>NW_006399772.1:25696743-25724134 GCF_000299155.1 Elephantulus edwardii
GGCACATAACAACATAACAACAAATAAAATGCCTCCGTAAACTCTATGAACTTTGGTAAATTTCGATAGTTGTAGAGGGGCTTTAGACCTTTTGTTCATAGGGTCACCATGAGTCATGCTCAACTCGAAGGCTGTCAGCATCAACAACACAGTATACATATGGGAGTACTGGTGGCCTAGTGGTAAGAAGCTGCACTGCAATCCCAAAGGCACATGGTTCAAATCCACCAGCTGCTCTGCAGGAGAAGGATGGCAATCTCTTCCCACAAGACTAACTGTCTGTGAAAACTCATTGGAGGGTCAAGTTCCAACTCTAAGGTACACAACAATAGTATGCATATGAAGGCGCTCTGGTGACCTAGTTGTAAGGAGCTGAGTTGCCAACCCAAAGGCAAGACTTTGAGTCCCCCAGTTGCTCTGAGACAAAACAATGGGCAATCGCCTCCTGCGTGATTTACAGTCTCTGAAAACCTGTTGAAGCATCAGTTATATGTTGCTGCTGACTGCATATGCATGTGAAAGCTGAATAATTAATAAGGACAGAAGAATTGACGTCTTTCAGTTATGGCCTTGGTAACGAATTTGGAATATGCTTTGAACTGCTAAATGAAAGAAAGAAAAAACGGCTTGGAAGAAGTGTAGCCAGGGTGCCCCTTAGAAGAAAAGAGAGAAGTGAACTGGCAGGGAGGGGAAGCAGGGAGCAAAATGTGCAACAGAGAATGAATGGAAATTAATCCGCAGAGCAGCTGGTGGCACCAATCCATGAGTCTTCAGGATTGCAGTGCAGCTTCGTGCCAGTAGGCCACCAGAGCTCCAGAGATCCCAGGAGAAAGACATTATTCTTGGTGAAGTAGAGAATCATTGAAAATGAGAAAGATACTCAGGAAGATCGAGTGGTTTCAACAAAAGGCTCGAGTGCAGCAGCAAGTGGGAGCCTGGAGGTACAGCAGGTGGGACTCCATTCTACCGCAGGGCCACTATGACTGGAACCAATTTGCAGGTACGCAGCAACATAAGAAGCTCTGGCTGCATGGTGTACGAGTAACTCGATGGTCAGCAGAACAAATCCATCAGCTGGTTTGTGGGAGAAAGACAAGCCATCTCTTATCAAGATGAATAGCCTCAGAAGCCTGGTAGAGGAGTTCTGTAAGTCAGCATCAACTCAGGGGCTATGGGGGTTGGACAAATAACAACATACAGTACAAGGTACCTCCTACATACACCAAAAAAATAAATATCTCTAGATACACTAAAATGTTTTAGCACAATAACACCTTAATAATTATAATGTTTTGATGTGTATTACAGAATGTATTACAGAAAGTAGCACCTGTTCTGTTTTTATAAATCATTGCTGTTGTTAAGTGCCATTGAGCACGACTCCCAGAGACACTATGAACAACATATCTGAAGCCCTCTCTGTCCTGTGCCATCCTCACACTGCCTGACATGCTAGCGCTCACTGCAACAGTTGCCGTGTCAGTCCACCTCGTCAAGAATTTTCCTCCTCTGCCAACCCTTCCCAGCATCATGTCCTTCTACAAGGAATAGCCCCTCCTAGCAACATGCCCGAAGTATGTGCGTGATAGCAACATGCCCGAAGTATGTGAGGTGAAGCCCTACCATTCTTGCCTCCAATGAGTATTCTGGCTGCATCTTCTCCAACACATATCTCTTTGTTCTTTTGGTCGTCCATGGGATGGATGTCCAGTTCTCTTCAATACTGCAACTCAAAGGCTGTGGAGACCCTATGAACACTAGAGGAACATTGATAAATTATTGTATGGAACTCAAAATTTTCATATAACGGACTTCTGGGGACTTGGTTCACAATCTATGATCTTATGTAAATGAAATACAAAAGAATTGCCAAATAGGAGAATTGAGGTGGAGGCATTCAACAGTCTGGCAGAAAAGCACTCTCTGGGTTTTAGGAGTGGGGGCAGTAAAATATATTGCTATGTATTGAATTGTACCCTCCTTGTACCCAAAGCTGTGAAAATCCTTACTCTTCCATTAATGGACATCATCCTGTCTGAAAAGAAGGTGTTCTTTGGTGTGTTGTTTATGAGGCCCTTTCATTCTAGGTTGCATCCTAAATCTTAACATTTCTAAAGCATAGAGAGTACCAGACAAACAAGTAGACACAAAGGGAAGAAAATATGTGCCATCCATGTGAAGATCAACCTTGAACATTGCAAGAAATGAGACTGAACAGAGCATTTCCTTCCTAAGAGGGAATGTAAAGTATCAGGAAACAAATTAGTATTTTTAAAAGCCACCCACCAGTGGTGCTTCTTTTACAACAATATCAAAAAAGACTTGGAATTGTTTTTGCTGCTGGGTTGTTGTTAGGTGCCATCAAATCGAGCATGACTCAAGGCGACCCTATGAGCAAAAAGATCTGAATCCTGTTCTGTCCTGTGCCATCTTCACACTTCCTGACACAGAAGAGCCCACTGCAGCAGTCACCATGTCAGTCCATCTGGTTGAGGATCTTCCTCTCCTTCGCCAACCCTCCACCCTACCCAGCATCACTTCCTTCTCCAAGGAATAGCATTGTCCAGCAACATGTCCAAAGTATGTGAGAAGTCTCAGTATTCTTGCCTCCAAAGAGCACTCCAGTTGCACAATCTCCAAGACATGTCTGTTCATTCTCTCGGCCATCCATGGGATGTTCAGTGTTGTTCTGCAACACCACAGCTCAAAGACGTCAATTCTTTTTCTGTCATCTTTATTCATTGTCCAGGTCTCAGATGCATAGCTAGTAATTAGAAAGACTATGGTCTGCATCAGACACCCCTTAGTGGTCAAACTGACATCACTATTCCTCAATAATTTGGAAAGTTCTCTAACTGCAGATTTTCTCAGTGCAATGTGTCTCCTTATTTTCTGACTGCTCATAGCAAGGGTGTTAATTGCAGATCCAAGCAAGATGAAGCTGTTGACAGTTTCAATATCCTCTCCATCCAGCATGGTGCTGCCTATTGGTCTAGTGGGAAGAATCTTCATTTTCCTGACATTGAGATGCAATCCATACAGAAAGCTGCAGTCCTTGATCTTCTACAAGCACTCCAAGCCCTTCTCAACTTCAGAAAGCAAGGTGTTTGTTTATTTGTTGCTTAACTCATTCTCTAACTAGGGAGAGGGCTAACCATCCTTTTACCTCCAGAAAGATCTATGATTCTCAGAAACAGAAAGTCCCTTCAAGTTTATTAATAATTGCCGTCTCTTTTTTCAGTAATTAAGGAAGCCTTGGGCCACCTCCTTGGGACTGAGAGAGTCAGTGTTGTTTCCCGGGAATGCCTTTCTCCAATGCCTCCTAGAGAAGGTGCCTCTTGTCACCAGGGCAGTAGGATTAACAGACACTGGTCTGCAGAATGAGCAAAGCCCAGAGGTGCATCTGGCATCCACAGGGCATGTCATCTGGAGCCACCGCTGAGGTTCACTGTAAGAGTCAATGAATCCAGCTCAATTTATTCTATTTTCATCAATGAAAAAAGGGGGGGAACCCCACTCTTTTCCTTCTTTTCAAACTCACTGCTACTGTATTGCTCCTGACTCCCAAAAACTTCACTGGGTTTCCAAAGCTATGAATCTTAAAGAGACTGCCATCTTTTCCCCCGCGTTCGGCAGAGCCCCTAGTGGATTCAAACCCTGGAAGACACATGGCTGGACTACAGCACTGAGGCTCCTTCTTTCCTGTTGTCATTGTTGTTATGTGCCTTTGAGTCCAAACCAACTCTGGTAGGTTTTCAGAGACTGTAAATCATATCGGAGGATTTGAACTGTATGCCTTTGGGCTGGCAGCACAGTTCCTTATCACTAAGCCACCAGCACAGTAGTTCATTTTGGTTTTTGTTGTTTTGTTGTTGTTTTTTTATCTTCTTTTGAATCATGATTTTAGAAAGGCTGTGCTAGTTTAGTCCTTCTCCAGTCTCTGTGTGTAAAGATCCTAATATATTTCAGCTTTATGTGATGGTGATCCAGTGGTGAAGGTGGTCAGCTGCTAACTAAAAGGGGAGTGCTTTGAACCCACCAGCTGTTCCAAGGAAGAAATCAGAGGCCTTCTACTTCTGTCAAGATTCATTGTTGTGGAAACATGAAGAGGAAGTTCAACTCTGTCCTCCAGGTTCATTATGCATCAGACTCAAGAGCAGTGAGGTTTTGTTTGGTTTTTTCTGTTTGGGGTTTGTGTTTTGTTTTTTGTTTTCGTTGGTTTTTTTTGTTGTTGTTGTTGTTGTTTTTGGTTTTGTTTTTTTTTTTGCTTACACATACATTTAAATGTTGTTCTGAGCTATAAAGGAATCTTCAATGTTGAATTCTAAAAACCAATCATCCTTGCTACTTTGAATATCTTCCTTTTTTATTATCCAAATTTTCTTTACAGCTCTGTAAAGCAGAGAAAGTTTAAAAACCATTTCTGTCATCAAACGTAATACTTAGTAAAACCAATACTGATATACTGCCACGGAAAAAACGCTGAGATATACTGACCAAAAGAAAACATAATTAAAAAACATGGTGCACACTAGGGATTCAACCTTCCAAGAGGGAATATTGGCAAGCTGCTCTGTAATTTCACCAAAGCTTCACTGGGTGAGCATTAACACAACCATGCTGGTCAGACAAATATTGAGGCCTTTGAAAACCAGAACAAAGTCAAGCCCAGTGCTATTGACTTAAGTCCAATTCACGCAACCTGTCATGAGTTTCCAAGCCTGCAAAACTCTGCAAGTGGAAACTGCTCATCTTTCTCTGACTTATGGATTTGAACTGCCAACCTTTTGAGAAGCTGTCTGACATGTTACCCATCACACTACAATTACTTCTAACAAATTTGCAAACAACTTTCACTCTGAGCTCTCTTGGTGGTGCCACTGGACGTGGCAAATGCTTCATGTGCTCTGAGGCTGACAGTTCACCCTTCCCCAGAGGCACTTACAAAGAAAGGCCAGGAGATTGACTCATGGGAAATCAATCCTTGGAAGCACCGTAAAGCACAGTTCTACTCTGAGACACATGGGAGTCAGAACGGACACAGCAGCTGTCATGAGTCCTCTTGTTTTCTCAAGACACCATGTACCCCATTTCTCACAAAATCTTCCCCCTTGCTAGAAAATGCAGCATCAATGTAAGCAAGCATATGTGTTCCATGATCTGCCCCAAAACCTCTGCAAACACGCATTCTAGCATTCCTAGAGCATGACCAAATATTTGTAAGATAGCCTATGAATAAAATACAAGGTGTAGCACCAACATGAAGGGCTATGATTTTGGGGGGGACTATGTGGTATAATGACAAGAATGGTTTTCTAGTTTGAACTGCTGGCTTTCCTGCCTTCCCATCACTGAGGCCCAGTCTCCTCAACCCATCTCAGAGTGTGGTGAGCATTCTGTCCTACAGACACACAGACCAACATAGAAACTCAGTCTGTGTTGCCAATATAGCTTCCACTGTAAGACTCATGCTGTCTATGCCAATCGACCTAAATCACAGCTCGATATTGCTGCTTTTGGTCTCATGTAGACTTTTTCACCCTTTCTGCAGCTGAGAAGGTCCAAGGATATCTATATATGCAGATGACACCCAACATTTGTGGTTTGCTTGTTTACTTATGAACAGAGTAGTTGATGTCTCTTTACTTTATATCCTCCCTGAACTTAAGTGCTAAAAATTATTTTTATGTGAATTCTTATTTAAAGGTAGTCTTGAACTCACAATATCTTATAAACCCCATGTACCAACCTTCTCTTATTTTTGAACATTTTATCCTTTGTAATAAGTGTTAAAATGCATGGTTTGCTGATGTGACCATTCTCAGATGTCCATCCACAGATGTTCGATCTTATGATTTATTATTAAATGCAGCTGTATAGATTTCGTTTCCTGAACTCAACCAGAGGTCTCAGCTGCCTCATATCATGAGCCCAAACACTGATCACTTTACTAAAGTTACCTCAAAATATTTGAAGGGAAAAGGAAAGAAACACAGATAATTCCTACCTTCTTTCTGACTTTCTAGTCTCATTTCCAAGGATGATTCAAATGATCCAGAACTCAGCACAGGCAAAGAAGCTATTGTCATAACCGGCAAAGCTCGTCTTCATGGTCAGAGGAAGCTTTTGGAATCTGCAAATTTAGCAAGTATGTATGAATGTATCAAAATATCACCATACATTCATATGTAAAGTTTCCCATCCTCAAAGTTGAATAAAAATTGGACTTATGAAAATACAGATCATGAAAGGCAGTGACGAGAGAAAGAGTTAAGTAAGTAGGGCTGGACGGAAGAAAGGCAAATACAATCCAAATGCTATAGTTTCTCCAACGGATCTGAGAAAAGATCATTTACAGAAACATTCTTACCATACTGATGGAGATGCTCAATCTTTTCCCAGTCAAGTTTTAGCTTATTGGTCTTCATTTGTTGCTAATATTTAAGCATACCTGTGTCATGTTGTTGTTGTGTGCCATAGAGTCAGAACCGACCCATGGCTGACTCTCTAGTTGGTTTTCAAAGGCAGTGAATCACAGGGGATGAGATTGCCCATCTTACACCTGTGGAGCAGCTGATGGATTCGAAACATGTGCCTTTGGGATTGCAGTGCAGCTTCTTACCACTAGGCCACCAGAACTTAGGACATGAAATAACTATGAATATCACCACAAATGCAGTTCTGAAGACTTGTTCTCAGCTCTGCCGTTTGTCACACGCATGGACTGCGAGAAGAACAAATCTGTCTTGGAGGATGTGCAGCCAGAGTGCTGTCTGAAGGAGGATCTCTGACACCCACGGGTTACTCCTCAGCTTGGACTGGGGTTTGCCGATGCTGCTTCTGAGGGTACAGACTTCTTCACCTCAATGAGCGAAGTGGAATGAAGGGTTTCAGACATCAGTGAACAAGTCACTTCTGCAACTGCTCTTTTTCTTCTTCTTTTAGACAGAAGTTGGTAAAGAAAAACTATTCCCAGTCTAGTTTGAAGTTTGCTGGGAAAGGATGGGCAGTCTCCTCCCATGTAATTAACTGCCTCTGAGAACCTGCTGCAGGATAAGCTATGAGTTCCTTTCAACTCAACGGTGTTCAACACACACAACAGAACAGAGAGGAAAAAAATGAAAGAGTTTATTTACATTGTTGTTGTTGTTGTTGTTGTTATGTGCCGTTGAGTCGCCTGTGAATCATAGCGACCCTATGTACAACAGCCCTAAACTCCGCTCTGTCCTGTGCCAATCGTACTGTCTCTGACACTCCCATCCCAATTATCCCAGTCACTGAATCAATCCACCTCGTAGAGGGCCTTGCCCTCCTGCGCTGTCCCTCCTTCCTCCCAAACGTGATGTCCTTCTCCAAGGACCTGTCCCCTCCTTATAATATGTACAAAGTATGTTAGACGGAGCCTCAGAATCCTTGCCTCCAAGGAGCTGCCCGGTTTAACCCTTTCCAGGATGAACCTGTCTGTTTTCTTAGCAGTCCATGGCACCCTCAATACTCTTCCCCAGCACCACAGCACATAAGAGTTCGTTTATGACAATGCTTGGAACAGACTCTGTCATAAACTGTGGACTCCCTGTAGTTTCTTTGCAGCTGATTTAATCAGCCACTCACAGAGTAAAATCAACACAAATTGATTCAGGATCACAGACATGACGTGGTGGCTGTGTCTAAGGTCTTAGGCTAAAGCTCCATTTTTGATCGAACGTAACCTCTGTATCAGAATTGTTGTTTCACATTCCTATAACTCTCCACAGTACACAGAGAAAACTCCTTGGTAAATAATTTCAGAAAACAATGTAATATCACTTATAGTTTCTGGCATCCAGTGTTACTGGTTAACTAAGAAGCCAGGTGTAAAACAATTCTCAGAATAAGTCTCACTTAGGGTAAACTTGGAATTTTGTTTTGTCCTGTCTGAAAGTCACCCAGCAAGAGCCTCACAGTTGTTCAGAGGCTAGATGTACCTGACCTAATGATGATTTTATAACTTTCAAGAAAGAATTTTAGGAATGTATGTGATCTCCTCCCAATCAGATGTACCATCACCCAGTTTTGTCAACCAGTCACTGGTTTTTTGCACAATGCCCTTGCATTCTTTAATCTAAACCCTCTGAATTGTCTTTTTCTTGGTTGACTTGGTGCAGCATCCTCTGGACACTGTGATTTCCAATTTTCAAATTTCCTGCCCTCTGTCTAAGCTCTTTGTCTTTCATTTCATCCAGACTCTGCCATTTTACTCTGCAGTGTCACTAACAATTACCCTCATAGGTCTAAAGTGATCACATTTAGTCCTCAAAAATAAGTCACCCAGGGACCAGAAACATTGCTAACAAAACTCCTCTGTTTTAGCCACTCATTCCAAAAGCTTGTTTCATTTCCAACCTGTCCAGAACACACCCTCTTCCAAGAGGTGAATAAAACCATCAAAGGAACCACTGGTGTGAAATGATGTTTAAATGATGAGAAGTGGAATTTACTGCATACACAGGTCTGTCAGGCTGTAAGAAAATACCGCGTTCTTAATCATCTTCACTGTTTAGTACCTTTGTTTTAATTTTCATATCCAATTGTTCTATAATAGTCTAAACCATATCCAAAATAATTGTTTGAATTAATGTTTTAAAAAATGAAAAATACAATTGTGCCAAATAAAATAGACTATCTCTTCTTAATGCATGTTTGGGAGGGAGGAGGACCGCTGATGTAAATGCAAATGACTCCTCATTTCAAATCCATGATGTAGTCTTTCTCTTCTCTGAGTTAAAAGCACTTCTTGTGAGAAGCGATGGGACATTGATGTGTCACATGAAACTTTCTCTTTTCTACTCAGCACTAATGAAAATATTTGCCATCTACTTAACTAACAGGTCTTTTCTTGAAAACTTGCAGAACTTGTTTTTTGACTTTCTAACTTCAATGTTGACCGTAATAGGATGCTGTAGATTCTCATCTTTTTCATTCCTCAGAGAAAGAAAAAAGAAAGACGGGAAAAACAGTTCCCAAGCTTACAGGCTGTGTGAGGAGAAAGAAGTTTCTCAGTTCACAGTTCCATCAGCTGGGTTTTTTTTGTTGCTTTGTTTTGTTTTTATACTGGCTTATTTACAAAGTCCAAATTGTTTTTCATACTAGATCTTGCCCATTTCCTCCACACTCCCCCACCCATCAAATTGTGGGACCCTATGATTAAACTCCATCCACATTCTCATCTCTCTGCTTCCACCCTCCCCCCGCTTGGATCCACATACTTATTCTACAACAATGGTTTTATGCAGTATTTGTTCTCATCATACTGAGCTAGTTCACTCGGCATAATGCTCTCTAGCCCCTCCCAAGTTAGGTAGTAATTTTAAAAATCATTCCTAATGTATGCTGCATAGTATTCCATTGTGAGAATGTCCCATAATTTCTCAGTCTGTTCGATTGTGGTTGGACATCTGGGCTATGCTGCTATTAACAATGGTGTACAAGTCTCTCTTTGAGCCTCAGTTCTCATTTTCTCTGGATGTATTCCAAGAGGTAGAATAGCTGGGTCAAATGGAATTTCTCTGTTCAACTTTTTGAGGAAGTGCCAAACTGCCTTCCAAAGTGGTTGTACCATTTTACAAACCCAGCTACAATGTATAAGAGTTCCTATCTCGCTGCATCCTCTCCCACATTTTTTACGTACTGTCCTGTTCAACTTTGTCACTGCTACTTGAGTGAGACGGTATCTCATTGTGGTTTTGATTTGCATCTCTCTTATTGCCAGTGATTTGGAGCATTTCTTCATGTGTCTGTTGGCCATTTGAATATCTTCCTCTGTGAAAATTCTTTTCATGTCTTTTGCCCATTTTGTAATTGGATTATCACTCTTTTTCTTGTGGAGGCCCATGAGTCTTTAAGCTATCTTATGACATCATAACAAGCCAAAAGAACACTTAATCTCAAATGCCTAATAAACAACCAAAATAACTTTACTTCATTTTATGACAATGCGAAGAGCACACATTGAAATGATCATCGTTAATTTGTGCATAGTATTTTAGAAAGGATCTCTGGTGGCCCAATAGTATGGAGCTGATTTCCCAACCCAACGGCAAGTGGTTTGAATCTACCAGCCAAGAAAATGGGCAATCACCTCCCTTGCGATTTGCAGACTTTTAAATCCCACTAGTGGGAAAGCTCTAAGTCAGTTCCAAGTTGAAGGTATATAACAACAACAACAGTACTTTAGAATTTTAATGGTAGCATGTGCTTATTATTATAATTCAAACAGAAGTATTTGATATATCCAAGATTTTTATACTCTAAAAACCCTAATTCCACTGGATGATACCTGGATAATACAAAGTAGACCCATATATCTGGGTTCATTTTTCTTTTCTTTTTTTTTTTAAAAGTCATAATGTCAGAGCTCAAATGTGTACACCTTTATGTGTAAGAATATGTTAAGCTGTTTCGTGTACTGAGCAAAAGCATTCCAATGAAAGGAAATAAATAATCGTCAAATTATAACCAGAAGTCGCAGCAGCTGCTCCTGCTTAAAGCTACAACATAAGTCTCTACTATCTTCTCCCTATTCTTTCAAATGAATGCAAGATAGAGACGGCAGGATTCATTTGAAAAGCCCTTTCTCTCTGCAGGTCACCAGTAGATAAAGGCCAGGTAGCAGCTGCAGTCCCTAAGCCATTATATTCCTTCCTATTTGTCCCTGCCTTTTCCCCCCTCCACAATCCCTCTTTCATGCAATCTCAATCGGTTCCCAGGATATAAGTTCCCCTATATCCATAAATGGACATCTCTAGCCCAATCTGACTCTGCTAGGAATGCCAGCCTCTACTATCTGACCAGTCACAGGGAATCTCAAAGTGACCGTATGCAGTATGCAACTCTCAAGGAAGGGACCCTCTCACCTCTTTCAGCAAGAAGTAAAGGATATCACCACTCCCCCAGAGGTTATTTAACCAGAAAACTAGACATGGTCCTGGATTCCTCCTTTTGTCTTACCCCATTCTGCATTCACTCTACTAGTAAGCTCCATAAACTCTACTGCAAACTATATCTCAGATTCCTTCCTTCCTTTATCTCTTTTGCCATTCACCTCATCAAGAAAACTAGGATCACTCACCTGGACTATTTCCACAGCCTTCACCACTTACATCCTCACTGCCCCCCAACTCCTTTTCCAGAAAAAGAAACAACGTAAGATTTGTGAACTGTAAGTCATACAATAATATGAAGTAACCCATACATTCAAAGACTGAAATGGCTTTCCATTGCATTTAGAATAAAGGCCATTGTCTCTACATGTATTTGCAAGCTCTACCCTTTGATCACTGTGCTCAGATTGGACCTCCCAAGCATGTCCAGCCATTTCCTGCCCCAGGCCTTTGTTCCTGGTGCACTTTTGCCAGAAATATTCTTACTGTGGATGTTCATTTAACTTCCTCTTTCTCGTCTTAGGTGTTTCTTCAAGGTATCTTGCGAGTTGACTCAATCTAACGTAAGACACATCCTAACTCGGTTGACTCTTACAGCTAACCTTTACCAACAGCCTTTTTTTCTTAACAAACATTTTCTACATATTTTGCATACATTGTCTCATTGAATTGTTATAATTACTGTATGCAGTATGTAATACTGTCACCATTTTACTGGTCAGGAAACTCAGCCTCCTGATAGCAGATGACCTTGCCCACCGTTATATGTTCTTAAACAATAAACCTGGGTACACTAAGTTCAGAGGTTAAGCAATAGCTGATTGGTTCAAATCTTCGCTGTTACTAAATGCTAACACCATCCTACATTCACAGAAGCTCTGGTGGCCGGTTGGTAAGAAGTTGTGCAGCAATTCTGAAGGCACATGGTTCAAATCCACCAGCTACTCCATGAAAGAAAGATAGTCAGTCTCCTCTCATGTGATTAACTGCCTCTGAAAACCTGCTGGAGGGTCAGCTATGGGTCAGTTCCATTTTGACGGTACACAATGACAACAACTATATCCTATTTTCAGAAGAGTTCTAGTGGCTCCGTGGTAAGCAGTTGTAATGCCAACCTAAAATCCAGTGGTTTAAATCCAACAGCTTCCCCACTGGAAAAAGACGGACATTCTCCCTTTTTGAAATTATAGCCTCGGAAAACCCACTATTGGGTCAGTTATGTGTTAACTCCAACTTGATGGTTCTTAACAACAATACCCTTTATTTAGGTGGGATAGATTGACTAGGCTTACTCATACCTATTCAATCCGTGTGCTGAGAAAGTAATTTGAGAAAAGGGACTATTTAAGAAGAAAGTGGCATCTGGATTGAAGAAAGACTCATTAACAACCTGCATTATGCAGATAACACAACCTTGCTTATAGAATGTGAAAGACTTGAAATACTTACTGCAGAGTCCAACCTTCAATATGAATTATATCTCAATACCAAGAAAACAACAATTCTCACCACTGCAAGAATAGAAAGACTCATGATAGATGGAGAAGAGACTGAAGTTATCAATTATATTACTTGGAGTCACAACCAACACCAATGGTAGCAATAGTCAAGAGATAAAAAATTGTGTTTGGGAGAAATATATTGCCATGGACCTCTCTGTGCTAATAAACAGCAATGTCTGTTTGAAGACTAAGGTGCACCTTATCCAAGCCATGGTCTTTTAAACTGCTTTTTATTCATCTGAAGATTAAGACAATGAATAAGGATGGTAGAAGAAAAATATATATATATCCATGTCTTTGAATTAATGTTGGAGAACACTGCTGACTAGCCCCAGGACTGACAAAAGAACAAGCAAATTTGTCTGGAGGAAGTGTACCCAGGACCCTCCTTTGAGGGAAGGATGAAACTTCGTCTCAGATATTTTGAGCATTTGATCAAGAGGGGGCCAGTCCTTGGCAAAAGAAAACATGCTGGGGAAAGTAGAGGACCAGAGGAAAAGAGGAAGCTCTCAACAAGGCAGACTGACCCAGTGACCTTGAGAATGGGATGGGGAGTGTCAGAGAGTGTGAGGCCCTCACAGGTTAGGGCAAGGTCCAGATTTGGTGTCCAGAACGTTGCTACGAGTTATAGTTGACTTGGTGGCACATAGTAACAACAAAGGATCCTATATTTAAAGGAATAATGGCCAGGGAGATGTTTGTTATGCATCCCAAATTAAAATAAACAAGAAAATACACACACAGAGACACACACAAATGTATGTATATCTAGAAAAAAATTAAAATAAAACTAACTGCTTTTCTTTTTCTCCATAATATAGTTTTTTTCTGAATTTTCTGTGGAAAAACTTGTGCCTATTAAATTCTGTAAATCTTATTTTTGTTGTTGTTATGTGCTGTCAAGTCGTTTGCGACTCATAGCGACCCTATGTACAACAACAGCCCTAAACTCTGCTCCGTCCTGTGCCAATCGCTCTGTCTCTGACACACCCATCCCGATTACCCCAGTCACGGAATCAATCCACCTCATAGAGGGTCTTCCCCTCCTGCGCTGTCCCTCCACCCTCCCAAGCATGATGTCCCTCTCCAAGGACCGGTCCCTCCTTACAACATGTCCAAAGTATGTCAGATGGAGCCTCAGAACCCTTGTCTCCAAGGAGCCGCCTGGTTTAATCTTAGTCAATCTTAAAATATTTCTGAAAATACATTTAAATGGACTAAGTTGAAATGGGTTTGGTGGCATCGAGTCTGCTCCGACAAAGAGCGATCTTACATGCAGTAGAAGGAAACAGTCTCTGGCTTTTCTAACCTTAGTCATTGCTGTGTTTGAGCTGCAGCCCCATGTCATCCCACCTTAATGAGAGTCTTCTTTTTTGTTGAACTTCTGCTGCCCTTGTGCGGGTCCTAGTCCCTCCTGATAACATGTCCAAACTATGTCCAAGCCTCACTATTCTCCCCTCCAAGAAGAACTTTAGCTGAACTTCTTCCAGGTCCTCTTTGTTCATTCTTCTGCTTAGCTGTGGTGTTTTTCATTACTTTCACGATTTCCATTCATTTCATTGTGCTTACACAATTGCAGATTGTGTTGTAGGGGTTGGGAAAAGTTTCTAAAGGACTGAGTTTCGAAATGGTCACGTTCTAGGATTGGGGTTCCTCTTCATGTTTCCCTCAGCAGATCTATGATGAAAAGTCATATTTTATCTTAAGCCTTTGAAGGTAATTTTTTTTTTCGAAGGTAATTTTACGTTTGAAATTGCATTTTGTACATTGGAAAGTGATTCTAAGGAATAGTGCAGCATTTACACTAAGTGGTGCATGCTTCTCAGGGCCGTTAACTTGTTTGGTTTGTTTTCATAATTGTGCATGGCCCCAAAAGCTCTGATTCGTACTTGTTCTGACATCCAATACATGTGTCCAACCTACTGATAATCTGATCAACATCAACTGCTGTTGAACCTGTTAAAAATTCAGGAAGACGCTGTGTGTGTGTCAGGGTACAACCATGCTCCACTGGCTTTCCCAGGGCTGATTTTTTTGGAAGTGCATCGTCAGGCCTTTCTTCCAAAGAACCTCTGAGTGAAATTAACCCTTCAACTTTTTAGTTAACAGCCAAGCGTGCTAATCATTTATACTCACCAGGAACTCGTGGTCAGCACGGTGAGTTTAAAGCTTGTCTCCTCATCACTCCATGACATTGGTCCTCCCTGATGCACCCATACCTTGTGTAAATCTCTCTATTAAAATGTACATTGTGAATAATAATGCTATAGATGTAAATAGACATATAAATGCTAATTTAATTGTTCTAAGAAATATCATGAACTTTTTTTTATGAATATCATGAACTCTTAAAAACAACGTATAGCTCACTGATCAATATGAATTTTACTTGGGAACAGTTTAGATTCCTCTAGATCAGAGGGAGAAAAGTTCAATGGAATCATTTCTCAGTCGGGAAGTGTCCACTTTTGGCATAGCAAACAGGAGATAGCCACCAAGTACCATTGAGATTGTGGGATTTTGTTTCAGTGGTTGTTATTTTGTAGAAATGGTGTTGGCTTTCTCCTATTCATTAGGTTTCATCTCTCTTATACCCTTTAAAAGGTGTTTTTAGAGGTACAAAGCTTCACTGAAAAATAGTGCACTGTGGCAAGGCTGAAAGTGAAGGAGCAGTGGTTTTCCTCTCATGTAGCTCGCTAAATGAACTCATCTTTTATGCTACCAAATCTCAACAGCACACTTGTTTTTTTCCTCTATATATAAACACTGTTGTTACTGTGAGTTGACATCGAATTGTCCTCAGTGCACTGTGACCTTATGCATAACAAAGTGGTGCCCAATCCAGCATTATCTTCATGATTGTTGACATATTTAAAACTATGTTGTGGCTACTAGGTGAATTCTAATGTTCTGTTTTGTTTGGAGCCTGTCATAAAATGCTTCTTCCAGAATTTCATCAGCCACAGCAATATGCATTAAATAACCCTTTTGTTCCCTCTCTGTCTTCTGAGAAGGCCCTGGCCCAAGACGACCCACCATGCCTGGTCCTGTGCCAGCCCCATGATCAGACTGCACCCTCCTCTGTGGTCCATCTGGATTTCAACGGCTGATTTTCAGAGCTAGATCACCAAACCTTTCCTCTTAGTCCACCTTTACCTGGGAGCTGGGCTGAACCCATTCAACCTCCATTGACCAAAACACGTTTTCAGACACAAACTAAATACCTCTAATTTTTCACTCTCATATAATTCAAACACACCAATTCTTTTTTAGAGTGTTCTAATGGAGAAGTCTGTAGGAATTTGTGCTGGTAGCCCAGAGAACTCTGTCTCTTTGGTGGTTCAAATTATTGATCCATAATTTGAGGGTCAGCTAGGAGTCTGTTCCAATTCCAATGACTGAGTGAATTCATTTAATACACAATTTTCCCTGCTGCATGTTTGTAAAGAACCTAATAAACTCTTTCAGTTCTCTAATACTTTTTAAATTAGTAAGTCAAATGCTAAAAATGGTGAGCTTTAATAAGTTTTCTTAAATGTTTAAAGAAAAAAAAAAATAAAATATTCAAAGACCACCTGTACACCTGATTGTATTCAGACTAAATATACAATTTTAAATCCATTCTCAGTTATATAATTGAAGTAGTGTCAACAAGGCTGACCTGGTTTTCCAACAAAGTGAAGCCAATTTTTCATTACAGATACTGAAAACAGCACATGTGCACACCTCTAGGAATGCAAAATAGTAATGCTACAATGTCTTAAACATTTTCACAATTTTACATTTTCTCAAGTCTGAAAGATATCTTTCCTCTATCTTTTCATCTCACAGAGCTATGGACATTATAAACAAGCAAACATGCCCGTGACTGTGAAATCACTGCTGACTCAAATGACCCCCGTGTGCTGTGTGTTGGTGGTGGTGTTATTTTGCACCATTATGTTGACTTTGAATCATAGTAACCCTGTGAACAACAGTTCCCTGCCTTATCCTGCACAATCTTCATGGTCCCCCTCACACTTAAGCCCACTGTGGCTGTCACTGTACCTGTCACTGGTCCAGGGGGCTTTCTGGTCTCTAATTTTCTATAGGAGCAGACTGCCAGAGCTCGCCTCCATGGCACTATCTAATGGTTTTAAACCGCCATCATTCAGGTTCGTAGTCTTCACATAATTGTTGGAGCTACCTTCTTAGCGACATGAGGCTCTGTCTGTCCTTGACAGTGTCAGGGACCTTGATAGAGGGACTGCATATATGGAACCTCGTAGATTAGAGCAGTTCAGAATAAGAGCTTCAACAGTGAAGGAGGTCAGCCTCACGACACTCAGGTTCATTAGCTATGAGTCTCACCACTATCTTTCTCAAGCTACATCAGAGTCTCCCAGAGGTAGCCACATCCTTTAATGGGATTTTGCTTTCCTTGATTCTTAAGACAAGTGAATAATTTTTCCACAGGTTACTCTAAAAAACACTTGAACCAAAGGAAATCCTGCACTTCTCACATGAATCGAGCTACATGACTTTTCCTGATACTAAAAGGATATCAGACTGAATTCTAACATTGCTTGGAGCTTTGTCTGACTCTTTTGTTCACAACTTCCAAGGCCGTTCTGTTGACAAATCCATCTCTTAAGAGCAGAGGTACATCAAGTAAGCTCTCAAAGCGGAAATATGAAAAGAGAATGCCAATGTATTCATTTACAAGGAGAAAAGGGACCGCCGAGGGAGTCTAGTAGTAAACCTCTTACAGTGCCCACATTGTATTTCTACAAACAGGCTCATAAACAGGCAGGCTGCTTGGCTTGGTGAGTGTGGAATCAGAACAAGAGAAGATAGAAATAGGATTTGAATATTTTATGGCATCAGCATGAGACACTTTGGTAGACCTGCCAGGCTTTGGAGGAGTCCAGCAGAGAGCATTCTTTCGCTCTCCGCCAAATTTGGGACCCACTGAAAAAGGCTAGTATCGGAGTCAGACAGATGGAACTCAAAATGTCATTTTAGTACGCATGAGGCTAGATTGGAAACACAGCTCCAGCTATGTTTCTCCACTGAATTAGATGAACCAACCCTGTCATGGGCACAGCTGTTCAAACCTAGTCATCTCCACACTCGAGCACCTGATCACAGATCAGTGAAGAAGACCAGCACACAGATACCCACAGGAAGTCAGCCTTCTACAGGAAGTCAGCGTGAGAGAAAGGAGGACAGCAGCAGGGAAGGCTGCCATCTTGCCCTTGCAAGCTTCACTTTTGAGAAAAGACACTGCTCTTTCTATGGAGAGAAATGAACAGGGAAGGAGACACAAGAAGTAATCCTTTTAGGAAATGCATCAATGTCAGGAATAGGGAATAAGCATTTCCCAAACTGTAATGACATCAAGCTTTGAGTGGAGAATTAATCTTTCAGGAAGCCAGAAAAGTAGAACATTTCCTGTACACATTTGGGGACTTTTTTTTTTTAGTGAAAGTTTATAAATCATCTTGGGTTTTGGTCAATTATTCATATATATTTTGTTTTATAACAGTAATTACAATCAATTAATATAACAGTGTTAGGAAGATCATCAGCAGGATCTGCCTTGATTTCTTCTCTTTCCATGTTTTTCTTGCTAATTCATCCCTTAGCTCATTCTCAGCTTTTATTTTAAAAGCCTTTGTTAATAGAGTAAATTAGGGTGAGATCAAGTTTTGTTGGAACTTATTCTGGCTCTCTCAGCTTCCCGTGTATGCTTCTGTTCTGATTATCGCCCATGCTTCAACATTTCCCCCCACTCTGTCCCAAATTCCTGAAGGACTCGTTGAGTCCTATTCAAAATTCAGAACCAATGAAAGAATTTTTCTTTTACTTTTCAAAGAGAAGAACGGACTGGAGGGGAGGGGTGGGCAGGGAGAAAAATGCAACAATGAGTGAATGGAAATCCAAAATCTCTGTAATTTTTCATTAAAATTAATAATAATAATTTAAAAAATCAGAGCCAAAGTATTGAGAGTTTCAATATAAGAATAACATATCAGGAGAGACTGAAAATATGACCAACCATCACAGCCCTGGTACTTGATTCAAATCCACCAGCTGCTCCACAGGAGAAAAATGGACATTCTCCTCCCGTGTGATTACTGCCTCTGAAAACCTGCAGGAGGGTCAGCTATTGGCTGGTTCTGACTCACCAGCATACAACCAAAACAACACTGCTGATTTGGTGGTGCAAGCAGTTAAGATCTCAGGTAACACCAAAGTTGGAGGTTCAATGCCACCAGTGGCCAGTTCCAGAAAGAGTATAACCTAGGAAACTCTACAGGCTAGGCTACCCCTTCACAGGATCACTATGAACCAAGAAAGTCTTGATACCAGACACAACTGATCATTCAAGAGATAAATTACCTCATTTGTGGTCTAATGACTCTTCTTGTGATTTTCTACATATTTTTACTATGCACAGTTTAATTAGTTGTTATTATTGTTCTTGCTATGTGCCATCAAGTCACCTGCGACTCATAGCTCTGAACCCTGCCCTAACTTTAGCCAGTCTCACTGACTTCAACACATCTATCTCCATTGCCTAGTTACTGCATCACTTCATCTCATCTGGGGGGTCTTCCTCTCTTGCACTCTCCCTCCATGCTTCCAAGCATGATGTCCTTCTCCAACATCCCTCCTGGCCATGAGCCCGAAGTAAGTGAAATGGGGCTTCAAAATCCCGACTTCCAAGGAGAAACTTGGTTTCACCATCTGCAGGACAGACATATTTGCTCCCTTGGTGGCCCATGGTATGTTCAATTCTCTTCTCCAGCACCAAAACTCAAAGGCATTGATTCTTCTTCTGTCATCCTTAGTCATTGTCCAGCTCTATGATGCACAGCAAGTAATTGCAAAGACCATGGTTTGAATCAGAAGCAACTTAGTAATTAGATATGTACTAGAAATATGTCCAATAAGAATGAACAAGCAGTAAAATTTTGGTGTTTAAGGTAAAAAGCCAATAATCAACCAGAAAACCTGCTATGTGACCGCAAAGGACCTGCAGCTTTCACACATAAGTAAATGATTTCTTAGAAAAGCATATTTAGATGAGCAAATGAACTTATTATCCAATTTAACAACTACTTTAAAATATTGTAAGAAGTAGCATAGTCCACAACATGTTGCACTGCTAACTAACAGGTTCTGCATCTCTGTCAGTTCAAATCCACTAGACAAAAGATAGGTAGTCTCCTCCCAGTTAAGATTTACAGCCTGGGAAACACCTTACAAAGGGCTGCTGTTAGCTGTAACAAGATTCCACAGCAGTAACTAAGTTAACACACTTTCTATTCTAACTTATTATTGACTATATAGAACATTTCTTTATCTTGTATAATAAATAAAATTCCAATTAAAATATATTATTTGATGACACTCTTAAAAATTAAAAATTTTTAAGTCTTAGAATATTGTGTACTTAACAGACACACTCTCTTAGACTTCTATAGACCATGATACTTATACTATGATACATGTATATATGGAAAAGAAATCATATAAGATGTCTTCATACTCTTTTGAATATAGATATCCATGTAAATCAATCGTTTCTCTAACCATCCTTGAATAGTACATTGGCTGCAATAATGGTGGGTTTCGGATGAAATTCCATTAGAAGGAACATATATATTCAAGCACATGTTGGTACCGTTGAGTCAGAACCAACTCATAGTTGACCCTCTGGTGGGTTTTCCGAATTAGTAAATTGCTCTGGAGAAGATTGTCCATCTTTCTTCTGTGAAGCAGCTGGTGGATTTGAACTAGGTACCTTCACACTGGCAGTGAGACTCCTTACCACTAGACCAACAAAGCTCCCTCAAGCACATATAGTATACCAAGGAAAGCTTAAGTCCTAATTGTGAACTAAACAATGATTGGGTGATATCACTAATTATAATCAATAATTTTAAAATGGGGAAGGGGGACAAATGCCTTAGAATTAGTAAAATAGAGTACATCATATACCTCTCACTTTGCAGGGCTTTTCCTGTGTGCTAGGAGGGGTGCAGGGAGGGAAAGTCTGTGACTTAATAGAATTATGGACATTTCCTTAACACATCTAACCAGTGAAATAACCTCATTTGATTACATTTTCACAGAAGAAATTTAAGGAAATATTGATAGAGTGTTTCAGAATTTACAAAATACTTTCTGATATGTTCTGTGATTTATAAATATACAAATTATGTAAGACTCTCGAAGTGGAAAAATCTAGATAAATATTCACCATAATCTAAACTTCAGAGGCAATTACTTATTAAGATTTGACACATTCTACTCAGTCTTTTTCTGTCATTTTATATCTGGATATAATTGAATATAACATTTAAGTAGCAATAAATGTTTTTAAACTTCTGTATAGTAAAATAATGTGGCATTTTTGACATATACTCTAAAGTTTATGGGAAGTAACTAATGATAATCTATTTTCCCCATACCTTGTAAGAGGAAAAACCTTGGAAAGTAAAATTTTGAGAGACTATTTGGTTGTAAGTTAAGGTGACAGACACAGGCATATAATTTCGCTATGTCTCTCTAGCCTCACATAAACAAAATAGAAAATATTTTAGAGACATAAATCTATGAGAATAATTTTTTTAAAAAACAGCAAGAAAGCAAGCACACAACTCCCTTCAATGTCGAAAAAGAAAAGAATTAGAAAACAGATGGCTAAGAACTAATTTAGCATATTAAAGAAAATGACATTTCAAGTAGTGATGAAAGCTATCTGAATACCTCACCTCACATTGAAAAGTTCTCCAAATACAGGACCCAGCAACACCAAGAACCTCTGGAAAAATGACATGGCCGAAACAAGGATGAATGGGTAACAGCTGTTTGTGTTACAGTTTAAACCTTCGTTTCCTTCCCAATTCCCAGCACTACAAAACCGCCCTTTTCCATCCTAGCTGGAGTTATTCTCTGGAGACGCTCTGTTGACAGAGTAGGTTCCCTACTAAAAAAAGGATGATTAAATGGCCACAGTGCCATTGAGTGCTAAATATGGAAGCTTCCCATCCCCACCCCCAACCTCCTTCCTCCACTGATCTCTCACAACTGACAACCAAGTAGGCGCCTGGAAGACTCTTCTCTGGGGAAGCTGTTGAACCAAGAAAAAAAAGCCAAAAAAAATGCGGTCATCAAGGAGTTCCCAACAGCATCCTGTCTGGCTTTATCCTACAGTAAAGTTTAATATCAGCAAACTCACCTACATGTTTAGAGTTTTCAATTACCTTTTAAGATCTCTAGTCTAAATTCCCTTTTAAAGAATAAAACCACAATTAGTGTATTTAAAAATATGCAGACTTTTTTTGAAAAAAACAAAAAACAAAACTGGTAGTTTTATACATGGCTTTCACCAGATGAACTGCATAAGAATCAGATTGGCTGCGTATGTTGAAGAAATCACTGGAGCGGCTCAATGTCAGCAGTCCAAACCAGGCCAGGTGCTCTTTGTGGCATAGATTATCAATTACTCATTTGCAAGTTCAAATTGAGACTGAAGAAAATGAAAACAAATCCATAAGAAGCAAAACATGATCTTGAGTATTCTACCTGTATTTCGAAATCATCTTAAGAATTGGTTTGAAGTATTGAACACCACTGCTAGAAAGAAGACCAGATGAGGTGATCAATGACATCAGGGATATCATCGATGAAGAGACCAAAAGATCACTACAAAGAAAGAGGAGAAAGAAACAAACTAAAATGGATGTCGGAAGAGACTCCAGAAATTGCACTAAAGCCTCGAGAAGTCAAAACAGAAGGAAGAGATGCTGAAGTTAAAGAGCTGAACAGAAGATTTCAAAGGGCAGCTCAAGAAGACAAAGCAAAGTATTATAATGAAATGTGCACAGACCTTAATTTGGAGAAGAAGAGGGAAAGAACTCTCTTAGCATTTCTCAAGCTGAAAGAACTGAGAAAACAAATTCAAGCCTCAAGTTTCAATACGGAGAGACGCTATGGGCTAATCTTGAATTATCCAGGAAGCATCAAAATCAGATGGAAGAAATATACAGAATCACTTTACCAAAAAGACTTGGCCAACACTGACATTTTCAGGAAGTATCATATGATCAGAAACAAGTCCCCAGGAATCAATGGACAACAAACAAACTGGCATGTTTAAATTAACAGATGTGGCACTGAACATGCTCACTTGTCTGTGCCAGGGAATTTGGAAGACAGCTATATGGCTGAGTGACTGGAAGAGTTCCCATTCCCAAGAAAAGTGAGCCAACAGAATGTGACAATTATTGAACAACATCACTAATATTACACGTAAGCAAAACACTGACAAAGATCATTCTAAAATGGCTAGAACGACACATAGAGAAGTACCAAAAGTTTAAGCTGGACTTAGAAGAGGCCATGGCACCAGTGATAATCATTGCTAATGTCTGATGAATCTTGGCTGAAAGCAAAGAATACAAATATAATGCGTATTTGTGCATTGACTATGCAAACACATGTTTACTGGATGGATCATAACAAAGTATGGCTAACATTGAGAAGAATGGGAATCCCAGAACACGTAATTGTGGTCATGCAAAACCTATACACAGACCAAGAAGTGGTTGTACAAACTAAGCAAGGAAATGGTACATGATTTAAAAATAAGAAAGGTGTATGTCAAGATTGTAGTATTTCTCCATACCTAATCAGTCTGTATGCTGAGTAAGTTATTCAGTGGTGAATCATGGAGATCCAACATGACAGCTATGAATTCAACTACAAAGCAGCCATTTGCGAACAAGGGCCAGATATACTATAAGCTGAATTGGTCACCACCCAGATTCACGAAACCATTATACCAAATATTTAAGTGGAGGACAGAATACCAGGATAAACCTGGGACAAATTTACATCTGTACTTTTACTGTGTAAATACTGGCTAAGCAACTGCTATCCTCTCTAGTCTCTTAGCTCAGGTCACTTAAGACTTATTTTACACCACACTAGTAAGAGTTTCACACTGAAGAATTGCATGGACCATGAGAACCTTAAAAACAAACATACAGAGTGAGTTCTTCTCTTTGGCTATACTTCTATTAGATGTTTAATTCTGACCTACACTACATCCACACCCAATATCCTGAGGCAGGTGAATCTTACAGGTTTTGGAGTTAATGCCTATCCGTTGACTTTTTCAAAAAAGAAGGCTTTGCTTAGATAATTAAGGATAATCTGACCATCTCAAGATGCTTAACTTTACTAACTTCTACAACGAGTTTTTATCCAATAAAACTATAGGCTCCAGAAATTAGGACATAGATGTTTTGGAGGATTAAATTTCTGCATGCTACATTTTCTTTATAGATACAAATAAATATTTCTGCATTTATCTATACATAATTTTCCTCTAATTAAAAAAAATATAGAAATGTATTTTAAACTTCAGGATACACATTGTCATATCCAAGTAAAATGTATTAAAAATAACTTCCTACTACAACAAGATAAAGGTAAATAATCCTAGAAAAATGGGCACAGGATATGAATAGACACTTCACCAAAGAAGACATTCAGATGGCCAACAAGCACATGAAGAAATGTTCAAAATCCCTAGCTCTAAGAGAGATGCAAATCAAAACAACTATGAGATATCATCTCACCCTAGTCAGAATAGCAAAATTTAACAGTACAGCAAGCAACAAATGCTGGCGAGGTTGTGGAGAAACTGGAACCCTTATTCACTGTTGGTGGGAATGTAAAATGGTGCAACCACTGTGGAAGGCGGTATGGCGCTTTCTGAAAAAGTTGCAAATAGAGATACCATTTGATCCAGCAATTCCACTACTGGGAATATATCCCAAAGAGACCATAACCAACATCCAAGCAGATATATGCACACCCATGTTTATCACAGCTCTGTTCACAATAGCAAGGAGTTGGAAACAACCCAGGTGCCCATCAACAAACGAATGGGTAGAGAAGCTGTGGTATATTCACACAATGGAATACTATGCTGCATTGAAAAACAAGGAACTCATTCAATATTATTCAAAATGGGTGAGCCTGGAGGACACTATGCTGAGTGAAATATCTCAGTCACAAAAGGACAAATATTGCATGGTGCCACTGCTGTAAAATGGGACTGATATCAGGGTGTGGGTAAGACTGAGAAAAACTGGATAAATTGTGTATACTGCACTGAAACAGATGAGGGACTGAATAATTTAAAAGTGATGTGTGATAGGGTATTATGGTTATCACAAGAATCCACAATTAAGGTTGCATAGTGGAATGTACTTGGGGTGGTGGGAGGGGTGCGGGGGGATTGTGTACCAGGAAGGGAGTCTTTCTTTTACTTTTGAAAGAGAGGAGTGAACTGGGGGGCAGGGGGAGAGGGCTGGGCAGGGAGAGAAGTGCAGCAATGAATGAATGGAAATCCAAATTCTCTGTAAATGTTCATTAAAATTATTTTTAAAAATAAAATAAAATAAAAAATAACCCCCCCAAAAAACAAATAACATCCTAAAGGGAAAAAAGGAAAATATTATGTATAGTTGTACCCTAAATGTGTGCCCATTGAAACTGGGAATGTTTTTGTTTTTGCTTTAACAGATACGTATTTTTTTCAGTCTGAACTAATAGTGCCAATGCAGAGCAGATTTATGGAGAAGGCTTTCTCTTTCTGTTGGCTTTGAAGGAACGTGGTTGTTTCTTCAGCTTCTGCTTTCTGGTCCCTTGGGCATCTGTGTCTTGGCTTCTATCTTATCCCATCTTTTCTCTGCTCACTTGTTTGATCTCTAATATCTTACTCAAGAGACAGTTTATAGGAACCTGGCTTCATTAACATCACAAAGACAATCCATTCCCAAATAGGATTATAACCACAGTCATAGAGGTTAGGATTTACAACACAATAGCAGGTAGAGAGTACATAATTCAATCAAATAACAAGTATTGGGCTTTTGGGGAGCAGGAGAAGCTGTCTCTATGAGAACAAATGGACAACCAATACTCAAAACTATAGATTAGAGGCTGGGACACTAAGTCATTGGGAATGAAACAATTAGTACAGAAATAAAAAAAACATTGATACAAAGCAAAGAATGGAACTAATGTGACTGAAAAATATGTGGAAAATGCTTTGCGGGAATCTGTTCCGTGTACAGTTCAACATAAAATATTAAAAGAAACACAACAAAGAAAAATCTAGTGATATCACTAATTTTTCACAGAGTCTCAAGATTTACTTAATCAAAATTATGTATTCAGATTAACCACCTCATAGACGTTTAGAATTCTGAATGTGTCAAGGACAGTCTTCTCATCATTAGGCCAGTTAAATGCAAAAACATTATCAATTAAACATCAATAAAATTCATATACAAAGTACTTTTCAACAAATAATAATGGGGTCATCTCAAATTCAATCACTCATAATCTATGAAGCCAGAAAGCAACAATTTGACACATTATAAAAAAAAATTGGCCAAGGGTCATGCAAAGATCACTGAGCAATACACCAATAGCATTGCCATCTCTTTGCTCATTCCTCACCAGTGGAAGAACTGTCCTCCCCTCAATAAACTTGAAAAAATATAAGACTGCTCACTAAGCGCCACATATAGGAGTGGGAGTAATAGGCTTGATTGTACGTCTATCATCCTCAACCAGGGTCAGCTTTCTGAACAGGTGACATGAACGTTAGCTGAAGCCAGTTGTTCATTTAGTTCACTTCTTTTAAATCTATTACTTGTGACGGCAATTCCCTTAACAATGATTCATTCCTTTGGGTCTTGAAAGAAGTTTGATCTTTAGAAATCCTGCAGCAAAAGAATTCCAAAGAATATCGCCTGTGTATCAAATTGTCTACAATTTGTTCAAAAGTATGAGCCAAAATGGACAAGTGCAAGAATCAAGTGTGCCAAGAGGAAGCTAGTCACGCTGAGGACAGGGCCATTGCTATGGAAAAGCCACAACCGATTTCTTCTTTCACCTTCTATTAATAATAAGCAAAGCATGTCAACTACACAGGGCAGGTGAACGCTAACAATACAGAGACGTTTCGTTAGAAATTGATAAGGGAGAGTTGGTGAAATGATAGACAAATGAAGTATCGTATTTTAAAATGCAAACAGTTACATATAGCCAAACATAAATCATTGATCCTATGCCTGGCTAAAGTTAACATTTTACTCACCATTTTTTCTTATTCACATTAATAAAAAAATACCTGTATACCAAATTCCTTATGAAAATATTGTAAAGCATGAACATTACTTAAAAAAATACTTCAGTTTCTACTCAGGAGACTTTGAATGCTTTATATCTCTTGGTGGCATATTTTCACTTGAAGCAGCCTTGGGACTTTCATCTCCGTGCTATGTGTAGCAGGTTGGGCTATCTTCATAAGATCAAAGGGGAATTCACTGTATTTTATTTACAAAGGCAAATTTAATAAGTAACCAAGGTACTTACTGAATTGCCTAGTCTCTTTGAACTCATATCTTCACTGATCCAAAGACCATGCTCTAAATTTGGAGAAGGATTCCTTGCAACTGGAAAATGTTCTTAGTGTAATTGGTGCACTTTCTTTGAACTGTACACCATAGGTTTTATTCTGCTGTCAGTGCATAGCAGGAGTTCCTTCCAGCCACATGCATCCTAAAATCCCAAGTAAACAAAAAGCCAAAACAATTTTTTTAAAGACAACTTACCCTGTAAAAGTGAAATTATTTCATGTTATTAATATAAAAAAAAACAGGCAAGAATAACTCCACCCAAAGCATGTTACTACATTAATTATTTTTTAAATAATTAACCTACCTATTTATATTATATGGCTGTGGAATAACTAAAAATATTCACATCTACACTTATTTTATTCCCAAATAAGGGTGAACCAACTGAGTGTGGAAACTACAGAACAATATCATTGATTTCACATGCAAGCAAGATTCTACTGAAGATTATCCAAAAACGACTGGAACAGTA
>NW_006399772.1:25725121-25734657 GCF_000299155.1 Elephantulus edwardii
GAGAGGGACATCATGCTGGACAGAGTGGAGGGACAGCGCAGGAGGGGAAGACCCTCTATGAGGTTGATTGATTCAGTGACTGGGGTAATAGGGATGGGTGTGTCAGAGGCAATGAGATTGGCACGGGACAGAGCAGGGTTTAGGGCTGTTGTACATAGGGTCGCTATGAGTCGCAAATGACTCGACGGCACATAACAACAACAACAACAACAACACTTATTTTAGTGGGAAACATATTTACTCTGAGTGTCCTATTCTGTATAAATGTGAACATTAGTATATGTGAAACAATAATACAATGGAATTAATATAGATTTTGAAACTTCCATTCTGTTGCAGTTATCATCAGATTGTTGTTGTTGTCAAGTGCCATCGAGTCACTGACGACTCATAGAGATGCTATGAACAAAAGACCTGAAAACTTGTATGATTTTGGTCGTTTTCTCCATGTTCATAGAGTTTCTGGAGTCAAGCATTTTGGAAGTGGATGCCACTCCTGTTTCCAAGCTTGATTTAATTGGGAAGCTCCACCAAACACTGTATACCAAGGGTAACCATTATCACATTTGGCACATCAGTGTCACAGTGTTTGGCATCATAGTAACCACAAGTTACCTCTGTACAGCAATGCACAGTCCCATGCTATACCACGTAGAAGAATGTTTGACAAAAAAAACAATTTAAACCAAAAAGGTATTTAACCAGGAGACCTTATCACCTTGCCTTACTCCCCTTTGCGAATCAACCTTCCATCCTAACGCTCACCAATCCCAGCCAACAAGCTTCTGTAGAACCCTGTAGATGGCTTCCCTTATTATTGTTCACCATTTTCTGACTCTCTTGTATAGATGAACATGGAAGAATTTTACATTACCTGTCTCCATTTCAGGAGGTAGTACATGATTAAGAACCAATAAAGTTGAGGAAAGAAGTCTAAGCTGCATTAAAGGCATTAGCGAACAAACAAGATTCTGGAAATTAACAGAACATTAACTGCAATGTTTCAATGAATGAATGTACTTCTCTCTGCCAAGAAATTTTAAAGAAAGCTAGCTACCTGGCCCATTGAATGGAACATATATATATTTATGCCTATTCCAAAAACAGTGATCCCAAAATGCAAGAATTATTACAATAATACACAAATAATTTCTTGCTGAATATAATTTTTAAAACTTATAGCAGTTCATGGATAAGAAATTTGCAGAAATTTAAGATTGCTTCAGAAAAAGACATGAAACTATGGAAAATACATTGTTAATTTTAGAAGGATTTGGGTTGAAAGTAGAGGAAACCAGAAAGATGCTTATTTCTGTTTTATTGACCATACAAAAACATTATTGTTGTGGTTAGGTGTCAATACAAAGATATTAGACTTTGTAAAACACAACACACTTTGAATAATATTACTAAGACTGAGAACTCCAGAACATTTAACTGTTGATTATATGAAACTTATACGTAGACTATGAACTATGTATACAAACAACAAGTAGTTATTTGAAGAGAACTAGGGGATAATCAAATAACTACTTGTTGTTTGTAATGTTTGGATGAGCTTCCCGATTGATTTATGCTGAGAAGCAGGAGTGGCATCCACTTCCTAAACTCAATGCCTCTGGAAACTCTATAAGCTCTCTAAACTCTATAAATGTTCAGAAATAATGTTAGTTATAGAAGAGAGTTCAGGTCTTTTGCACAAAGCTTACTCTGAGTCGTATTCAACTCAATGACACTTAACCACTGCTAAATGAGACTAGTGCTATTAAATCTAGAGGATACTCTTCGACTTTGCCCACCACTCTTTGTCAATGTGCTGTATGAAGTACCCTGAGCTTGCTGTAATGCTTAAACTTGTGCCATTGGGGATATCAAATATCATAATAGTTTCCCATTGTGGACAGTGTTTGGTGGAGCTACCAGTTGTAAGATAGGTTTGGAAGCAGGCGTGGCATCCACTTCCTAAACTACATGACTCTGGAAACTCTATGAACTTGGAGAAACAACAATAGTTATGGAAAGGCATTAGGTCTTTTGTTCATTGAGTTGCTATGAGTCATGGTCGACTCATCAGCAATCAACAACAACAATAACAGGGGATAATGTATGGTTTAAAATAAAATAAAATGTGTTTCATGTGTATTGTCTTACTATACTTATGTAATCGCTATGCTGAGAAAATATTGTGAGAATCTGGATTACATGAAGAAGTTGGCATCACGATTGGAGGAAGACACACTAAAAACCTACCATATGTAGAAGACACAACTTTACCATGCAGAAAATGAAGACTTAAGGCACTTACTGATGACATTCAAAGACTACCTGTCTTCACTATGAATTATCACTCAACATAAAGAAAACAAAAATTCCTTTAACTGAACTAATACGGGAGAAAAAAAGAATCACTTTATTAAAAAGTAAAACTTCATTTTACTTGAATCCAAAATCAATGCCCATGAAAGGATCAGTCTGAAAATTAAAATATATACTGTAATTGGCAAATTTTATCCAACGAACCTCTTTGACGTGTTAAAGAGTAATTCACCACATACAGGAGTAAGGTTTGCCTGACTCAAGCTGTGCTTCTAATTATTTCATATGCTTGAGATGATGGACAATGAATAAATAAAATTAAAGAATTGATGCCTTTAAATGATGGTATGGAAAGAGAATATGGAACGTGGCATGGACTGCCAGAAATTCCAGTAAATCTGTCTTGGAAGAAATATAGTCAGAATGCTTGTTAAAAGAAAGCATGGTGAAACTCATCTTACCTACTTTAAAGAGGCAATCAGGAGGATGTAGACCCTAGGGAAAGATATCAGTCAAATGTCAAAGAAGAATTCAAACTCTACTTGTGTCTTCAAGTCAAAACTGACACATGTTGGTGTTTCAGCAGGTTATGTTTCAAAGGGTGTAAAATGGATGGGGGAAGATTGTCATTCTTTCTCCCATTGAGAAGTTGAGGGATTCAAACTACCTGTTTTAGCAGCACAAGAACACATCACAAAAGAAGCAGACCTTTGGTGAAATGGATTGACACCATGGCTACAACAATGCACTGAAATACAGTTACAATTGTTTGGGTTTGTGGTTTTTTTAAAAATGTGTGTGTGCGTGTGCGTGCGTGTGTGTGTGTGTGTGTGTGTGTGTACCGTCAAATCAGATCTGTCCCTCCTTTTCCAGCAGAGCATCTGGTGGATTTGAACCATTCACCTCTTGGATTGCAGTGCAGCTTCTTGCCAATAGGCCACCAGAACTCGCTGAAATACAGTTACAGTTGTGAGAATAGCACCAATTGAGTGTTGTGTTGTTCTGTTTTATTGTAAGTGGGTTGTTTTTTTTTTGTTGAGCTTGTTTGTTCTTTGTTCTGTGTGTTACCATGAATCACAATTGACTATACAGCACCTCAGTACAACAACCACTACACTGAGGTTAATCATGGCGATATAACTCCCATTGGCTAGTGAAACGTGAGCAGGAGTAATGTGCCATTTTTTTTAGAACAAGTGCTGTTTTAACAGTATGAAGCACTACAAAAGTCTTTTCCTTTTGGGGACCCACTTGGAAGCATGTGCTGTTATGACGTGGGGTAGAAATGCTGAACCATTGCTTAGAGAACAGCAGCCTTGAGGCTTCTCTAGACCTACACAACTATCTTTCTGTTTTAAAACATGGAGATTGTTTTCACAAGGTGACCTACTTGTCCTGATACATCCTTGTAGCACTCATATTAAATGCATAAATTAAAAAGTGAAATAATATAAGCAAAGCACCTATTAGCTGACTGATAAATGCTTTATCTTTCTCTATCTTTTGTCCCTAAAATCTTATATATTAAAAATAATTAAATATGCCTTTGTAATCCCACAGTAACAAAGTCCATACAGTCTTCTTCAGCGGCCCTGCTCACCACCAGTGAAGATTATGATCCAAGATGGGAAAAGATCTTCATGGTCATCTCCTAATTCTTCAAAGTAAGCCTTCAGGAAGAATTTAAATATAGACTTTAGCCACTGTGAAGGGGAAGTCAGACACTTCAAGAGTTGTCCTCTCTGGATTATCTACCACTGACGCTATGATCTTTGCTTACTTACTTTTCAAGGATTCAGGGCAGTCCCAAAGAGTATTTTCAATTATGTTTACTTCAGGGACATAATTGCCTTTGATTTAATTGGTCTGAGAATTAACCTCATTTCTGTTTAACTACTCTTCAACTGTAATAGGATCTTTTTTAAGTTTCCACAAAAACAATAAAATGGAAACACACAGAAATTAAAATCTTTAGAGACATTTCCAGGGTCAGTGAATGCTAGGAAGGGGGCTTGAACCTATTATTCTAATGTTTAACATACATAAACCAGTAGCTGTGGGCCAGAGACTATGCTAAACATGTAACAAGCAATCTTTTATTTCACCTTTTCTGCAATCTTACTGCATTTAAGTATATTGAAGCTGATCTCTGAGGAACTAATTAATTCATCAGTGTTCCTGAAGAGTAAGTTTATTATGTACTATCAAGTCAAAACCGACTCATAGCTGACCCTCCAGCAGGTTTCCAGAGGCAGTAAATCACAAAGGAAGAGATTGTCTGTCTTCCAAATTAGAACTACATGCCTTTGGGTTTGCAGCACAACTCTTTGCCATTAAGAGCTCCCACAAAAAAGCTCTTTGCCACCAGAGCTCCCACAAAGAGTAATAAAGAATAAAAAAAGAGTAATAAAAGAGTAGAAACAGGGGTTTAAGTAAACCGACTTCAGAATCTATGCTCTTAACCATGTCAAATACTGACACCACATGATTAGAGTAATACCCGTCTGATTACCAAGTCATACGACTGTTATTATGGAAACTTACTAAAACCTCACTGCTGTCAAGTTGATTCACAGTGACACTCCATTAGGTTTCTAAGGCTGTAAATATGAATGGGAGGAGAAGAGCCATCTCTCTCTCATAGAACTGCTGGTAGATTCGAACAGCCAGAAGCTAGTCACCTTTTAGCTAGCACTCTCACAGCACCTTCTATCACAGATTAATCTAAATCAGTGTCTTAGAAGCCAAACCCTACTTCAATTGCCAATGGATAACTGGACCAAGTTCCATATTCTTTCCAGAATAAACGCTGCTCTGGTGGTCTAGTGGCAAAGAACGGTGCTACTAACCTGAAGGCATGATGGGCAATTTCCTCCCATGTGATTTACTGCCTCTGAAAACCCACTGGAGGGTCAGATATGGCTTGGTCCTCATTTGAAAGTATTTAACAACATGTAGCAAGGAGAAATATATCTGTAAGTTTCCAAGAAATCTGAGTCAGGATGAAGAAAGAGTTAATTTCTTTCTCTCTTTCCCTTTCAGGTTTCAAGCAGTATGAATTAGTTCATTATATGCTTCGGTTATTTACCAAAAAGTTGCAAGGAACTATTTTTAAACCGTACTTATTGCAATATTTAATATGCTTATATAGAAGATGCCTTATCAGAATATTAATAAAGCTCAGACATTTGATTCTTGCCTCCTGAAGTTCAGCTTCACAAGATAAAAAGATTCCAATTTGTATCATGCTTATCTATTCATTTTTCAGCCATGTGACTGTGATCACCAGTAGTGATATGAAAGGGAATAATACAGCTATAATTCTCTGCGTATAATAAATTTCATTCCACATCCAGATGAATTAAAATTATAAAAACATTATCCCTAGTGCTTTTTGTTCTTATTCTGGAGAGATTCTGGAAAGAAATGAAAGACATTCATTAATTTATCTATTCATTTTTCTCAACTTAATTTTTTTAATATAGAGAGACTGCTAAAATACTTTAGAAATCCTGAGGCAGAGAGGAAATATTACATATAATGGATCAAAAATCAGAGGCAAGAATCAAGGAATGAATGAATGGTTCTAAATAGAGTTTTCCAGATTATCAAGCACTATTGCTTTTCCATCACAATTAGCTTTATTGTGTTAGCCATCATTTTTATCTGTCCATCAATTTGTACATACGCTATGCTGAGAATTTTCTAAACAAAAATTAATTGAATGATCATCATCTATTCAAGGCCTATATTCTAAAATACTCTTTAATTCTTCAAAGATAGTGCTGTAATAAGTTATTCAATATAAGTTTTTTGGTCTTTGACTCTCACCACATGACTGGCTTCTTGTTTGTTGTTGTTGTGTACTGTTGAGTCAAGAGTTGACTCATGGCTGACCTTCCAGGGGTATTCAGAGGAAGTCTGAATAAATTATCCATCTTTCTCCCACAAAACAGCCGATGGATTAAAACTGAGAGCCTTTGAGTTGGCAACAAAGCTCCTTACCATTCAGTCACCAGGACTCCCAAGGTGGTTAGGATCAATCAAAGAAGATATGGAGACTGCTCACGTGGGGACTGGTCAGGTTTGCCATCCTGGCAGGTTTAAACTGAGCGGACTCAGCGGTGGAAAATGGGACTCTTAGTATCATCAAGGAAAGAAGAGCAGAGAGTGTAATGTGTCCTCTGACCTGGGAGTCAGAGCAGTCCAGACAAGTGCAGCTTCAGCAGCAATGGGAGCAGCAGAAGCGAGGTGGTAGAAGAACACAACATGTGAGGGATAAAGCTAAGCTCGATCTGCCCACCCACAGCCTAGAAGGAAGTATCTTCAGTGTCTGGCTTCCTAGCTAGATAGGGGTAGCACATAATTGACAGAACCAAAGGAGTTTTGCAACACTTGCTCAAACAAGGCAAATGCCAAGGCCATGACTACCTGAGAGCGTGGCTAAAAAGAGGGTCTCTTGGGGCCCTCAAAAACCCTAGGCACAACAGAGCACACTTCGATACACAAGCAGATAGGACACCAGAGGCTGAGCCCTCCCACTGGGAATCACAAAGATGGAAGAAAAGTTGCAAACAGACACTTGTGATTGGAGCGTAGACTGTCAGAAGTGTGAATGTAGGAAAATTTGACATTGTTGAAGAAGAAATGAAATCTCAGGTGACTCAACCAATAACATTCTATGGCAGGTTTGGAAGCAGGAATGGCATCCACTTCCTAACCTACTTGCCTCTGGAAACTCTATGAAATTTGATAAATGTTAATAATTGTCGAGGGGCTTCAGGCCTTTTGTTCATAGGGTCACTATGGGTCATGCGTGACTCAAAGGCAATCAACAACAACAAATATTGACATACTAGGCATTGGAGATGGATTGGCATGGGGCATTTTGAGTCAGGCAATCATATGATCTAATGTGCTAAAAATTAAAAGGTGTGGAAAATGTGGTTGCTTCATAGTTTAAAAGACCACTCCTAGATTATATTGAAATATAGTATTGTGAGTGACAAGATATTATCCACATGCATACAAAGAAGTCCAGTGAATACCACTATTGTTCAAATATATGCACCAACAACCAGAGCCAAAGAGGAGGAAATAAATTATTTCTACCAACTTTTACAGTTGGAAATCAATTGAACATATAACCAAGATCCATTAATAATAGAGGTGACTAGAATACAGAAGTTGGGAACAAAGAAGAAGGATCAGTAGTTGGAAAACATGAACCTGGTGACAAAATGCAGCTGGAGATAGAATGATAGAATTATGTACAATCAATGCAACCAGCATTGTTGTTGTTGTTGTTATGTGCCGTCAAGTCGCTTGTGATTCATAACGACCCTATGTGCAACAGCCCTAAACTCTCCTCTGTCCTGTGCCAATCTCACTGTCTCTGACATACCAATCCCGATTACCCCAGTCACAAAATCAATCCACCTCCTAAAGGGCCTTCCCCTCCTGCGCCTGCCCTCCACCCTCTCAAGCATGATGTCCTTCTCCAAAAGAGCGGTCTCTCCTTATAACATATCTTTTCTAAGAAACAAACGATGAATATACACATGGATTTCACCTGATGGCCTACACAGGAGTCAAATTGTTTATATCTGTAGAAAGAATTATTGAAGAAGCTCAATATTAACTGTGAAAACTAGGTCAGGTGCTGATTGTGGAACAGATCACAGATTCTCATATACAAGTTCAAACTAAAGCTAAAGAAAATAAAATCAAATTCCCATGAACCAGTGTTTGACCTTGACCTCCTATGTCATCACCTGTCATTCCCAGGTCCATTGCTGCAGTCATTGTGCTAATAGATGTAGTTTAGAGTCTTCCTCTTTTGCCATAAACCTCTACTTTCCCCACCATGATATCTTTTCCAAAGGACTGGGGCCTCCTCACAGTACGCCCTGAATGAGAGCAGCAGAGTTTGACCATCTTTGCCTTGAGCAACATCATGGGTGTTCTTCCTCCAAGACAAATTTGTTTGTGGCTTTAGCAATCCATAGTAAATGCAGTGCTCTTCTGCACAACCACAATTTGAAGGCATCAAGTCTTACTTTTTCATTGTCCCACATTCATATTCATATGACGCAATTGCAGATACCAATGGTTGGATCGGTCATGGACATCCTTATTTTTAAAGTGATATATCCTTGCTTGTTGGCACTTTCAAGAGGTTTTGGACAGCAGATTTGCCCAATGTCACATGTCTTTTGATTACTTGACTGTTGATACCAAGAATATTGATTGTGGATATAAGTAAATCATTGACATTTGAATATTTTCTCCATCTCTCATAATGTTTTCTGTTGATCTTGTTGTAGGAAGTTTTGTTCTAAAGGTTCAGATGTAATCCAGACTGAAGATTGTGGTCTTTGATCTCCTTCAGTAAGTGCTTCAAGTCTTCTTAACTTTCTGAAAGGAAAATAGTGCCACTTGCATAATCATAGGTTGTTGGTGAGTTTTCCTCTAATTCTAATACCACATTCTTCTTCAAATTCAGCTTCTCGAATGATTTGCTGAATATACAGATTGAATAAGTATGGAGAAAGGATGTAATCATAATGCATAACTTTTCTTCTTTTAAGTCCTATAAAACCCCTTATTCCATTAAAATGAGTGCTTCTTGGTCATAGGTTTCACAAAAGCATAATTAAGTGTTCTGGGATTACCATTCTTCTCAATGTTATCCATAATTTTTTTTATTATCCATACAGTCACATGCCTTTGCATAATCAACAAAACACAAGTAAATGACTTCTGGCACTCTCTGCTTTCAGCCAAGACTCATCTGACATCAGCAATTGCATGCATTCTGTGACCTCTTTTTGAATCCAGCTTTAATTTCTAGCATTTTCCTGTAAATGTGCTGTCCAGACACTTTTAAATAATCTTCAATAAGATTTTACTTGTTTGGGATATTAATGATATTGGTCAATAATTTCTGAACTCTGTTGGAACTCATTTTTTTTTATTTTTAAATGCTTTTATTTGACATTCTTTACTTTTTTTTTTTTACAGAGGTTTTGGATTTCCATTCATTCATTGCCGCAATTTTCTCCCTGCCCACCCCTCCAGCTCTCTTCCTCCTCCGAAGAGAGGGAAAAAAATTTCCTTCATTAGTATACAATTCCCATGTCCCTTCCCCCCACCCCCCCACCCCGAGTACACTTCTCTATGCAACCTTAATTCTGGATTCTTGTGCTAACCATAATACT
>NW_006399772.1:25735457-25746480 GCF_000299155.1 Elephantulus edwardii
GGGATTTGATTCTTAGAAGGTCCCATTCATCTATTTTATCTTCTCCCGGTTGTAGATTTTCCAGGATACTTGGAAGACTTTTTATGTTGTGGATTAGGACCACTAAAGTTCTTCCAAGCTTTTCTTGAATGAAGTTTAGCTTTTCTTGAATGAAGTTTATAGTCCTTGGTTTTAGTCCTAAGACTTAGGAGCTCATTTTTTTAATGAACAAATAGAGATTTCTTCTAATTATCTAGGTAGCTATTTTCCAAATTTCTAGGCGTAGACTAAGGAGCATGCCAAGTGCTGCATCTTCTTGCTGAAATGCCTCACTTTATCATAAAACCCAATAATCTGATTTATAGAAACAGATTTTAAATAAAAATTTATCAAATGCTTGTAACTTTTATCTACAATTTTGAAAAGCTCAGGAAAACCTACACGACCTTTAGATGGTGAATAAATTAGTAAAATGTGGTAGATCAATCAGTGGGATGCTACTTAGTATAAAAGACCACACTTCGTAGACATGCAAAACATTAATTAGCCTCAAATTTATTATGCTGATTATTTTAACCAGACTCAGAAAGCTACATATATAATATCTGAATCTATTTATACGATATTCTGAAAATGCTAATCCTATGGTAGCATAAAATATGACGTGGGTTTGGAGAGTACACAGAGAGAGAGAGAGGCATGAAAGAATTTGAGAGGATTGTGGAACTGCTAGTTACTTTGATTGTGGTACATTTCTCAAAACTCAAAGATTTCCATGTAAATTAGTTCTCAGTTTAAAAAAATCTCAACATCAAAAAGTGGTTTTCAGCAGCTATAAAGCATTATAGTTAAATGAAATATATTTATTCTATCAAATATTGGTGAATTCATTCTCATGACTTTCCTTACGGCAAAAGATACAACCAGGTTTGGGGCCAGAAATACCTTTTAGCAGTTAATTTTCAAAAGTCTAAATAAGACATAGGATCTTTATATCTACCTCTTCAAAATGATTGTTTGCAGGGCATATGCAGAAAATGGAATGAAAAGCTTGAACATTTGTTCAGTTGTCATTATTTGTTGTAAATGGGAAAGAAATCTATTATTTTACCAAGAGCAGCAAGAAGTTTCTAGTTTCATCAAATGATTAACTTAAATAACAATTTACAAGCAAAAAATATAAAACAAGTTGTGCTCTGTTTTTTAAAATAAAAAATTTAACTTCTATCTTTGAGTGAGGTAGATATGACAGTATCAATGGCATGATCATTAACAAGATCATTTCTTCCAGGAAAGAAGGATGCAAGATATAAATAATTGCTACAGTATCAAAATTATCTTAAGAATAAAGTTGTATGTTTTACATATTTGTTTAGAAATAGGAACATTATCTCAAGAAGAAAAGATAGCATGAAATGAGGCCCTCTAGAGTAGACATTCATGGAATTTCTGGAATCTTTCCCCTACTTTCTAAACTGACTCTATGATCAGTTGCCAGTCAGAGCATCAAGTCATAAGCACATAGAGAATATGTAGTTCTATATGTTTGGGGTTTTTTGCTCTACTTAAGGAAATGGTGTGGGTTTTGCCATGTTTGTTGTATGTGATCAAATCAGAACCAATTCACAGCTGACTCAAGAGTCGGTTTTTGGAGGCTGTAAATCAATTGCCCATTTTTCTCCCTCTGAACATCTGGTAGATTTGAACTGCCTGCCTTTGGGTTAGCAGCAGAACTCTCTACCCACTAGGCCACCAGAGTTCCTTTTGGGTAGAGATAAAACAATTGCTTGTTTGTTCTTGGGAAAAGTGAGTGACCAGAGAAAGGAAGGAAAACCCTCAAAATATGGATCAACACAGTGACTGTTAACAATGGCCTCAAGCATATCAGAGATCACGAGAGTGGTGCAGGATACAGCAAGGCTGTTCGTGGGCTCACGGTGCACTGTACTGGCACCTAACAACAGCAACAACAACACAACAAGCAGCACACTTAAAATGGCTAATGATTTCTCACATGACACGACTAAATGTTTTGGCATGCATTAATGAATCTATTTCTTTTCTGAGCATGATTTCAAGAATTTATTAATTACTTCGACTAAATAAAAATTTTAAAATATTTTAGCATACAGATCTAATTTCTTACTAATTGTGATTTTTTTAAAAAATGCTCATAGCTTTTCACAAATGAATAAAGATAATTTCAAAACATCATGTGTCTGATTTTTCATTAGAGAATGCTGTTTCCCAGCAATCTACACCAAAAGTTAGCATGTTATTACACAAACACAAATATTGAGCTAATTTATTAAATCTTAACTTCCATACATAATTTTATTAATTTTAAATGTCTTGTATCTTTGCTTAGCAACATTCTTATAAAACAGTGTTTAAAATATTAGGAAATAAGTTTTGAAGAGCTGAAGAGTTTTTAACAGCTGACCGTTACCTGATATAGATGTTTTGTTCTATATAATTGTTATAAGTTCAAAAGCATAATAAAATAGAAAATATGGAAGTTGATAAATAAGTGACTCATCAGTAACATGTGAATCACAGAGAAACTCTGTCTGCACTTCAGTAGTTATGAATTTAAACTAAATAATTCATGGCTCATCTTAGAGGTGGAATTTCTGGAGTGTTGTAGGTTCTCAGTAATATGAAGTCCTAACAAGTGAAAAGTCTGGAAAGTCTAATGAAAGTCTAGTGAAGGTCTGGAGGGTTTTTCCTCAATACAGGAAGTAAAGGGAGGATGGGCATATAACATATTCTCACTATCCCTCAGATTTAACCCTTGCACTTAATTCACACCCACTCAAATGAAGCGGAAAGCCGGGGTCTCAAATCCTTGAGACCATCCCGTGGTGGAAGTTATTTATGTCGCTAGCAAACCCAGCGTAACATTGTCTATAAACCTCTTAGTGATGTATCTCCATATTAGAAAAAGGTATGGAAATCACTATCAAATATCCTGATGTCATTTAGTTTTCTTCTCAGGTATGTTTTATCTGTCCCCTAAAAAAATGGAAGCAAGGGATGGGGTGGGAAATGAGAAGACCAATAGAAAGATGAAGATGCTTTGAAACACAAAGGCAGATTGACACACTCTCACCAGAGAAGGGTCCACAGCATTTGAGATTGTGAATTGAGCTGAGTTGACCTGGTCTAAACTGTCTCCAACCCAACAAGTGTTCTGTTGGGAGAACCTGACATTCCTGCTATTAGGAATTGGTTTGCAATCTATCACTAAAAGAAGAAAGGACAATATGGGGGTGGCCAAGTCTGATTTCCACTAATCCCACAAAAGAGAACCATAACCACTAATAACTTTCACAGTGCCAAAATAATAGCCATCAAGTCAGACACATCTGCCCCCCAACATTCCTGCCCTTACTTCCCTAACTTCATTGAGTCTGATACTAACTTAAAATGGACTCAAAGATGTTACTTTACTCACAGTTGTGGGGCTTACTGAGGAAATGGGTTAGGAGAGGCAAAGGATATTGCACAGTGAAAGTCCAGGTTTTGTCTAGCTGTCCCCAGCCAGATCGTTATTTGTTGTTGTTTACCATAGAGTTGGAACCAACCCAAAGTTAATTGCCTGAGAGAAGATTGCCCATCATTCTCCCATGGAGCAGATGGTGGCCTTGAACCACATGCCTTCGGAAATGCAGCGCAGCTTCTTGTCACCAGGCCACTAAACCAGATTAATTAACAGGACATAATTCCTCAGTTAGTTCAGATGGCTTTTCAGTCAACAGGGCAGGTTCAGTCCAGCAACATGAATAAAAGAAGCCTCTGATTTCCTCAGTCATCCAGCAAACTTTTTCTCCTACCAGTCACAAGTCACCTCTTCCTTCAAGCATCCAGCAAGCAGAATCTTTAACTTTGGCTCCATCTCCAGGGCTCTAAGGAGGACTCTGACTGCACTTTTAAAGAGACATATCTACTTGGGTTTTTTGGCACCCCAGAGTGTAGTAATAAGGAAGCTTGAACTGGAGTAGCCAACAGTTAGGAGGCTGCATTGAACTTCCCAGAGAATGTTAGGAATTCGAACAGAAAGAAGATACTCGTTAGTGAAAATAAAGAATTTATCTCTACTGCCAGAGAGGAATATTTCTCGTAGGATTTCAGATCTGCCAATAAAGGAAAGAACAAATTTGAGCTACGCTTGATATTTGTCCTTTTGAACCACACACTTGAGTCACAGAGCCTGGATTCCATTGTGGAAGACTTGCCTAGCCTCTGGTGAGAGCACCAGCTTACAGAAAGACCTCTATAAGCAGATGCTGCTGTTGGAGAACAGTTCCAGCATATAAGCCTTTGCTTGGCCAAATCAGGCATTCCCCACACAGCTGCTTCTTCAGCAGGGCTCAGCCATGGCTAATCAGTGCTATGTTTCCCTTGTGGCAGAAAATCTTTGTATATTTGTGATCCAAGTGACCACAAATAATAGCCATTTTAAGCTTGACTCTTTAGCCATCGCCAGATTTCTTATCATAGTTACCCAGCTGATGTGGTGGCAATACTGAAGTTTTATTTTGCCAGACATCTGTTGTTGTTATATACCTATGAACAGCAGATCAGAACCTTGCCCTATCCTGTGCCATTCTAAAGATCTCTGCCAGTTTGAGACCATTGTTACAGTCCATATTGCTAAAGGTCTTCCTCTCTTCTACTAACTCTCTACTTTCCCACCATGTTGTCTTCTTCTTTTTCTTTTTTTCTAATTTTTTTTAGTGTGTGTGTGTGTATATATATATATACAGTCAAGTCAGATCTGACTGGTACAGGAGGAGATTGCCCCTCCTTCTCCAGGAGAGCCTCTGGAGGAATTGAACTGCGTACCTCTGGGATTGCAGTGCAGCTTCTTGCCACTGGGCATGTTGTCTTTTTCAAAGGACTGGTATCTCCTCACAATATGGGATTTTTCAGCCTCAGAAGCAGAATGACCGAGGGTCAATTATGAGTGGGTTCTGCCTTGAAGGCATTGAGTGAGTGAGCTCACGAGGTAGGCTGTATCTCCCCCATGAAGGGAGCTCTTGTGGCCCAGTGGATAAGAAGCAGTGCTGCCCGGCTACAGGTATGTAGTTTAGATCCACCAGTGATTCTGAGGGAGAAAGACTGGTAACCTCCTCCTGCTCTATTTACAGCCTCTGAGAACCCACTCGAGGGTCAGTTATGAGTTGATCCTGACTCATGACCATGAAGAACAATAGCTCTTCCCTGAAGTGTCCGTATGTGCGGGGGCCACACTGAAAAGTATGACCATGCCAGCTGCTCATAAAAAGGTCTCATGTTTCTGGTGGTTCAAATCCACCAGAAGCTCTGTAGAAGAGAGAAGGGCAGTCTGCTTCCATTAGCCCTTATAGACTAGAAGCCCAAGGACTTGGAATAGATTAGACGGCAGTGAGTGAATAAGTGAGTGTAGTGATTGATAGAGTCATAGTCTAGATTCAGACTAGCAATACAGACACCAGAGCACAGCAGCAACAAATCCACTTCCATCAAGTTGATTCTAACTCAAAGGGACCCTGTTGTTCGAAGATCTTGTTCACTGAGTCGCCAAGGCTCCAACCCACTATGAAAGCAGACTGCTGAGGAGTGGCTGGAGGGTTCAAACTTTTTGTTTGGTATCAAATGTCCTTAACTGACTTTATAATTTAAGCTTTCATATGTAATTTTTTTAATTCCATGGAAGAGATAACTGAACTCTTCAAGTCTTTCTCTCATCAGCTCCTCTCTCATATAAGAAATGTATGCCTCTCTCCAAGATGCCTCTGAAAAACTTTCATAAGAGTTTTGGTCCTCAAATCACTCTATTCTTGAAATTATTTCTCTTACCTCTCCATATCCTTTCTTCTATAGTGCAGTGGGAAAGTCCCTAGAGGTCAATTCCACAAGACAGGCCCCATTTTGTTGTTCAATGGAGGGGAAGAATTCATTTATGAGGGACAAGGAAAAGATCAGTATCATCTATTGGCTAATTAATTTGCCATCTCTTCTTAAAAGACTTTTTTGCCTGTTTCCAGGATTTTATTCAAATATTTAGTAGCTATGATTTAGTGTATTACAGATGTGATGATTCCACGTCAGTCCCTTCCTTTCAGGGTCCATGTTCTTCAAACCCTAGATCATACTATCAACTTTTTCTGTACCCTATTTAGCTCATTTTCACCCTTTACAGTAAATTTACTCTCCTTTAATGTTCTTTATCCCTTCCAGGCATTAATTGTAAGAGAAAGTGCCCTTTATCCCCTGTTTAATTTACTTTCTGTTTCTATGTTTAATTCTCTTTCTCATATAGGTATCAATAGAAGACATTTGAAGAAAAGCACACCGGAAGCAAAATCTCAGACAATGTACACAAATGTACAAGAAATAAATTAAGAGATTCTCCAGCTGCATCAAAGGAGAATTTGGTGTTGGGGAATGGTTGCATATTTCCAAGTCTGTCTTCACTTGAACTTTCCTTAACTGGAAAGATTATGCTTTGCTCAAGGCATTATTGCATTACTTGTTAATTGGATTGTATAGCTTACTATGTGCTTCTTTTGCCTGATGGTTGCAAATGCCTCCTTTCAGCTTACTGCAACAGCTGCTTGCACATCCTGTTCACAGTGGTGTTGGGTTGCATTAAGGATCACTGAAATGCCAGAAGACTGGCTGTGGTCCAATGTCTCAGGAGTGGTGATATTTATCTGGCCAATTTAGATTAAGGATAACTAAGAAATATATTACTAATAAGATACAGTAAGTACAATATTCGCTTAGAAATCCGAGGTCAGAATCATAGTCTACCTTACTGAACAGACTGTGATGTGTCAACCTTATTTGGTAAGGATCCTTAGTGGTTTGGTAGACACTGGACTGCTTGCTTTAACATAAAACATAACAAACATAACATAACATAACATAACACAACACATAACACAACATAACAATACAATCATAATGTAATCTGATGTGTTCAGCCAATCAATTTGAAGAGGGTTTTGTTTGTTTTTTTCCTGGGGTGTGGCCTGAATTCAGTATATGTGAAATTTTCTGGCAACGCTGGCCCTTTCTCAACCCTGCCTCTGACTTGTCATCTCCTGTTTTTCGCTTGTGAGCCAATGGTTGCTTTTGAATCTGCAGATCTGAGGAGTCACTGGCTCCGGGTGAGACACGAGCGAGCAGCCTTCCATCTGCTGCTGTAAGGGCAGGAGCCAGGAGCAGCCACCAGCCTGACCGACGCTTCGGAACTTGCCAGCCTTCCCAACTACGTGAGCCATTGCCTTAAAATCAACCTCTTTACCTTTGTGCGCATATTGTATGTGTGTACGCAAAGCTGATCTTGCTTCTCTAGAAAAAACTAATCTAAGGCATCTTTCTTTAAATCCAGGTTAGTTTCATTTAGTTTGTCTAGTTTATTATTTCACAGTCTGTGCTACCTAGACATGCATATAGTAAACAGCTTAGCTTTAATTTGGTGTTGATAAACATTTAAATATGTCATATAATCTAGTCCTAGTGGGCTAGTGGACAAGTTTTCTTGCCAACCCAAAGGCAGATGGTTTCGAATCCGCCAGCTACTCCACTGGACAATCATGGGCACTCTTCTTCTGAGTGATTTACAGCCTCTGAAAACCCACTGGAGGGTCAGCTATGAGTCAGCTCTGACTTAACAACACTCAACAGCAATAACAACAACATAATCTACAAAACGGCTATATCAATTCTTAAAAGTGATTGCTAAATTATATAGCTGTGAGTATATAAGTTTTGTTGTCTATATGTTGCAGTGTTTTGGATAACCTGTCCTTTGAAGCCTGGCCAAAACATATTGGCTTACGTGTCGATGAGAGCTTCATGCAAGGAAGCTCTCTCTACCCAGCAGCTCCTACGAATTCTGCAAGTTAAAAATGCTGAACTTGTGACTGTCACCAACTGAGATCATGTGACTCTTCTTTTGAGAAGGGGAATGTAATAGGGTCTGAAGTTGGTAAAAAAGTAAATGAAACAGAATATCCTTGCAGGAGACGTCATTGAGACACAGCAGTGTGGAGAATGAGACCTCAGAGTTGAAGCTCAAATAAAGGCTTTGCTATTTACCAAATCTACTTGTAGGAAAGAATAGACAGCCCCTGGCTGGAGTTTAGAGAAGATACGAGTTTATGTGCTAATTCCACATTACAGATTGCTTTGTTCATGGAGAAATTTGCAGTGCTAACTTGTGTAAAGTTGTTTTTCCCCAAATGAAAACAAAAAGGGTAGGAAACAACTAGCAATTTTTAAAATATAATGTCAACAAATTATTTGCAAGTTATTAGTGATATTAATAAAGGCTCAGGAAAGAGGGAGACAAGACTGGTTTGGCTGACCACTGCCCCATAATTTTGATTATTTACAATCATGGCATTTGCTATTAAGTAAAAATTTAAAAATTGTTATATATACAGCTTCAGTATGCTTGGCTCTACAGTGAACATTCTTGGTACCAGCAGCCAGGAAATTATAAGAAGAATTGCATTGGGAAAGTCTGCTATCAGCGACCTCTCCAAAGTACAGAAGAGCAATGATGTCAGTCTGGAGACTAAGGTGCGCCTGCCAGGCCATGGTCTTCGCAATTACTTGCTATGCATCAGAGAGCTGGACAATGACTAGGGATGAGAGAAGGAGAGTTGCTGCTTTTGAGCTTTGGTATTAGAGAAGAGTACTGAATATACCATGGACTGCTACAAACAAGTTCATCCTAGAGAGGGTGAAGCCAAGCTGCTCCTTGGAGGCAAGGACTCTGAAACTTCATCTGACATACTTTGGACATGTTGCAAGGTGGGATCAGAACTTGGAGAGAGATGTCATGCTTGGGAGGGTGGAGGGACAGCGCAGAAGAAGACCCTCAATGGGATGGATTGATTCAGTCACTGGGTGGTAGGGATGGGCTTGTCAGAGACAATGGGATTGGCAAGGGGCAGAGCAGGGTTTGGGGGTTTAAGGCTATTGTACATAGGGTAGCTATGAATGAGTCACATGCTACTCAACAGCACATAACAACACAACTATATATGTATATATATATACATACTCACAATCATTGAGCCACTTATGAGATTTCCTGCCGCTTGCTTTTATCAATTCATCCTAAGATTACAATTTTTTGGGCTTTGGGAACAAAATTTTCATGAATAGCCAAGCCCACTGACCAAGACCATGGCCCTTGATCATGTCACCCTTCGAACCTAGAACAAAACTCATCCCCCATCACTCACCTTTCATTTTGACTCATGCAGACCTTCTGTAGCAAAGTAGAACTGCTCACACAATTTTCTCTTATGCTGTTAAATACCTTTGAGTCTAAACTGCCCATAGCTGACCCTCCAGCAGATTTTCAGGCAGTAAATCGCACAGAGGAGACAGTTCATTCTTTTCTCACTGAGCACATGGTGGCTTCAAATCATGGGCCTTTGGGATTGCAGTGCAGTTTCTCAACACTGGCCCACCAGAGCTCCTGTGTGATTTCCTAGACTGTAACGTTTAAAGAAGCAAATAATCATTCTTTATTCCTACAGAGCCACTGGCTGGATTCGAACCACCAACCCTTTGGTTTGCAGTGCACACTTCACTCTTGAACCACCAGGGCTCCTTCCACTAAAGATTCCCATTGCCACTGACTTGATTCCAACTCCTCAAGACCCTGTAAGACAGAGAGAACTGTCTCCATAGGATTTGAGGGCTGTACTCCTTACTGGAAGCTGACTGCCATATCTCTCACCTGCAGAGTGGCTGGTGAGGCAAGAGCTTGGCCAAGGTGCCATCAAAATGATGATAGATGCTTCTCCTTGATTCTTATCTTTAAAATATGCACTGTGCAATTATTATTATACATCATTACAAAACATTTTTTTTTGTAACAGGAGAGACTTTTTATTTGGATAAGGCATTGATGAGAACAGAATCTTTTGTTCACAATTTTACAGACCAATCATTAGTAGTTTCTACATCTTAACTTTTCGTTCCATAGATTGAAATCCATTTTTTTGGCTTTTGGTTTTTACCAACTTGGTTCTAATGCTGGTTGTGGTTTTTGTTGTTATGTGCCATCGAGTTGCCTGAGACTCATAGTGAGCCTGTATACAACTGCTCTGAAGCCCGGAGTCACTGGCTCTGACAAACCTACCCCCATTGCCCCACCTATTGTATTACCCCATCTCTTCTGGGGTCTTCCTCTCCTGTGCTGTCCCTCCACCCTTCCAAGCATTATGTCCTTCTCCAAGGACCAGTCCCTCCTGGTCATGTGCCCAAAGAACGTGAGACTTACTTTGGGCTGGTTTCTGTAGCACAAACGAATATGAGGATATGGCTAGGACCCTGCATCTTTGAACTAACAGTCTTGTGTGGAGAAAAATATTCCTGTAGGAGAAATATGTGTAAATTTCTTGCATGAAGACTCAGCCTAAGGGGGCAGTTCAACTCAGTCCGATGTGGTTGTTACGAGTCAACATCAACTTGATGACACCTATCTGTAATGTGTAAGATTAACAATAACTTCATCATAATTACAACTCATTTAAAAGTGACACAAGCCACATAAATACATCCTTATAAAGCCACACAAATACATCCTTATAAAGCCACACGACATGCACAGCCACTCAAATTCCTGTCAGATTCCCTTAAATTGCTCAGACTTTCCAAAAGCTACTTGAGATAAGGAAATGTGTGATAGAGAGAACATTGAAACGGAAAGATATCCATTTCTGCCATGAACAGAAATGAAGAGGCCCTGGTGTTGTACTAAATTAAGTGTTTTGCTTTATAACAGAAGGTCAGTGGTTTAAATCCACAGGAGAAAGATGAGTCGTCTCATCCTGTAAAGACTCACAGCATCAGAAACCCCGTGGAGGGATGTCTTGAGTTGGAGTCAACTTGACAGTTGTGGGTTTGGGTTGGGTTTCTGATAAAAACAGAAAAGTCAAATAACTTTTTTTCTCCATAAAATATTCTAATTTCTTATATTTTTATATTTGAAAATGAGATTTATCCTCCACTGGGATTCTCTCTA
>NW_006399772.1:25752825-25753732 GCF_000299155.1 Elephantulus edwardii
CCAAAGAAGAAGATCACCTATGCATTAGACAGGCCAAAGAAGATGATTACCTATGCATTGGACAGGCCATAGAAGAAGGTTACCTATGCATTGGACAGGCCAAAGAAGATGATTACCTATGCATTGGACAGGCCAAAGAAGAAGATTGCCTACGCATTGGACAGGCCAAAGAAGATGATTACCTATGCAATGGATTGCTGAAAGTCACTGTGAGTCTGATACCATAACAGTGGCAGCAGGCACAAGAGGACCGACATCCTAAATGCACCACATATTTTGTTCTGTTAAATGCTTCTGCCAAAAGATGGTTAGACCTGGGGGGAGTCTGTTGACAATTCTCAGGTTCCCTTTATCATATATAAAGGGGGAGGGCAGTGACACCTACTTCAAAATATAGTATGACCACTTATGGGGGGGGGTAAAAGTGGCAGTGCTGGAATTGGAAACACTATCCCTGACCACAGAGTCCTCAGTCAGGTGAGGGGACCATACTAGCTTAGGGGCAATTGGAGGGGGAGTATACCAGCCAGCTCCTGGGGGGTGTTGCCCTGCTCGGGATGGGCTGCCCTCGGCCCCCGGCTTGGGGCAAGCCATCGCAGCCTCCTGCCTGGGGCGGGCTTCCCTCGGACTTCTGCCCGGGGTGGGCTGCCCTCGGCCCTCTGCCCGGTGCAGGCTGCCCTCGGTCCCTGGTTTGGGGCAAGCCGTCGTGGCCCTCTGCCCAGGGTGGGCTGCCCTCGGCCCTCTGCCCGGGGCAGGCTGCCCTCGGCTTGGGGTGAGCTGTCGCGGCCCTCAGGGTGAGCTCCTCTGTCCCCAGATTGTGCCATTGTCCCCAGATTGACCCCTGGGTGGTGAAGGAGGAAAAAAAATGCCTAGGGTATCCAATGTTACCTAGGCCACCTTCTGCCAC
>NW_006399772.1:25753832-25766031 GCF_000299155.1 Elephantulus edwardii
CTAAGCTCCACCAGGCAAGCACCCTCCTCATGACTGTTGCTGTGCTTGGCCAATTGTTGGAATCTCTGCATCAATCAATTTCCTTGAGTCTTTTGTTTGTTTGTTTGTTTTATACATTGAGCAATTTAAGATTCACAGACATGATCTCTCCCTGCTATGAGTACTTCCTCAAAGTGAATATAAATATTCTCTAATTCTTTTCAGTGACTTTACAACAGTTAATGAAAACTAGAAAATGATCACTGTTTCAACAGTCACCTAACTTAAAAGATTCTTCATCCATCCTTATGGCAAGCCAATACTAAATATTTGTAATAAACAGAACGCTATTTCAGGTACAAGCTGGAATTCACCCTGAGGCACGAAGGCAATCCTTAAGGGTTTACTGGATTCTTGCATTGTGTTTGCTGACCCCTCCCTCCTGAGTCAAGGGGAAGGTTTCAATACAAAGAGCTTGGCTTCATTTGCATTGAATTATCTTTGTGATTTACTTCCCGATAATTTTCAATGAAGATATAGGGAAGTTGGAATGGGTCCTTCAGTGGAAAACTGCTGGCCCCTGTCTTTATGCTCTCTGTTCTATCTCATTCTTGGTTGTCTGTCTCATTATTAATAATTATAAAAATAACTTATCCTTGGTCTGCAACACGTCCTTACCTCACACCCCTAGTTTATCATTAAGGCTTCAAAAAGGGGAACAAGAGAGAAAACAAAACCAAACGGCTGTTCATAATGTGACCCAAGATCACATGCTGCATTTAGTGGTCCTGTCTCTCTAGTCTCTCTTCATCCAGAACATTCCCTCTGCTTTTCATGATCTTGACAATATTGAAGATTATTGGTGAGTTATTTTGTAAACTAGCCCTCTATTTGCCTCTTGTAGTTTGATATTTCTCCACATGCTTAGATTCAGGTTATCATTTTGGCAAATCCACCAGGAGGGACCAGTCCTTGGAGAGGGACATTTTGTCTGGAAGGGGGGAGGGACACCACAAAAGAGGAAGACCCTGGATGAGATGGATTGACTCAGTTACTGGGATCATGGGGGTTGGTGTGTCAGAGACAAGGAAGTTGGCTCAAGGCAGAGTGAGGTTCAGAGCTGTTGTACACAGGGTCACTGAGACACAGATAACTTGACAGCACAGAAAAACTGCAGGAATAGGTTTTCTTCTAGACCATCCTATTAGAAGTTACAGGATGTTGCTTTCCCCATTGCTACTGATATTGACATTTATCATTTGTTTATTGCTGTAAAATCAGTTTCTTTATCTTTTAATGAAATATATATTTTGTTAGGAGATTCTGTGAGACCGTGTTAATATCCTGTATTTCATTTCCACTCTCTCCTCTTTTTCTTAGCATTCATTGATATTTCTTAACTGGTTTATTCCCATGACTGTTACCAGAGGATAATTTCCAAATGTCATCATTCCTTCAGCATTTATTAATTTAGTTTCTATGTATGAAATAGTTTTCCTTCTTCTTTATTTGTCTGTTCCAGAGTAGATTCAAAGTGACTCTGAGGACACTTGACACTAACATAATATCACTTTGTTTTAGACTATTGTTGCTATGGGCTGTCAAGTCACCCATTACTCATTGCAACCATATGTACAAAAGCTCTGAAGCCTGCTCTGTCCCGAGCCAGTCTCACTGACTCTGACACACCTACCCACATTGCACCAATTACTGTGTCCATTCATCTCATCCAGGGTCTTCCTCTCCTGTGTTGTCCCTCCATTCTTCTGAGCATAATGTCCTTCTCCATGGACCAGTCCCTGCTGGCCATGTGCCCAAAATATGTGAGACAGAGCTCCAAGGTCCCAGCCTCCAAGGAGAAACTTGGTTTCACCCTTCCCAAGACAGGTCTATTTGTTTTCTTGGAGGTCCATGGTATGTTCAAGACTCAAAAAAAAAAAAAAAGGATAAAGGACAGAGTTTCCACATATCCCTTCTCTTTTTTCTCCCCCAAGATATAATCAGAAAACTGTCAATTCACCACTGAGTACATATTCCTTCTTTCATTATTAACACCTTATATTTGTCGTAATTTATGAACCATAAGTCTATGTTAGGGTTCATTGTTTATTTTTACAGTTCTACAAGTTCAACAGATGCATAGTGTCGTGGATTAACTATGACAATATAATACAGAATAGCTTTTATGCCCTTAATATGTACTGTACTTCACCTATTCCTTCCTACTCCTCTGCCCCCTAGGCCTTGGCAACCATGGGTATGTTTATTATATCTATGGCTTTGCCTTTTTCAGAATGTTGTATAGGTAGAATTATACACTAGCACATCTTTTAGGTTTTAGGGGATCTAATAGTAGGGAAGGGAGCTCTGACAGCTTAGTGGATAAGGGGTTGCACTATCAACCCAAAAGGTAAGCAGTTCAAATCCACCACTTGCTCTGTGGGGGGAAAGATGGGCAATCTGCATTCATGCTATTTCATGCCTCTGAAAACCTGTTGGAGGCTCAGCTTTGAGTTGCTTCCAACTCGACAGCACATAACAACTACGACAACAATAGGGAGCTCTCTGGTAGTCTAGTTGTAGGAAGTTGCAGTGCTAATCGGAAATTAGACCCTCTCCAGGGGTTGGAAGCCATCAGCAGCTCCAAGGGATTTACAGCCTCACAAGCCTGATGGGGGGCCAGCTATGAGTCAGGTCTGACTCCATGATAGTGACATTTTGACTTTGAATAAGAGCTTGGGTGGCACAGAGTTAAGGACTCAACTATTAACTGAACTGTTGGCAGTTCCAAAATCACCCAGTGACATCTTGGGAGAAAAACCCGGTGGTCTATATCCTTTCAGACTGCAGCCAAGAAAACTCCATGGGACAGTCTATTCAGTCACCTGGGGTTGTTATGAATCAGAATTGACTTGACGACACCTAACAACAAAAACAAAAGACAAAATATATTAAGGATGACTCAATCTCCCAGGGGCTAAAATCACACAGAATCGGTTTATACTCTCCCTGAAACAACACAGTCAGTTGAACCAAAACCAGACCTAGTATGAGCAATCCAGCATATTTCTAATCCTGTGAGAGTTAAAAATCAGAAGTCAAGGTCATACATGTACACCTGCTCCTCAGTGTGCTGTCCCCTCAACTGCTCTCAGGACTTGAGGATATTTTTCCAAGATTTTACCCAAATTGTTGTGGAAAAGAAGGTAACAGACTCAAACAGTACAGCCGGATTTTGTCAATTGCAAGACTGCAGGAATGAAAAGGGCCAAGTTCAATGTAGTTCCTGACCACATCTCAGTTCTTCAATGAGACTTACTAACTAAATAAACTAATTCATTGCTATCAAGACAGAACTGACTCAGAGCTAATCCTCCAGCAGGTTTTTAGAGGTTATAAATTCACAGGAGGAGACTGTCCATCGGAATTAAGTGTAGATTCAGGCTCCCTGCTTAAGGGTTGGCAGGGCCACTTCTTAGCTACGAAGCCACAGAGCTCCAAAAAGAGTTACAGACTTTTTTTTAAAAGATGCCTTAAACCCGGGGAAGAAGAACAAACTGGGGAGGAGGGTGGAGAGAATGGTGCGGCAATGAAGGAGTGAAAGCCCAGAGTCCCGGTGAGTGTTCATTGAAACTAATAAAATTTAATAATAATAAAAAAAAAGATGCCTTAAACCATAAAGAATTGCAGGTAGTGTTTATTTCTGGTAGGCAGTCTTTATGCTGCTATAGTGATCTTAAATCTCATGAAGTCTAAGTCATTATTATACTTTCTGCTTTACCCATTGAGCCCTTTTTTAAAGGAAAGAGAAGGGTTACTTAAAGTGCAATCATTGGAGTTGTTATTAAAGCAAAACAGTGCCCAGGGAAGATGTCCTAGAATGGTGTGAAAAAGGTGCTCTGATAATCTCCTATCTCCAGCCCTCAGAGTGATCGCTACATCCCTGCTGGAGAGGAGGTTTATAATAAATCTATTACTGGGTGAACAGAAGTGGCAATGACATCACTTGGAGAGATCAGGGGTAAGGAAATTCCAGGGGTCTTTTTTTCCACAGTGCTCCATTCTTATCAGGCTCTTTGCTATTCTTATAACACACTATGTATGGTCCTTCCTCAAGACCTTTTACCACCTGTCCTCTCCACAGTGTCTTAGTGGTAAGCAGTTGCACTGTCAACCCCAAAGCCTGCAGCTTGAATCCACCAGCTGCTCTCAGGGACAAATTGTCAATAGTTTCCTCTCACTTGGATCCACATGAACATCCTTGGTACCAGCAGTCAGGAGATCTGGAGATGCCCAGTGCAACTCTGCTGTCCAAATTACTGTGGAGCGATGATGTCAGTTTGAAGACTAAGGTGCACCTGATTGAAGCCACGATCTTTTTACATCACTTACTATGCATCTGAAAAATGGACAATGAACAAGGGTAACAGAAGAGGATTTCAAGCCTTTGAGCCTTGATGTTGAAAAACAGTTGCATATCCTATGGACTGCAAAAAGAACAAATAGATACATCTTGGGAAAGGTTCTGCCAAAATTCTCCCTGAAGGTAAAAATGGCAAAGCTTCATACTTTAGGCATGCTGCTAGGAGAAGCTCTTCCTTGTAGAGGGACATCGTGCTTGGGATGGTAGAGGGTCAGAAAAAGAGAGGAAGAGTCTCAACAAGAGGATTGACACATTGACTGTAGTAATGGGCTCAAGTGTGTCAGAGATGGAGGAGGTAGGATAGTATCAGATATACTGTTAATAGGCTTGCTATGAGTCAGACTCAACGACACCACCTAACAACAGAGGAGGGAAAGGGGGAACTATGTTAGGACCCCTTCCCTAATATTACATTTATAAAACCTCAAAAAAATTTTGCCAGGAGTTTCTAGGAACAAACTCCTATAGCTTGCTCAAAGTTTAAGAAATTGCTACTGTTGTGTACCGTAGAGTCAGAACCAACGCATAGCTGACCCTCCAGTGGGTTTTCAGAGGTGTTTAAACCACACATTATTAAACAGTATTAAACAGTAGATTGTCCATCCTTCTCTGGCAGAGCAGCTGGTGGACTCGGACTGCTTGCCTTCAAGATTGAAGTGCAGCTTTTTGCCATCAGGCCACCAGATATACGTTTCACTGTGTCATGATAAATAGTTCAATGATCGCTCTTAAAGATTTCAAGTATTAATATATTTCTTTTAAAAAGACTATTAGCCACACTGTAATGTACACTGATGGGTTTTAACTGAAATTATAGTAAATAAAGTATGTTAAATTAACTGATAGTAAAAGTTTTTCAAGAGAATAAATTATGCATTTATTCTAAAAGGTGGCTTGGGAATAATTTTAGGTTATGAATTATTGTTTAGTCAGGCTATAAAATTTAATAATATCTAGTAAACAAGTCAATAGATCCAATATGTACCTAAACTGATATGTTTTCATTTTTGTTTCAGAGAATTAAAATAAACACCTTTTCGCTGAGATTTCTATGTCATAAATCACGGCACCCTTTGGTCTAACCAGTTATAGAATTACCATTTTACCACATTCTTGTATAAAAGTCCTGGGGGCTGATAGAGTCCCATTCCATTAATTATTCTGTTATTAAGAAACATGTTTTTAATCAGGGGAGATTCATATTTTCATCAATAAGAATAGTCCAAATCTCACAGGGGAACAATAATCTGTCTTGTTTTCTACAGTAAACTATACAAATTCACAATCCATAATCCAAATAAACTAAAATTTCGAAGAAAACAAATTGATAAATCTAACTTTGAGGAAAAGTCATCAAAATAGTTAGCTTGACAATGTGCCCTTCAGCAAAGCGAATATTCATTCTCCTGTTCCCACATCAGAGTCCTGGTAATGTAGAATATATCATGTCAGGCTTCTTACTATAAGGTTGATGGTTCAAATCCATTCTGCAGTCTCATCTCATAAAGGCATATATTTTCAGAAGCCCAATGTACGAGTTACTATAAGAGGGACTGATATGGGATAAACAGATCTGTCTTGGAAGTAATATAGTCAGCATGTTCTTTAGAAGAGAAAATTTGGGGACACTGTGCATACATCAAGAGGATCCTGCCCTTAAAAAATGATGTCATGCTTAATAAAGTACAGACTTAGTGAAAAAGAAAAAGACCCTCAATGAATGAGTTAACAAGGTGGCTACAAAAATGGACTCAAACAAAGCAGCAATTTGGTGAGGATGATGCAAGATTGAGTTGTGTTTCCTTCTGTTGAATTTGGAGTTGCTGAGCTCTATTAGGAGGAATGTGCCATCAGGATTGGAGGAAGATTCATCAACAACCTGTGTTATTCAGATGACACAACTCTGCTTGCTGTAACTGAGGAGGACCTAAAGCACTTGCTGCACAAGGTCAAGGACTGCAGCCTCCTATATGGATTGAAGCTCAACATCAAGAAAACAAAGATACTCACCACTGGGCCGATTGGCAGCAGCATGATAGACTGTGAAGAGATTTAGATTATTAACAGCTTTAGTTTGCTTGGCTCCACAATCAACACTCTTGGTATCAGCAGCCAGGAAATCAAAAGACAAATTGCATTTGGGAAAGTAAGTCAGCTGTCAGGGACCTCTCCACAGTACTGAAGAGCAACAATGTCAGTCTGGAGACTGTGTACCTGATCCAGACGATTGTTCTTGTTTGTTGTTATGTGCCATCAAGTTGCTTGCAACTCATGGCGACCCTATGTACCACAGCCCTAAACTCTGTTCTGTCCTGTGTCAATCTCACTGACTCCTACACACTTATCCTGATTACCCCAGTCACTGAATCAATCTACCTCATAGAAGGTCTTCCCCTCCTGTGCCTGCCCTCAACCCTCCCAAGCATGATGTCCTTCTCCAAGGACCGGTCTCTCCTTACAACATGACCAGAGTATGTCAGATGAAGCCTCAGAATCCTTCCCTCCAAGGAGCAGCCCGGTTTAACCTTCTCCAGGATGAATCTGTTTGTTTTCCTAGCAGTTCATGATACCTTCAACACTCTTCTCCAACACCAAAGCTCAAAGGCATCAATTCTCCTTCTATCATCCCTAGTCACTGTCCAACTCTCTGAAGCATAACAAGTGATTGCAAAGACCATGGCCTGTATCAGACGCACCTTAGTCTCCAGAGAGACACCATTGTTCTTCAGAACTTTGGAAAGGTCCCTAACAGCAGACTTTCCCATCGCAATACATCTTTTCATTTCCTGGCTGCTGGTGCCAAGAGTGTTGATTGTGGAGCCAAGCTGACTAAAGCTGTGAACAATCTCAATCTCTTCACCATTCATCCTGATGCTCCCAATTGGTCCAGTGGTGAGCCAGACCATAGTTTTCACAATTACCTGTTATGCATCAGAAAACTGGACAATGACTAAGGATAATAGAAAAAGAGCTGTGCTGCTGGAGAAGAGTATTGAATATATCATGGACTGGTAAGAGAATTAAAGTGTCCATACCAGAGAGGGTGAAAGCAAGCTGCTCTTTACAGGCAAGGATTCTGAGGCATGTCGGACATGTTTTGGGCATGTTGCATGGAGAGACCAGTCCTAGGAGAGGAACATTATGCTTGGAAGGGTGGAGGGACAGTACAAGACAAAAAGACCCTTGATGAGATGCATTGATTCAGTGACTGTGACAGTGAGGGTAGGAGTGTCAGAAACAATAAGCTTGGCACAGGATAAAGCTCAGGGCTATTGTACTTAGACAGGGTCACTGAGTCACACTGTATTTGACAGTCCATTACAACAACAACATGAGTTGGATCCAGATGGCATGGTGTCCAACAACAAGTCTTTGCAACAGAGCATGGCAGTAGTGACAACGTATGACTTCTTAGGTTGTCATAAAAGGTTTTTGCCTAGCTTCCTTGGATTGCTTTCCATGGAAGTAGTCAGCCACCATGAGGTACGGACACACGACTGGGACTGTTGAGAAGTCCTTGTGGAAAGGAACTGAGGTGCACTGTCCATATTTGAAGTAGATTATTACACATATGAAAGAACAACCTTGGAACCAGATTCTCCAGGTCCAGTCAGTAGCCCTGGACCGTATCTTAACTACAAATTCATTTGAGTCTCTGAACTAGAACAGTTGCCTCGTCAATCTGCTCCCAAATTCCTGGACTCAGAAATCATGATAGAGAATAGATATTTACTGATGTTGTAAACTTCTTTAAGTTGTTGCAAAGAAACAGATGAATAATGCATATTGTATAACTATTGGATTATAAAGAGGCAAACAGAAGAACAGGAGTAAATAAGGAAGATTCAATATTTGAAGCACCAGAATTACTATGACAATGACTTAGATGTGAACACAGGGTCAAAAGTTCTGTCAGCAGCAAATTCTTTGCAAAGAAATGCTTAAATATTTATTTTGGGAGAGGTTATCTTTTGTCCTATATATTGATGTGGGGGAATGAAAGACCAAGCAGCTGCCCAATTTATGGAGAGAGAAGAAATCTAAATACTTGAATTAGGTATATTCTGAAGGATGTCCAGTGTATGTATAGTATGACTTTGAATACAAATGACTCACTTTTGCCTTTTCGGTTAAAATATAATTTAATACAATTTCTGTGACTCATGCTCCTGTTTGTACTGACCTCTACTCCTGAAATAAGCTTTCCCCTCCAAGAGCTTATTTTTAGCCAATGTAAACAGGAATTATTCTAAAGATATGATTTTTTAATCTAATAAATCATGAACAAAAATTTCTCATAAGTCAAAAGTATGGTACACAATTTTTCATAACTACTGTGTTGTGAAAATAGAAATATTTATACAAAACTAATGATTTCTTTTTTGTGTTCTAAATATTATGAAATGTGCTGAGTTTCCCAGTGTCTGCTAAACAGATTGCACACCCCAGGAAAGAGACTGGACTTTTGAAATGCTCTTTATCCTGTTTCTGATTCAAATTTTACGCTAGAGTCTCCCATTACTCTAAGCTGCTAAGAGATAATGAATAAACCAATTCATAAAGTGTAGTGATTTGGGAAAACTCCCATGAAACAGACATTTGTTATATGAGAGGATTATTAGCAATAGTGTCTTGTTCATGGCGAATCAGTTTTTTGGAGAGTCTTCTTCTGTAGACAAAAGCCAACCCTGACATTTGTCAATCCAGAGTACAAAGATCATCATAGAATCAGGATGTGCACAAACGAGGACATTTTGAACCAGATGGACTTTGGAGTGAGGGGAGAATGACAGAAGGCTGTCTGCATTCAAGACAAAGCAATTTTGATTGCTGGCTACTCTCGTAGATGGGCACTCGAAGTTTCAGTCTTTGTTCACTTAAACGTACCTTCGAGTAGAAACTACCTTTATTTTGGTTACTTTCTACTTTCTGTCCACCTTGAAACCTGCCATTTCAAATCTATTACCTAGAATTGCTAAAACAATTGGAAATTTTGAGTACCATTGGTTGCTTACAGTGTGGCAAGTGTTATGTTCAGCATCTCATCCATCCACTGTGCTCCACGGCGCACAATTCAGACAGAGTGTTATCATTACCCTCATGAAACAGATGGGACGAAAGGAGCTTAGAGGCAAGAGGAAATAAATTACTTGCCAGCATGCCACTGACAATATGTGTCACAACTGGGTTTATACACAGGTCCGACCAGCAGCAGAGCCCAGGATTTTAACTCTAGCACCACATATTGGGGGAAAATTATTATTACAGTGCTCAATACATTAGCACTTTTTCTAACAACTTTGCATATACTTTTAATTCTTACAACAAAATGATTACCCATTATGTAAAATGTTTGGATGAGCTTCCAGGCTGATTCATGTTGGGAATCAGGAGTGTTATCCACTTCTTAAACTAGATGCCTCTGGAAACTCTACAAACTCTCTTATAAATGTACAGAAATGATGTTCATTATAGAACAGAGTTCAAGTCTTTTGTGCAAAGCTTACTCTGAGTCATATTTGATTCGAGAACACTTAGCCACTGCTAAAAGGGACTAGTGCTTCTATATATGAAGGAGCATTCTTCCACTTTGCACATCACTCTTTGTCAACATGCTGCATGAGGTAACCTGGGTTTGTTGTAATGCTGAACTTGTGACATGGGGATAGCAAATACCAGAATGGTTTCCCATTGTGGACAGTGCTGGGTGGAGCTCCCAGGTTTGGAAGCAGGAATGGCATCCACTTCTTAAACCACATGCCTTTGGAAACTGTATGAACTTGGAGAAAAAAAATGATTGATAGCTATGGAAAGGCATTAGGTCTTTTGTTCATAGAGTCACTACGAGTTGACCTCCACTTGATGGCAATCAACAAGAAGGAATTATTACTGATCTCAGGAAACTGAGGCCAAGAATTGTGGCATCTTGTAAGAGATGGAGAAGCATTGATTCCAAGCTCCTAGGTGCACACACAACTAACCCGTGCACAACAGAAGTTTTCTTTTGTTCATTTGTTTTGATTTCTTTCTGAAAAAAAAGTTAGTATGTTTCACAGCTACTGCAATGTAAAACAAAACCCAACAAACAAACAAAGACCAAAAAACCTCTGGTGGCCAAATGCCTACCATATTGGGCTGATCACAGATAGGTCTACAGTTTGAAAGCACCGGTCCCTCTGAGGAGGAAAGACCAGTCTCATATAAAGACTTATATGAGAAGTTAAATGGGAGTTCAATGTCACATTGCTACAAGTTGGAACCCATTCAAAAGCAGTGAGTTTGATTTGGTTTGGCATTATAAAAATTTTGAGAGAAAAAACTAAAGTCAAAAATTCATATCTGATTCATGGTAGTTGAAACAATGAATCATATTAAATCAACAACACTGCATAAGAAATCCATTTCTGAAGAAGTTCCAGTAATTTAATGACCCAAGCCAACCTTCTGGAACTGTATTTTCTATATTTTCATTTACATAAAACAATTGTGAAGATGAACCTTCAAGGTTCACATCTCTTTGTTGTTGTTGCGTTGTTGATTGCCATCTAATCGAGCATAACTCATAGTGACCTTATGAACAAAAGACCTGAATGAAGCCTTTCAATAATTATCATTTCTTTGTTTATACACTAATAAATTGCTGCATTCAAAATCTTTTTAGCTTCTACTTTTCTAAGCACAAATAACTTCTGAAGATGTTCGGGTTTTGTGGTACAAGTAGATAAGAAATATGTAGATTAATTAAAACAAATGTTTGAGAAGTTGGACATGAAATAGTTAATGGCTGATGATCATTTTGCAGAGTGTAAGGAAACTATGACTAATCCAGCTGCAAATGAAATTAACTAGGAGAGAAGGTGTATATTTGCCAAAATCTGGGCTAAAAGTCAAGTTGGAATATATGCAGAAATTCCACTTTCCTGTTGATGAGTCAAGGAAATTAATGGTCCTGGTCTTCAAGTTGTGTTACCATCCATGATTCATTTCTTCAGTTGAAAATACACGTGTAATTTAAAGTAAATTTTTCTTTGAGAAAGAGATGCTCATGGTAAAGCACCATTTATCCAGTATTTATCATCATCAAATTGCATTTATTGACAAAGCTATCTCTAAGAATTTACAATGAAGACAGATAGTGCTGATGCTGGCTGCTGAGATAGGAAATATCACTGCATAATCTTAACATGGAAGAGTGTGTCTGCTGCTTAGACTGGGAAAGGGAGTAAGGAGGAAAGAAGAGAAGCATAATTCTTACTAGTAGTGATCATTTTGAATCAGTGTTGAGAACAAAAGATGTGAAAAATTTTCTTAAGCGTAGAATAGAAGAAAACGACCTCGGATAAGATGGGTTGATACAGTAACTAGGGCAATAGGGGTGGTGTGTTGGACTCAGTGAGACTGGCTCAGGATAGGGCAGGCTTCAGAGCTGCTGTACATAGTTGCTACAAGGCGCAGGCAACTTGATGGCACATAACAAAACAATAATTTCAGTAAAGCTTGACTTTTAATCCTGAGCTTTAACAAATTGAATGAAGATCCATTTAAATTAAGAACTCATTACAAATAGTAATAAAATGAGATTTAAGATGGCGGTGGAGGCAGAGACAGCGTGGTGAGCTGCGGGAGCAGTGAACCAATTAAAGCAGGGCCATTGTGGCCTTCCACAGACTTCGGCTTATTGATAATTGAACACTTAAACAGTTGATGACTGGCCCTCAGTGAAGATCGAGGCTCAACAACAGGAGTTCAAGGATTCCCAAGGAGAAATGGGTGAGTCTGGTGGCTCCCAACCCCCCC
>NW_006399772.1:25767954-25788679 GCF_000299155.1 Elephantulus edwardii
AAAAAAAACCAATAGTAATAAAATAATTGTAATAACTAGCAAAGGTGCTCTGCTGGCATGCTGTGCTGGTAATTCAAATGTCATGTTGTCACCAACAATTCTAATCCACCAGGGGCTCTCAGGTAGAAAGATGGCCGGTCTCTTCCATTACGTTTTATAGCCTCCAAAACCCAGTGGTCGGATCACTATGAGTTGGAACCAGCTCCATAGGAGGGAACAGCTGTAGCAAGAGGGAAAGAAAGCTCTAAGTAGCTGAGTGTCCATTCACAAAGGTTAGGGTCAGAATCAGGCTAAAGTCACACAGAAATAAGGAGACCCTGGAAGGAGTGTTGCAGTGGGTACCAGCAGGACAGAACCAGAGGAAGGTCATGCTGGGAGCCAGTGGAAGGGGCAAGGATTAAGTAAAGTGGCTGGCATCAGGACTTACCCAATCAGAACCAGGGACATTGGACCTCGGTGCCATGTGATCATTTTCTTTCTTTCTTTTTAATTAATTTTAATTAAAGTTTATAGAGACTTAAGAGTTTCCAGTCATTCACTGTTGCTCTTTTTCGCCCCGCCCCCAATTCACTCATCTCCTTGAAAAGAAAATTTCTTTCATTGTTATGCAATCCCTTCCCCCCAGTCCACTCCACTATGTAGCCTTCACTCTGGACTTCTGTAATGACAAGAATACCCATCCATATATCCCTTTTAAACAGTTCTTTTCCTCATCTGTTTCAATGCAGTATACATCATTCCTCCCCTCCTTTTCTGTCTTCCGTCAACCCTGATGTCAGTCCCGTTTTACAACAGTGGCCCTATGAAATACTTGTCCTTTTGTGACTGAGATATTTCACTCAGCATAATGTCTTCCAGGGTCATCCATTTTGCATAATATTGCATGAGTTCCTTGTTTTTCAATGCTGCATAGTATTCTGTTGTGTGCATATACCAGAGCTTCTCTATCCATGCCTTGTGATCTTGATGTGCACAAGAGAGGCTGTCACCAAGGCAGCCTGATCTGTTTTAGATGCTTAAATGATATAAAGAGCAATGGACCAGAACTGCCCACCACATCATCCCATCAGCTGCCCACTACGTCATCCCATTGGCTCAGGCACAAGCCTGGAAGCACATCAGACTGAGGAGCCTCCCAGCTATATTAGGCCACGCTGTGCCTGGTGAAGGGTCTTTCCTCCACCTCTTTACTTTTGGAGAACTTACCCCTCTAGAATGGACCATAACTTCCCTAATAAACCTGTCTTTTCTTTCACCTTCATCTTGTCTCTTTGCCTTCCTTCTCAATCGTGTGCTCTAGCAAAGTTGTAGCTCTGTTGGGTTTCTCTGAGTTCAAAGTCAAAGGATTTGTCCACGGCTCATCTTCCTTCTGTTGTTTTCTACCAAGCTCAACCTTTGTTTGGGTGAGGGGTACCGAGCCAAGGCATCGACTGAATAGTAACACAACTACAGCAGTTTCTCACGTTTCAAAAGTTTGCCTACTATCACTTTTTTTAACAGAAGATTTACAGTGCACTACCCCAGTGCTGAAAACAGTGGTGCTCTGGTGGCATAGTTCAAATCCACCAGCAGGAGGAAGATGGACAATATCCTCCTACCAAGATTTGCAAGCTTGCAGTGTTTAATAAGGGGATGATCAGCCCAATAGCTCTGAACATAGGGCAAGGTTCCCATCTATTGTTCTTAGGATGGTTATGAGTCACTGTGAACTTGATGCCCCTAACAACACCAACAACCCTAGGATTATACAACTTACAAACTCAGCCAGTGGAAAAAAGCATTATGATTTCTACATCAAAATCTAAAAGCCTGAACATGCAGAAAAACCAGTTCTGTCAACCCTGACGTATGGAGACCCTACATGAGCCCAAGTAGACCACAGGATTGTCAGTGGCTGAGTTTTTGAAAGCAAATCACCAGATCTGCCTTTCGAAAATGCCCATGGGTGGACTCAAACCTCCACTTATGATTAGCTGAGCTCATGAACTCTTTTAGAAAGCATGGTCTCGGTCAAGGGGAGGCTTTCAAGGAGGAATTTCCTGACATTTCCGTGAAATGCACACAGTAAGCTCAAGGTCTTCTTATTTCAGATAAAATGAACAAAGAGTACTTGGGTCTCTATTTTTACACCAAAGCACATATCAACTATGATTGTTTATGCTTGGTGTGACCACAAATTTTTATGTTTAATATAAAGATTACATAACAGGTTCTCTAAGATTCCTATTACTAAATTACATGATTTGAATAAGAGACTGAGGAAATAATCTAAAACTTCCTTGAACATATAGAAAGAACTTCGGCATGAACCATAATGTGTTGGACTGCTAACCAAAGGTTAGTGGTTCTAATCTCCCAGTGCTCAAAAGGACAAAGATGGGTAGTCTTCTGCAAAAATTTATAGTCTTGAAATCTAGGGAAGGGTCACTATGAGTCACAATTGACTCCGAGAAGGTAGGTGATGATAAGCATACAAAGTACTAATGTAAAGAGATTTGCTGTAATTTTTAGGTGCCAGCAAGTCAGAACCAACTTTTATATCTGACCTTCCAGCAGTTTTTCAGAGGCAGTAAATTGTACAGGAGGAGATTGCCAATATTTCTCCCACAGAGCAGCTGGTGGATTCGAACCAAGCGTTTTGGGTTGGCAGCACAACTCCTTACCACTAAGCCACTGGAGCTCCTTTTGTAAAGAGAGTAAACATCTCTGAATTACATCAAACCAATTACAATGAAACACATATTTATACTAAAGACTGCTGTCTTCAGTGATTCCCTCCAAAAAAAGATTATTAAATATTAGAATAAGCCACAAAGATAAAGTGAGATCAATTTTACAAGCAAGGACAGTAAGTTTCATCTTCTCAACATTTAGATCCAATGGGAACTTTAAAAAATAGAAATATACTGCAGTGCTTAAAGCATACATTAAGTTTTAATAAGCAAGTCATAGTCCCTATATATAGTAAGTCCTTGCATAAAATATGTGCTTTCCCTCTCCAAAATTATATATATATATATATATATGTTCTATTATTATTATTTTTTATTTTGTTGATTATTTTAGGAAAATAAGGAAGTAGACAACAAATGATAATGTAAAATAAAAATCTGTTTCTCACCGCCCTCTGCTGTACAATTTTCGTAAACCAATATTATTTGGTTAGGAAACATTGATGACTCTCTGTAGGTTCAAATCCACCAGTGACTCCACAGGACAAAGACGGGCCATTTTCTTCTGTGTTAGTTACTGCCTTTGAAAACCTCCTATTGGATCAACTGTGAGTCATTTCTGACTCAGTAGCAATGAGATGATTGATGAGAATGAAACACTGACCCAAGAATATTCAGCACTCTTCAGCTACAACTTCTGTCTGGAGTAAAGCTTCTCAATCTAGGCATCATTGACCTTTTGGAACAGATTCTGTTTCTTACCGGGAGGAGGAGGAAGCAGGGCTGCCTGACTACAGAAGGATGTTTAGCAACATGGTTGGCCTTTAACTAGCTGCCAATAGCACTTTTCATGATCTCTCAAGTGTCTCCATGCCACTTTCCCCCCCGGGGGTAAGAACAAAATTACTTCCAGCAGAAGATGCTAGTCTACAGATTAGCAGTATCTTAATGGGATCTCAGGCTGAACCAAGGTCCCAGGCACTGAACAATAGAATCCACTCCCCTGAATCCATTAGTAAAATATGCCTAGTGATAGCTCCACTTACCTGTTACTCCATAGAATCCATCCTGAAAACAAAGTCACGTGTTGAGCTGGATAAGACAGCAATTCCAGCGACATCACGAGACCAACGATCCTAGTGATATTCTTCTTAGGACCAAGCCCATCATCACACTATCATCACCAAATTTAACGTGCGATCCAGGACCAAATCGTTTCTTAATTAATCTTAACAAGCAGCCAGCCCTGAAGTATGCTGTGTCTGCTACCTCAGCTGACCTTAGTTTGGCATTTTGAACGTTGTCTTGTGTTCTGGGATTTGACTTGGCAAGTCATTCTTTTCTCCATGGGTTCTTGACCTCATTTCCTATCTGTATATCTGTTTCCCCCAGATCTTGACCTTTATGTGTCTGACCCAAGGCCAGGAATGGGATTCAAAATCCTGACTGTTCTCTTTGCTTAATTACTTAATTTGGCGTGGTGGTATTTGGACACCACCTTTACCCTGAAAACATTATCAGCTCTGCAGGAAAGGCTGGGAGAAAAAAATTTCTTTTTTCAGAATAGTTAAGAGATGTTTACTCACTTTTTTTTTTTTTTTTAGAACTTGAATACTATTTGGACACGTTTGTCAATCTGAATGCTAATATCACAATAAACATATGTATGCAAGTATACTTAGATGCACACACATATGTATGTGTATATCTATCTATATAGATAGAGATAAATCTATTTATGAGATAATATATATGTGTTTAAAAAGAAAAATATAAAAAAGGGAATAAAATACAATCATCAATAATTGCACTTAAAAGTGCTGGTATCTATCCACATTAGATTTTTTACAACAGTGGTGTCATAGTTCACACAGTGTATTGTAACCCACTCTCTTTCACTTATAACTGTAAAGGGCATGGGCCACGTGGGGGCAGCCGTATCTGAACCTTTACTAACTTCACAGAGAGAAACGGTCTCTAGCAACAACACCAGCAACACAAAACCAATTCCTATGAGGTCAGACATGTCCCCCATGTTCCCACACCTTTTACTACTCATCCCAGCTCCAGTATTACTGCTTACTGGGCCTCAAATCCAGTACAATGGCTCACATCCTACACAGGACCATATTGGGGAAGTCATAATGTTAGAATCCCGGTTAGCAGCAGACCGGTTCTGACATGTGCTCCCAGGTGCCTCGGCTTTGAGCCGCGCAGCTTGAGGCCAGTGTTAGAAAGGTCTCAGTCCTCCTGCCTAACGTGGCTTGACTCTCCCCACTCCTCCAATGCACTTGGGCAAAAGGCTCTTACCCCTGGCTCCATGGATTGCAATCCCAAGGTCCCACCTCATGTCGGGTCTCCGGTTCTCCGCTGTGGCTGGGATGGCAGCTGCTCCAGTTGGCCCTAGTTCAGCTGGCCAAAGAATCTCTGGCTCTGAGGGACACACTACATTGGCTTGCTGCTTCTTTTGTTGGAGGGTAAAATCTTCCTATTCTGCTGCTGGATCTGCTTAAATTAATGGCAAGACTAGACAATGCTCTTGTGAATTGGTGAGACTAGCCAATCCCCTCGTGGATAGGCTAGCATACCCTATTTTCCTAGTCTCACCTATCCAGAAGCTAAAAATGGGTAGAGAGGGAAGACGCTTTGAACAATAACCCCCTAATACCACAATAATATATTCAGGAGGTTGTTGTTGTTGTTATGTGCCGTCGAGTCGTTTGCGACTCATAGCGACCCTATGTACAACAGCCCTAACCCTGCTCTATCCTGTGCCAATCGCATTGCTTCTGACACACCCATCCCAATTACCCCAGTCACTGAATCAATCCACCTCATAGAGGGTCTTCCCCTCCTGCGCTGTCCCTCCACCCTACCAAGCATGATGTCCCTCTCCAAAGACCTGTCTCTCCTTACAACATGTCCAAAGTATGTCAGACGAAGCCCCAGAATCCTTGCCTCCCAGGAGTTGCCTGGTTTAACCCTCTCTAGGATGAATCTGTTTGTTTTCTTGGCAGTCCATGGTACATTCAATACTCTTCTCCAGCACCACAGCTCAAAGGCGTCAATTCTCATTTTATCCTCCCTAGTCATTGTCCAACTCTCTGATGCATAACAAGTGATTGCAAAGACCATGGCCTGTATCAGGCGCACCTTAGTCTCCAGAGAGACACCGTTGCTATTGAGTACTTTAGAGAGGTCCCTAATCACAGACTTTCCCATTGCAATATATTTTTTTTTTTTAATTTCCTGGCTGCTGGTGCCAAGAGTGTTGACTGTGGGTCAGGAGGTTACACACAAAATAATTAATGATCCATATGGCAGAAGTTGGCCATGCTGAAGCCAATTCCTGGCACTCCATTCAATGACTCTATAAAATACATGGTGAATAAGGCACAGAATGTCATTGGAAGGTCCAGGGTGGGGTGAGACACCTTGAAGGCTTGGCACAGCCCAAAGCAGTTGCTTAGAGCAGTTATTTAGCAACCAGTATGAGTATTTCAATATTTTGACAACTATTTAAGGCTGCATCCATAGGAATCATCTTGGTTTTGTTTGTTGCCCTCAGTTGTTTTTGCTGTTAGATATCCCAGAGTCAAGTATGACTCTTAGTGACTCTGCGAACAAGAGGTATGAACCCCGACCTTTCCTGTGCCGTTTCACCATCTCCTCACACTTAAGCCATTGCTGCAGTTACTGTGTCAACCCATTTCATTAAAGGTCTTCCTCTCTTTTGCTGTCTAAAGAGGGAAAATTGGTGCATAGTTGCAGAGGGCTGTACGCGTCTCTCTCAATGGCCAGAGGGAGTAAAAACATCAAAGCCCCTCACTGTCCCAGAGCAGGAAGAAGATAAAGAGGCTGTGTGGTACCTCTGGAGCCACACCAACAGACTCATACTGAGAAGCGGGTTTCTTAGGGAAGAAGGTTGGGAAGTTGGAGGAGGCAAAAAATATCACCTAATACAACTCCAGATTTTAGTTCAAGTTCCAAGGCACCATTCCTCAATTCATCCAGGCTCCGGTTTCAGATCAGCAGTCAAATCCAACTTATCTAGCAAGATTTGCCTGAGAGCAGTTATATGAAGTCAGCTTCTCCTTTAGGCATTGGCAAGAATAGCAAAACCTTTAACCATGGCCAGCACAAATGCAAAAATGTGAAAAATCACACCCTGACAGTGTCTTCCCAGCAATGTCACATCTCCTCACCACCATCACCAGGGGCTCACTCTCACCAGCGTCTTGCTTCAGTCTCGCTCGAGTCTTGCTCACCTCAAGTTCTGTTCTTCTCGAGTCTTGTCATTCAATGTGGGCAGCACTCTCTATCCTAGTCCCATAGCATGTGGTGATTTGCAAGACGATGTGCCTGCAATTAAAGCTTGTTAAGACCACAGGGAGCTAACCATAATGGCCAAAAAAAAAAAAATTTAGGCTAACACCACACTAACTTGACCCTCCATCTATTCAAACATGATAACCCTTTCTAAGGAAAAGGAACACTCTAACAGTACTTTCTCCAAGATATATCTGTTTGTCTTGAGGTAATGGAATATTCAGTATTTTTCTCTACAACTACAGACCAAAGACACCAATTCTTCTTCTATCACCTTTATTCGTTGTCCATCTCTCAGATAGAGACATAACAAGTGACTGAAAAGATCATGGCCCGAATCGGGCCTGAACCTAGTTCACGTTAACTCATGTCAACCCCATCTGTGAAGCAGAGAAAAGCTGCACATGCTTATCAGAGCTGTAGCTGGCAAACTGCAGAGGCACCTCTCAGTGTGTTTACATTGTCAACCTTTCAGGCAGCGGTTAAGTGCCTGTTGGTGCCACACAGGACTTCAAAAAAGCAGATTCTTGCTGTTACTGACTTGAAACTGACCCATGGCTCACTATATAGTACATTTTTGGAAGGCTGTAAATCACATGGGAGGAAATTGTCCATCTTTCTCCTGAGGAGCCACTTATGAGTTCAAACCTCCAAAAGGTGCTGCCTTTGGGTCAGCAGAGTAACTCTATATGGACTGCACCCCCAGAGCTCCCTAAATCAGCTGATTTGTAGCCCCAAATATGGTGACAAGAAGCTGCACTGCAATCCCGATGGTACAGGGTTCGAGGCCACCAGTTGCTCCGTGGTAGAAGGATGGGCAGTCTCCTCCCATGCAATTAACTGCCCTGAAAACCCCCTAGAGTGTCTTCTATGGGTCAGTTCTGACTCTAGGTACACAACAACAACAAAAACTACATATAGTTTCAAGGACTTGTCCAAAGAGCTAAAGAGCCTTGGTGTTATTTTAAAGATTAAGGTGTATTTGACCCAAGCCATGTTGTTGTTGTTGTTTGCTGCCAAGTCAGAACCAACTCATAGCTGACTCTTCACCACCACCATATAATTTCAATATTTCCTATGCATTTGAAAGTTGCTCAGGGAATAAAGGTAGTAGAAGATGAACTGATGCCTTTGCATTGTGTTGGTGAAGAGTATTAAATATCTCACGCATTACCAAAAGAACAAACAAATCTGTCTTGGAGGAAGTGTAACCAGAGTACTCCTTGAAGGCAAGGATGTTGAAACTATGTCTCACATGTTGTTGTTGATTACCATTGAGTTGAGCACCACTCATAGCAACCTTCTGAACAAAAGGCCTGAAGCCACTCTACAACTATTGACATTTATCAAAGTTCAAGGAGTTTCCAGAGGCATGCTATTTAGGAAGTGGATGCCACTCCTGCTTCCAAACCTGTCATAATATGTTGGTGTTGTTGTTATGTGCCGTTGAGTCGTCTGTGATATAGAGACACTATGTACAATAGCTCTGAACCCTTCCCTGTCCTGAGCCAGTCTCACTAATTGACACACCAACCCCATTGTGCCAACTACTGTATCAATCCATCACATCCTGGGTCTCCCTCTCCTATACCGTCCATCCACCCTTCTGAGCATGATGTCCTTCTCCAAGGACCGATCTCTCCTGGCCACGTGCCCAAAGTAAATGAGGCAGAGCTTTAAAATCCTAGCCTCCAAGGAGAGACTTGGTTTCACCCTCTCCAAGACAGACCAATTTGTTTTCTTGGCAGTCCATGATATGTTCAAGACTCTTCTCCAGCACCACAACTCACAGGCATCTATTCTTTTTCTGTCATCCTTAGTCACTTACTGTGGTTATACTCTCATGAGGGACCAGTCCTGGAAAAAAGACATGATGGGGAAAATGGAGGGTCAGATAAAGAGAGGAAGACCACCAACAAGATAGATTGATAGAGTAACTTTAACAATGGGCTCAAGCATGCAGACATGGTAAGGAAATTGCAGGATAAGACAAGGCTCAGGTCTGTTGTTCACAGAGTCTCTATGAGTTACAGGCAAATTGATGGCCCCTAAAACAACAACAACAACAACAACAACAACAGTATAGATCAATAGTAATAAAAACTTGGTATTTAATGTCTGTAAGATATTTGACAGAAGAAGAATTAATGCCTTTGAGTTGTGGTGCAGGAAAGAGTATCAGACATAACGTGGACCACCAGAAGAACAAATAGATCTGCCTTGGAGAGGGTGAAACTAAGTTTCTTTATAGAGGAAAGGATTTTGAAGCTTGGTGTCACATTCTGTGGGCATGTGGTCCAGAGGAACTGGTCCTTGGATCAGGACACCATGCTTGGAAGGGTGGAGGGAAGACACAGGAGAAGACGATCCCTGATAAGATGAATGGACACTGGAACTGGAACAATGGGATTGTCAGTGAGACTTGGCTCAGGATAAGGCAGGGTTCAGGGCTATTGTACATAGAGTCGCTATGAATCTCAGGTGACTTGATGGCACATAACAACAACAAGAAGATATTTGAATCTATGGGTGTATTATCCATTATATCTTTATATTAGTCTCTTGCATTTTACCTTTTCTGTTGATAGTATATGTTTCACAGTCATCAAATAAACCATAATTTCTTAATTGAATGAACATAAATTCCTCTTAACTGAATTCCTGAAAACTTAAATGTTGTGGCACACATGCCACTGTTTTTAAAGTATCTCTTTATTCATCTGCTTCTCCTGCCAAGTTGCAGGTCTTGCAAGAAATGGAACTGTGTTTTGGTCATGTTTTGCATTACTGGACTTACCATTGAATCCCTGGCTACGTAATTCATTCACTCTCTTTCTCTTGTTCCCTAGGACTCTTATTTGTTCTGCTTGACTAATACTTACAACTTCAAAGACATTTTTTTAAAAAAAATAGGGAGCATGATGAATTACCTATTATTTTTATTTTCCCCTCTCAAAGAACTCTAATTAAAAAATCACTATGGGTGTTAACTTATTCTTGTATTTGAGAATTCTTCAAAGACTTCGAAAATTCCTCTCAGTATTCCAGTCTAGTTACTGAACTGCTGCTGGAATCCTATTTTCGTCACAGAGCTTCACTACGTTCAGAATCATAACAACTTCATCTTGTCTTCCTCAGGCTGAACTTGGCTACCTATGAACTTCTGTGTGATGCTCATTCAATCATTCATTCAATAATTCATTGCATCTATATTGAACTCATATTACCTGCTAGACCCTGTGTATCAACAGATGAATAATGCATGACCTCAACTCTTGAGGAATTCCCAATTAGTGGGGGAGGCATGCTGAATACTAAGCTGTAGTAAGACTCATACGATATTTATGCACAGCGTGTAGTCAAAGTAGTGTATTGTAATATTTCTATGCTCTTTTTCCTCAGTAGTAAGAATATTATAACCAATGTCAGGAAAGTGCATGTACCTCTACCAGCAAAATCAGGCTTCTAAAGTCTCCAGTAATTTGAATTCACTACAGTGGAGAGAAAATAAAAATAAGAAACAAGTCTTGAATGTTTCCCAAGACTGTGACTTTTCAGTATATTAGGGCATCTACATGATAAAGGAAAAAAAGAAATGGCAAAAGGGAAACTTTAGGGAGCTCCCAGCAGTGTTAGCAAGCCTCAAAGCCACTGAAATGGCTTCATACTGCATTGCATAGAAGAGTGTTTGGTAATTCACCTTTGTATTACCAGTATCCGGAAAATGAATGTTAGTGTGCGTGCTTAAGGTGCTCAATATCAAAGCCAACGTGATAGAGGCTGGAACAACATTGTGTATAAATGAACCTACGCTTCCTGTCTACGAGAAACATTTAAATATGCTGTGCTTTAATCTATTTTGACACCTGGAATAGAACATTTGCAGGACACACTCATCCTCTCCACAACAAAATTCTCCTCGAAGATAATCATGAGATAAAACAAATAGTGACAATGGCCAGAAATGGAACTCAGATATTGGACATTTTCTTTTATTGATCTTTAGAATTATAATGTTACCACTGCTGCTGTTGTTGTTCTGTGCGACTGAGTCTGAACCAGCTGACGGCTGACCCTCCAGTGGGTTTTCAGAGGCTGTAAATTGCATGGGAAGAGATTGCCTTTCTCCCACAGAGAAGCTGTAGCATCCAAACTGTCTGCCTTTGAGTTGGTGATGCAACTCCTTAGCACTAAGCCACCAGAACTCCCTCATTACACTAGTAATAAGTAAGTAACATGTTAATGAATTTTACAGTGGAGAAAAAGGGAGAGAAATAGTGAATTAATGAAAAGAAATAGTGAATTAATATTTTTAAATATTTTGTACAGGGAAAAAATATTTTCGTCTATTTAATGAACAAATAGCTGCTCATTCACTGTTGTTTCACCATAAGTGATGGATAGCTGGCCATCCAGTAGCTATCTGAGGTTGTCAATCCCGTGGGAGGAGATTGCATCTCTTTTTCCTATAAAGCAGCTCATGGATTTGAACTGCCAAAGGGGTGTGGCCTTTGTGTAAGCAGCACAGATCTCTAAGGACCACGCCAACAAAGCTCCCTCTTAAAGTGTGACAGCAATTAAATATTCAGTTTTCATAAAAGATATTGACATTTTAAAGAGAAAATCAGCAATATATTTCATATCTGAGCCAAAGTTCGCAACAAAAAAATTAAACCAACCAGTTTGCAATCAGTTTTACTCTTTTAAATTTAAAATAGTAAACTATTTGTTCCTATTTGTTCTTTTGGTTGTTAGGCTCTGTGATTTTAGATTCACAGCCTGATATAATAAAAAGAACTAAAATTCTGTCTCTTTGTCTTTTACATTAGCTGTATTTCCATTGTTTATTTCCAAGACACCATTTAACAAGAATATATAGTGTCGTGGTTATTAAAATTCTTCAGCAACTACGGCAGTGGTGTAGAACTTACACCAACAAAATATTTTTTCTTTTAAACTTTTTTAATGATATTTTCACAAAAGTTTACAGAAAACTTCAATTTCCATTCATTCATTGTTGCACATTTCACTCCCTCCCTCCATCCCCCTGTAGTTTGCTTTTCTATTTAAAAAGATTCTTTTATTGTTTCACAGTTTCCTCCAGGGAGAAATATTTTATCACTGCCCTTGTTTTGATTTACTGGAATACGAAAATAAAAAGTGTGTGCAAGTAGGTTTTATGACTTCCTTTAAACCTTCTCTATACGATACACTCCTTATTACCTGCACTAGGGAGCTCTGGTGGCTTAGTAGTAAGGAGCTGTGCTGCCATTCCAAAGGCACATGGTTCAAATCCACCAGCTGCTCTCTGTGGAAGAAAGATGGGCAGTCTCCTCCCATGTGATTTACTGCCTCTGAAAAGCCAATAGAGGGTCATCTGTGGACCAGTTCTGATTCTATAGTACATAACAACAACAACAGTGGTATAATGGTTAAGTGTGCACTAGCTAGAAGGACAGTAGTTCAAATTCATCCTCCTCTCTGAGGGAACAATGTGTTAATCTGTTTCTGGAAAGGTTTTTGTTTGTGTTAGGTTTCTTCCAGTAAACTCTACATCAATGTGGTTTATTTACAACCAAAACCCTGCTGGCCATGGACCATTCTCATAATCTCTGTTGTGCTCAAGTCTCCCATTGCCGTCACTGGGTCAATGCATCTCATTAAGAGACTTGCTCTCTTTTACTGACTCTTTTCCCAAACATGGGGTCCTTCCCAGGGACTGAGCCCTCCTGACAATCTCCCAAATTATGTGAGAAGAAGTTCACCATCCTCACCTCTACAGAACACTCTTTAGTGCTTCTGAGATATGAGCACCCATAAACAACACTAAAATTCCAAATCATCGATTCTTCATTTGGTCTTTCTTACTCTTGCTCAGCTTTCACAACATATGTGGTGACTGAAAAGACCATGACTTGGGTCAGGCAGCCCCCTTAGTCTTTAAAGTGACATGTTTGCTTTATAACATTTTAAAGACATTTTTGCAGCCAATCTGCCCAATGCACTGCTTCCTGATTTCTGTATATTTCACCAGAGATTGTCCACCTTCCTCCTGCAAAGCAGCTATTGGCATCAAACTGCTTGGCTCTGCAGCTCAGCTCCTTACCCACTAGAGTACATTTTTTTTAAAAAGTTTCCATGGATTTTGATTGTGGATCCAAGTAAAGGGAAATTCCTGACAACTGCAATATTTTCTGTCTGTCATGATGTTGTTCACTGATCTACTTGTGGAGAATTTTGTTTTCTTAAATAGAAGCATTACCCACATTGGACTGTCTTTGAATTTCATCATTGAATTTTTCAAGTCTTGTGTAGAGTGGACATGCGACAGATTGGGACCGAATCATTCTCTGATTCTAAGTGCATTCTTTTTCATTTTGTTCCGCTTCTTGAGTGATTTGCTCAGCGTAAAGACTGAATAGGTATGATGCAAGGATATAAAACTGACAGATGCACATCTTTCCTGATTTTAACCACTTGTCATCCCCTTGTTCTATCTGAATGAATGACAATCTCCTGAACATAAGAGACACGAGCACCATTAGGTGCTCTGCAACTCTCACTTTTCTTAATGTGAATTCATTTTTCTAATGTTGTTCATAGTTTATGAAACCCTATGAGGGAGTTCTACTCTGCCATATTGTGTCACTAAGAATTGGAAACAACTTGACAGCAACGCACCAAACTGTTATTTCTGCAAATAGTGTTGTTTCATGATCACGTTTTATGTGTGAGATCCTGTGCTAGGAGATCTCATACAAGATCTCGTTGGAGCTACTCCCGCCCCCCCACCCCCCAGTCCTCAAGGTCAAGTCCATCTTCTTTCTCTCATTTCATGGATGAAGAAGCAGTTTAGAGCGAGGGCTACATGGTGGAGGGGACCTGGGGGAGGGTTTGTAAAACAATGAAAGAATCTTTTCTTTTACTTTTCCATAATTTTTGGACTCATGTACTTATAACTTGTTAGTCAAATTTGTGTCTTCTAGGTTGCAACACCCCCATGATACATCTTCAATGATATGAACATGTACAGCCAAGCACAATCAATAAGAGTGCATCTAAATTCCAAAATCAATCTCCATAATAGTCTATGTGTTTCCTACTGCCAAAGGGGCCCTTTAGAGTAGTGAGAGAAGATCTTCACCCTGAAACCCACAGCATCCCTTTTCAGCAGGAAGTAGCTAAGAGAATACGCCATCCCCTTTTCCTTATGACTCAGGGTGAAGTCTCTCTCAGGGAGGAGTGATAGGGAATGGCAAAGGACACACTGACAAAGAAGATTAATCAGAACTGGCTTTGACAAGCACTGTAGCATTTGGACAAGAACAAACTGGGAGGAGGGTAGAGAGAATAGTGCAACAATGAATGAGTGGAAGCCCAAAATCTCTGTAAATGTTTATGAAAATTAATAAAATATAATTATAGAAAAAAAAGAAATAGTGTCTTAGTTTCTCAGTGATGCTATAACAGAAATACCATTGTGGTATTGTGGGTGAGTTTACCAAATGTCTTTTCTCATGGTTTGTTTTTGTTAGGTGCCATCGCATTAGGTACCACCCAGATTGACTCTATGAACAACAGAGTTGAGCCCAGTCCTATCCTGTGCCATCCTCACAATTTCCGACACACTTGAGTCCACTGCAGCGGTCACTGTGTCAGTGCATCTGGTTTAGAGTCTTCTTCCCTTTAGACGACTCTCCACCTTTCCAAGCATGATGTCCCTCTCCAAGGAACAGTCTCTCTTAGCAACATGTCCAAAGTACATAAGAGTCAGCTTTATCATTTTTGCCTCCAAGGAGCACTCTGGCTGCACTTTCTCCAAGACATATTTGTTTGTTCTCTTGGCCGTCCATGGGATGGTCATTGCTCTTCTCCAACACGACAGCTCAGAGGCATCAATTCTCCTGTCATCCTCCTTCATTGTCTAGCTCTCAGAAGCAGAGTAAGTGACTGAAAAGACCACGGCCTAAATCACACTCATTTTAGTCCTCATACTGACATCATTGCCCCTCACTAGCTTGGAGAGGCCACTGACTGCAGACCTTCCTAGTGCAATACATCTCCTGACTGGTGGTCCCAAAGGTTTCCAGTACAATACTGGTCTCATGGTTTAGGAGGCTAAATATCCAAATTCAAGGCACAGACGCTAGAGGATGGCTTTCTATCTCATCTAAAGGAAAAGTCTTGTCTTTTTTTTTTTTTAAGTCTTGTCTTGACTGGACATTCTTGGAGCTCCTGAACTTGAAAATTGCTTTTGTCATCTTTAGACAATGTCAGTCTTCTTGATGGCTGCTTTTTCCTTATTTCTAATCTGATCTTTCAAACCTCAATAGTAATTGCTTTAAAACACACTTGACACTGTTTTACATAACACAGCAAGAGAACCCTATTCCCAAATGGAATTATATCCACAAGTATGGGAGTTAGGATTCCAAGACTCATGTTAGCGAGGACGAAATTAAATCTGTAAGACAGGAGCCTGGCAACATTCAAAGATATGTGAAGTGAAGACTACTAACCATAGGAGCTTGTAACTAATCTAGTAAGTGGATTTTAAAGATGTAAAATTAGAGAGGCTCATGCAAAGCCAGCATTTTATTCTACTTTCTTCCCATAACAATGGACAATCACTTTCTGTGTGATTCATACCTCTAAAGGCCCACTGGAGGGTCTGCCAGGTGTTTGTTCTGATTCAACAGTAATGAGCTCTTCCCCTAGGACAGAGGTGTGTCAGGGAAGAGAAACTGCCTGGAACAAACAAAGGTTTCCTTTTTAAAGCTTTATGAGGAAGTTTTCTCAAGGTAGGTGTTGTATTTGTAAGATAGTGAAGTGGCAGAAAATAAAAGCGATCAAGCAAGATGTTAGATTAAGGATTTAAGTTCTCCCACCTCTGGAACTCTGATGGGATAGGTCATAAAGAGTTGGGCTGCTCATGTAAAAGCTATGTCTTTGGTGGTTCAAATCCACCAGCGGGTCAATGGGAGGCTCACTGTTATTGTTAGGTGTAGTCCTCCCTTGTAATTTACAGAAACTCAAATCAGAAGTCAACTCAAGTCAGAGCAAAGAGTAGAGTGTAGGTGAGGTGAATTGATTTGAAACTCTGCTGTCATATTTTACTTTAGATTTTAAATCTTTTCCTATCTACTTATTCCTTTTAATGAGTCAGTGCAGTCTGTCTCCTTAACCTTCTCAATCTCTTCTCTTTCACGATTTTAGCTTGACTGTGGCATTGTCCTAAAGTTGTAGGTGGCTGTGGTAATCCTAAAGTTTTGGTGATGTCCAGTCTTAACATCAACAAAGGTACAAGGCAAACCAAAGAGGAGCAGAAGAAGCAGCTGAGTGTGGATAAATTTAAGGACCATAATAACATGAATAATAATGGTAATAGCTGACATTGAATCATTTCAGGAAGTAGCATAGATTCGAGAATCAGTAGTAGTAAAAGAAATAGCGTAAACGGCACTGATGGCATTGGCAAAAAATAGTGCCCAGGAATTGATGGAACACCAACTGAGTGTTTCAGGAAGCAGACACAATCCTGGATGTGCTCACCATCATGACCAACAAACATGAAAATAAGTCTTCTTTCTGGCAAAATGACTAGAAGGATCACATTTATTCCATTTCCAAAAAGGGATCCAACAGGTGATGGGAAATATAGAATAATATAATTAATAGTATTAAAGAATGGCTGGGACAGTATATCAATGAGGAACTTCTAGAAATTCAAGTTGAATTTAGAGGAGGTTATGGTCTAAGGGATATGATTGTTGATGCCAGATGGATCTTGGCTGGAAGCAAAGAATACCAGAAAGACATTTACATGTGTTTTATTGACTACACAAAAGTATCTGAGTGGATCACAATAAATTTTGGCTAACATTGAGGAAAATGAGAAACTTAATACAATTATGCTCCTTCGGATAGATCAACAAGTAGTTATCTGAACTGAACAACGGAACACAGCGTGTTTTAAAATCAGGCAAGGTGCGAATCAGGGTAGTATGGTTTCTCTATATCTATTCAATCTGTATGCTGAGTAAAGCATTCAAGAAGCTGGACTATATGGAGAAGAATGTAGCATGAGGATTTGGAGAAGAGGTAACAACTTGCATCATTCAGATGTCACAACTTTATGGCTATAACATTCAATTTGGGTTACAACTCAACATCAAGAAAACAAAAATCCTCACCAGGGTATCAATAAGCAACATTATGATAGATGGAAAAGAGACTGAAGTTGTCAATGATTTCACTTTACCAGGATGCATAATCAGTAACTATGGTAGCAGAAGCTAAGAAATCAACAGACGTGCTACATTAAGAAAATCTACTTTCAATAACTTCTTGAAAGTTCCAAAGAGCAAGAGTAACAGTTTAATGACTAAGATGCACCTGATGGAAGCCTGCTACATTAGGAAAATCTACTTTCAATAACTTCTTGAAAGTTCCAAAGAGCAAGGATAACAATTTAATGACTAAGATGCACCTGATGGAAGCCAGAGAATTTTTAATTTCTTCCTATACCTCTGAAAGAGTAATGCCTCTGAATTGTGGTGTTGGTGACGAGTAGTGAATATATCCAGACTGGCATAAGAGGAAATAAATCTGTCTTGATAGAAATATAACCAGGGGGCTTCTTAGAGGCAAGGATGGTGAAACTTCATCTTCTGACCTATCTTCAGGAGGAATTGATCCTTATAGAAAGACATCATGCTTAGAAAAGTAGAGGGTCAGCAAAAAAGACCCTCAACAAGATGAACTGACACAGAGATCACAAAATGGGCTTGAGTGTGACAGAGATCTCAAGGATCATGCATGACGTAGCAGGGTTCAGATCTGTCATTCAGAGTCAACACGAGTCACAGCTGACTCAACAGCAACTAACAACAGCAACACAGAATCATCATTTACCAGACAAACCAAGAGTTGTTTACAGGTCATATTTCAGTTACAGTACCACAGTTGTACTATTTCCATTTTACAGACCAGAAAATGGCATAAAGAGTTATAAGTTTTCTTGAGACCACATGGCAGTGTTAGAGAAGGGAGGTGAACTCTTGCAACTTCATTCCAGACTCTGCACTCGAACACTAGTTATCCTTCCAGTCTCTGCCCAAACATACAAACGGTCAGTTGTAAAGGTGGAGAGGGCAGGCAGATAACAGAGTGACACTGTAAGAACAGCATCTAACTTCCCACAGTTCTGGAGCTTCTAATGTAATGACAATCAATTGAGAGATTAAGAGCTAATTATTTAACAGTCTTGGACACAGATTTGTAGGTAATGCTCTTTTGGAAGCAAGGAAAAGAGACTCTAGACAGAAAGGATAGAGTTGTTCCAAGTCTAGACAGTACTTCTGGGAGTTTAGGCACTAACACTTTGTGGAACATATATCCATTGTGCTTTTATTAATTTCACCAAAATTCCTTTTTTCTTTCTGTCCTTTGATTGCAATTTCAAATCCCAAGGGAGAACATCTGGTAAACTCAGCTTCAGACTGTTTGTGGTAAGTTAATAAGCTCTGGTCAGGGAGCATAGTAGTGAAATACAGACCTGACCACAGGTAGCCACCCCTGGGTATGACAGGCCCTTCAAGCAATCTGATGATGGTTCTAAGAAAAGCGATCACTCAAAGCACTATTTGTCGGGTTGTTGTTTTTAGGTGCTGTCAAGTGCAACTTAAAATGACCCTCTTAAACAATAGACCTGGATCTCATCCTCTCCCGTGCCACCTTCATCATCTCTGAGACACCTAAGCATGTGACCTAATCCAAGAAGCTATCACATGTGTGTAGAAGCACATATGTCTGCAACTGAGAAATGCTCCGACAGTAAGAATTTATCTCAGGAGGTAAACTAGTAAGTGACTTTTATTATTTTTGCTTTCTCTTATACTGATGTCCTGACTGAATCAGGCCCTTTTCTCACTGATGGAGTACACTGGTGGCTCAGTAGTAAGGAGCTGTGCTGCCAGCCCAAAGCTAAGTGGTTCAAGTCGACCAGCTTCTCTGTGGGAGAAAGAGGGCAATATCCTCCCTTGCGACTTACAGCCTGTGAAAACCCATTAGAGGGTCAATTACAAAGCGATTCCAAATTGACAGCTCATAACTTTTCTCATTAGGTGAAACTCTTTGAAGACTCTCAGCTCCCACTGACATGAACTTTATTGCTGATGAGATGCCAATCCCTTCTGCTGAAAACAACTGAAAAGTCTGGCTCCAAAAATGAAATAGTATGAACTATAGGAAAGGAAGATACAAGGAGAAGGAAAAAAGGAAAGAAAAATAGAATATCCTAAGGGAAAACACACTTGCTGCCATGAATTTATTCTGACTCACATAAAAATTGGAATCCCTGAAGGGTATGTCTCCAATGTAAGGATAAATGAGAAATAAAATTGATGCTTATTCAAAGTTCTAAATCATATATTAAATTATTATGTCCTCCTGCCATGGCTGACATTCATGTGTGTAATAATGTAGAAGTTAAGCAATGCTATGATCCACCCCACAATCTGATAATATAATTGTAAAGATCAATCTCATCATAGTTCCAAAGTGATATAGAAAGGAGCTTCCCTATGGTATGCTCCTAATACCTTCTACCTCACAAGAGTTAAAAATAGAGGAAATGGAGCTAAAGGTGGAGAACTTCAGTTCTCTTAGACCTGGGCCCTTGTGATGTTGTTGTTGATTGCTGTCCAGTCGATCATGACTCATAGTGACCCTATAAACAAAAGACCTGAAGCCTTTCTACAACTATCACTTCTCAAAGTTCATAGTGTTTCCAGAGGTATGTTGTTTAGGAAGTAGATGCCAACTCCTTAACACCAAGGGAGACCAAGTCACATGGGATTCTCCAAGGAACTCAGGTCTTCAGATGTTGAGGGGAAAAGGGACTTTGCTCTTGAACTGACAGTGAGAAAGGACCATCTTCTAAGACAACACCCTGAATTTCAACTTTTAGCCTCCTAATCTATGAGAAGATAAATTTGTTTGGCAAATCTGTTCACTTGTGGTACCTTTCTCACAACACAACTAGATAAGACACAAAATGAGGCTGAGTAAGAATTACGTCACTCTTGACTTTGGGGCTCAGTGGAGGATTGAAAAAAAATCCCTTAAGAATCTGTAGCAAATCAATTTTCATGTTGGTGTATGGCCCAAATAAAATATCTGTGTGCCCCGGCCCGTGGGGATCTTCAACGGTGACCCTAGGAGGGGAAGAACGAGAATGGGGGGGGACAGGAGAGATAGGATACAGCAAGGGACCCCTACAGAGGGAGTGTTGCTTCCTGAGCTGGAGCTCACCTTGAGGCATCAAGGCAATTCCCAAGGACATACCAAATTCTTGCCTTTCTGAACCCCTTCCTCTTGAGCCAGGCAGAAAGTTTTCAATAGAAAGACAGTGGCCTCATCTGCACTGAATTTTCTCTATGATTTACTTCCTGATAATTCTTAATAAAGATACAGAGAATCTTGGTTAGGGGTTTTCAGTCAAGAACTGCTGGCCCCGTTTTATGCTCTGTGCTCCATCTCGTTCCTGGCTGTTTGTCTTATTATTAACTATAAAATTATTCCGTTCTTTGGGACCCTCTGTTTGCAACACATAATAATAATAATAGTAATATCAATATTGTCATCAGATCTTCCTTAAAGCTAAAAAAAATAGCACATAATTTGCTTTCTAGTACTGATTTATAAAGAGATGATTCAACATT
>NW_006399772.1:25789839-25795257 GCF_000299155.1 Elephantulus edwardii
ACAAATATTTCTCAGTACTTCTAAATCCTCTTACTTTTGATCTATTAATAGTAGGAAATGCATGATAAGGGAGAAGCAAAAGTTGAGCAATTATTTAACTGGTTTGTAGGAAAAGGAACAATATTTTTATTACTTCTAATGAAGAATTTAAGACACTAAAGAGCTGAACAGAAGATTGCAAAAGCAGGTCGGAATGACAAAGCAAAATATTACAATGAAATATGTGAGGAGCTAGAGTCGGAAAATCAAAAGGGCCGAACTCATTCAGCATTTCTTAAGCTGAAGGAACTGAAGAACAAATTCAAACCTAGAGTTGCCATAATCAAGGATGCTTTAGGCAGAATATTAAATGATCCAGGAAGTATTAAAAGAAGATGGAAGAAATATACTGAGTCATTCTATCAAAAGGAATTGGCAGATACAGAAGAATTCAATGAAATAACTTATGAGCAAGAGCCTATGGTGATGAAGGAAGAAGTTCAAGAACAGCTAAGATTTTGTTAATGAAATTCTAGTAAGAAAAAGCAGCCAGGGCCAAAACAACGGTAATAGTAATTTAAACAATTCTCTACCCCATGCCATTGCTTAGAATCAATAATTACTTCTTGCAGAAACCATGGGCAAACATCTTCTAAAAACAAGAAAAATTTCTTTAAATCCTTTTTAGTTACCCTTATACCTCGTGCCTTGAGGGAATCCTTGATACCCTTTACGAACAATTCATGTTCACTTAATCCCTGTCCCATAATTCGCTGCCCCTACCTCCTCTCATGCCTGTCTCACAGGGCGGGTAATCCCGTGGCGGCAGCTACATGCCTGTCTCACAGGATGAATAGTCCTGCGGCTGGCAACAGTGCGAGTCTTCACTCGTGGTCCCAGACTCACGGTGACTCAATGGATGGACCGGCCGGTCACTTCTAGCGGGCGGCGTTCATCGTCCTTCCCCGTTCCTGGGCCCCACATTGGGCGCCAATTATGGCCCGGCCTGCGGGGATCTTCAACGGTGACCCTAGGAGGGGAAGAACGAGAATAGGGGGGACAGGAGGCACAAAAAGCAGGAAGACAAGTCGAATCTCCGATCAAGTCTTCCATTTATTGAAAGCACTCACAGTTTATATACAGGAGCACAGTGGGGGGAGAAGAAGTACGCAATGGGGGAGAATAACATATCGTTTCCAGTAAGTTGAAAGTTATCTGGTAAACAGAAACTTAGCAGGGCATTCCCAGTAAACCAAAACCTATCCTCCCAGGGTGGGGCAACATGTCCAAACATGTTCTTAGAGAATTACAAAATGGCTTCAGAGGTTGAACTAACAGTCTCCAACATCTGTGCAATCCAAAAACCTTCAAACAGAAAATTTAATCTGGCCCTAAAGTTGATGGTACCTCCAAGAAATTTGCAATACTTTAATAATCAGGCCAGCTTTATCTAAAAAAAAACCCTCACAACTTGAGTCCATGGTCTAGGATGACAGCCTACAAAAGTGCCAAGAACAAAAGCCAGACACTGACAGCACAAAAAAAAATCTCGGTATTGACTTGTGATGGTTAAGGTGCGTCAATTTAACCAAGTCATGATTCTGTTATGATATTTGTCAGTAATCACACAATGAGATCTACTATGAGGCACCAATCAGTTGAAAAGGAATTTCCTGTGGAATATGATCAGATTCCAATGTACAAGGATGTCTGGCAAAGCTCTCCGGCTTTTGGTTGCTCTGAATTCTGCATTAATTTGGTTCTTGGGACTTGATCCAGTAGCCTGTCAATCTTGGATGCATCAGCTTCATACACATAGTGTCCAATAGCTTGGCTTCTCTAAGGAACTCAGTCTAAAACATGCCTTTTGCAATTATTCACTTCTTGATTCATCTGATACTAAGCTAGATTTGTCTCAAGAAATAGTAGTTTGGAAATAAAATCAAATAGGCCTTTTAAAGATAAAAAAAATGAAAATGCTAAGACATAATACACAAAAAAGATAAAAAGAAATGGAGGCTAAAGTGAGAAAGTCTTATAGGTATGGATATTCTAGAGGATAATAGAATCTAAGCAACACTGTAAAAATAACAGATGGCATTTTCCCAGAACTGGTGGAAGATATTAATCCTGGTACAATGTTCCAAGCATAGTAGAGAAAGGGAGGGTTGTGTGCCTCCAACTCAGAACTGACCCACAGCTAGCCCTCCAGTGGATTTTCAGAGGCAGTTAATCACATGCTCCCTCAAAGCTTCTGGTGGACTTGAACTTAACGCCTTTGTGTTAGGAGTGCAATTTCTTAACAGTAAATCACTGGAGTTCCTTGACATTCAAGGACCCCTTGGAATTCCAAACGTACTAAAGGGAAGGTTTGGAGAGGTCAAAAGGAGAGGAAGAGAATTCTGCAAATGAAAGGGGGGAAAAAAGTAAAAGGTTGAGGGACAGAAGGAAGATGGAAACCTAGACTTAGATTTATCACTGTGAAACTGTAAAAACTCAAAGACCAAAAAAGAAGGCATGAGAGACAAGAGCTGAAAGTATTATAGATATAAGCCCAGAAGATAAACTATACAATAATTCTTAGGATTTAGGGTAAGGTTCCTTTGAGAATCATCAACGTGACTAGGAAGTACACTGATTAGACTTAATTATTTAATATAAAAGAGAATATAATAGAGGGTTAAACCAGGCTGCTCCTTGGAGGTAAGGATTCGGATGCTTCGTCTGACATCCTTTGGAAGTGTTGCAAGGAAGGACCAGTCCTTGGAAAGGGACATCACGCTTGGGAGGGTGGAGGGACAGCGCAGGAGAGGGTGACCCTTTGTGAGATTGATTGATTCAGGGTAATAGGGGGTAGGCATGTCAAAGACAATGAGACTGGCTGAGGATAGAGAAGGGTTCAGAGCTGTTGTACATTGTAGGTTCGCTATGAGCAGCATAGATTCTACAGCATATAACAACAACAACAGAGGGGGAAAGCTGAATACATATATACAGTCTCTACTTTAAAAAAAATCACATCTGATTATGAACGAAAGAAATTTTCCCTGAAGAGATTTAAATAAAGAAAAAAAGGCAATCTTAACATTTTTTGAGTGTTACTGTTGCAGCCTTTGTCAATTCATCTTCTAGAAAAACGACACCAAACAAATACGTGTGTTAAGTCGAATGAGTAGGATTTATTTTTGACAGTTAAAAAAAAATTAAAGATACAAGGAACTAAATATATTATTAATAAAGTTACGGCGGAAAAAATGGAAAGTGGAAAATACACAACTCTCAAGATTGCACATGTCTATTATAAGCTATTTATTCATTAGAATCCAAGGCGATTAGCAGCACAGCTATATACGAAGCCATATATATATATATATATATATATATATATATATATATATTAGCAGCACAGATTATATATGAAAGTACCGGCAGTTATTTCAGGTTGTAGCCTTTTTCTGCGGATGCTAGTTATCTGGATAGATGAGTATTAGAATGACAGGCAGCAGCGACAGGAGCTACAAAATAGATATAAGAGCTACGGGGGACTGGTTATCTTTTCATGTAAGAGTGCATGTTCCACTCCAATTGCTCAGAACAGATTAAAGTTAAAGAGATCCCCAACTAAACGTGTCCCGTTTCTAAGAGTGAGCAGTGACGGTAAATTCCAGCAGAGAATTCTGGTTTTGACAACGCAGTCAGCCCGAACTTTGCCGACTATTCTAGCAACAGAACCTTAGCTATGCGCCTAGCCCCGAAGTCTGTGACTCACAATCACCGGAGCATGAAATCATAGCAGTAAACAGGTGAAAAGTTGTTCCTACTTCTGTTGTGCAAAAGCATACAACTCCCGTCGTCCTCTGTCAAAAATCAACAAATAAACAGAGGCAGCGCATTTGGGGTCTGGGTTGCCGAGCTCGCAAAGGCTCCTGGTTGTTGTAGTTCACACGTGGCGCGCCAGCGGCGCAGCGACGCGGCCGCGGCGGGAGGGGGAACTACACTTCCCACAAAGGCGCCGGAGTCCGCACCGGCCGCCTGACGTCATTGGCCCGGCCAGCCAATGGCAGCTGCGGGCGGCAGTGAGGCGAGCGCCGTCAGGCGCCAAAGTGTTTCTTTTCTTTTTTTTTTTTTTCCCGGAGCCGAGCGGGTTCTGCTAGCGGAGGCGCCATATTGAAAGGGACAAAACTCCGGCGACAGCGAGTGACACAAATAAACCCCTGGACGCTCTCGTTTCTCCAGCTCTCAGGGCCGCGATGTTGTACCTAGAGGACTATTTGGAGAGTGAGTGCGCGGCGCTGGCGGGGCCCGCCTGTGGGGCCGCGGGCGGGCGAGAGCGCGAGTGGCCGGGCAGGCGGGATGGCGGGAGGGAGGGGGCGGCGGGGGATGTTTCTTTCTCACGGTAACTGGCAGCCTCGTTGTGGGCTGCCGGCTCCCGGCCCCCCCGACGCACGTACGCACGCAGTGACGTCGGCACGTCCTGTCGCCGTTGGCCCCGCCCCGCTGACAGCCTCTCCCTTTGACAGTGATTGAGCAGCTTCCCATGGACCTGCGGGACCGCTTCACGGAGATGCGCGAGATGGACCTGCAGGTGCAGAGTAAGTCGCGGGCCTCGCCTCGCTCGCTGCGCGCGCCCGGGGCCGACCTTGCCTGCCCTCTGACGCCTCTCTGCTGCGCTCCGCTCGGGTCGCACAAGTTGTCAGAAGTTACCAGCATTGCCCAATCTTGCCGCTTCGTTCCCGCGCTGCTTGGCTAGTTCTGAGTTTACAGAAAGCTGACTTAGACTTTGGAGCAGAGAGCAGTTTAATTTCTTTCTCGATTTTGGGACTGTGAAATAAACAAACATACAAAATTAAGAGTTCCTCTATATTTGGAGTATAAATGTATCATTTATTGGGATTTACACTGGCATAAATGTCGAGATTATGACTTGCACTGTTGGTTGCATTGAGAGTTAAGCACTTAACACCGCTGTTCAAGAGACATATGCAGGCCCTCAGAGACCCTGTGAATTTGGAATGCCACAGTTTGAAAATTACACATTTTAGGGCACATTCTCATTGTCAATTACATATTTTGTCATCAGAATGCGTGAGGGGAATGAGATTTTGCTCTAAAGCATCTTGTCTGCTGTAATAAAAAAGTGAATCACACAGAAGAGCAATAAAAACTACTCAGCCTCAAAAACAAAAAAAAGTGAATCAATTAGTGAGCTTTTTTTCTGTTGTTGATAGCGTGGGAGTCAGGTGACTTTCCACAGATAACCTTGCTTTCTTACAACAGCAGCTGTAAAGTGTGTGTCAGTGTGTGCTTTTGTGATAGGGTGGTTTTGTGTTTTTTTTTATTTCTTTTTCTGACAAGTGTCTTAAAAGGGCCTGTGATTCAACGAAGGCAGAAAATGGGTGTCTTTATTTTTTTAAAATTATTATTAAATTTTATTAGTTT
>NW_006399772.1:25795807-25801230 GCF_000299155.1 Elephantulus edwardii
GGTTCTTACAATAAAAGGCCTATAGACTAGCACTTTGTCTATTATAGTGTACAGGTTAGGAAGAAAATGGTTGTCTTTAGAGAGAAAGTAAATACTTAAGCCAGAATTACATGTCAAAACAGGAGAACAGTGCTAAGTATCACATCCATCTGTGTACATCGAGCTGGGATCTTACCAACCTTCTCCATCTGTGAAATGAATGGAATGAGAGCTGTTCCAGCTAACCTGTGAGATACTTTGTTAAAGAGTAAGACTGTCTAAAGAATAATATGACACACAAAAAATATGTTACATAATTAGACTTTATTATCAAGAGACCCTCCCTGAATGTGTCATTCCCTTTGCAGGATTTCCTTCATGAAATAATTTAACTAGGGGCAGTGTTGCCATCCCAAAGGCAGGCAGTGCAAATTCACCAGCTGATCCTTGGGCAAAAAGTCTCCTCCCAGGTAGTATACATTCTCTGGACCCCTGACCTATGGTCACTTCTGACTTAACAACAGTGCACAGTTGTTTGTTGAATGACTAGTAGGGAGTGCTGGTGACGTAGTCCTTATAGAGTAGGGCTGCTAACTCAGAGACTTTGTTTCTGGTGTTTTGAATCCTCCAGTCGCTCTGTGGGAGAAAGATGGGCGATTGCCTCACGTGTCATTTACTACATTGGAAATTGCTGCAGGTCAGCTGTGAATCAGTTTTGACCCAACAGCATTGAGATTTTGAGAATGATGGGCTTTCCTGGAGGATGGCCCCAGGCGATGTGTTTCTTGATTTTATGCATCAGAGCTGTGTTCAGATTAAGGTATTTGTTGTGTTGCCAGGTTTTATTTAAAGAAAAGTAAATGCAGAGAAAGAAAGATCTGAGTTTTGAGATGTGATGGCGAGGAATAGAACAGTAAAGATATCACCATATCAAAATAGCCTAGGCTGAAGGAATCTTGGAGTAACTAAGAACTTGTCCTTTCAATCTCCCTGCTTCTCTATCCTTACCCTCACCCCAGATACATTCAAATACGTTGTTAATCATTGTTAGTGAATATATTTTCTCAGCCTGTGGTCAGTGTTATTAAGGGCTTATTAGAAAGCTGGTAATGTGTGGAAGCCAGCTCTTATCAGTGTGCTGTGTGGTGAAAGTATTCATTGGTTCTGTATCTAGCTTACAAAAGCATTTTAACTCGTGTCAGTCTGCAAAAGATTTGCTCAAGTTTTATATTCTGCAGGATTGGTTGTAGACTTTGATGTCAGATAGATCTAAGATCATCTTAGGACTTCGCTAATTCACTCACTGACTTTGATCATAATACTACTTCTGAGGAATAGCTATCATTTTAAAAATAAGATTCATAGTTAAAATAATAGGTACAAAGTATAATACCTAATACAAGGTAGGCATTAAAGAAAGGGTATCAGTTTAAAATTATCATTATCATTACAAGCTTAAAATCTTGTGTTAATTTATACAAATTACAAGGTGTTTTGTTTTTTGGTTTTTTTTTTTTTTACTTGTGGGTTTGTGTTCACGTGGGATTTTTTGTTTGTTTGTTTTTGTTGGGATATTTTTAACCAATGATTTGACTTAGTATTTAACTCCTGTGCCAGGAGGACTCTTTATAGCTTTCCAGCCTTAATCAATACTTACGAGTTAACAGCAGAGGCATTGGTATAAAAGAAGTTTAGGACAAGTGCTTTTCTTTGCTTCAACAACACTTTTGTTGAAGCAAAGAAAAACACTTTAAAAAATATTGTAACGGGGTTTTTTCAGACTTTAAAAGTCTCTTGGCATTGCAAATCTCCTAAAGCAAAGACAATAAAAAGATGTCTTCAGCTTAAATGACAACAGACTCGCTCATCAAGTGAGATAATTATTCTTAGCACATACTTTGAGGAAAACTTATCTACTCTAACTTAAATACTATATTAAAATGAATGATTTTCTCTGTTAACATTTAGTTGTGATAGGAGATAATGAGGTACTTTATGTCATACAGCGAGATACGAACATCTTCTTGACCACTTTTTTTATTACCAGAAGTAAAAGTGGGTGAGTGAGGAGTGACAAGTAGAGCTCCCCAGGAATGACTGTATTTTGGCATGTTCGACCAAGTTAATATCAGTAGCTTTTGACTCCAAGGCTCAAACATTGTAAAACAATCTTGGCTGTTGACATTATTTAACTGTTGGAAAAGACTTTGAAATAGCAGTAACAAAAAAGTCACCAGAGAAAATTGTACCTTACCCCCCATGAAGCTAATCTAGGAATTGTATACCTACATAATTAGAGTGTGGCATAGGTACGTTACTGCCCAAGTGAAGGGAGCTTCTGTAGTCAGGTGTGACTTTCCTTCAAAGTATAAATGTCCAGTTGTATGAGTTTGGTTATCTAAACACAAAATGTTTTCAATATATTGCAGATGCAATGGATCAGCTAGAACAGAGAGTCAGTGAATTCTTTTTAAATGCAAAGAAGAATAAGCCTGAATGGAGAGAAGAACAAATGACATCCATCAAAAAAGTATGTTCCTGAGGAGTGCTGTGAATGATTTCTTAGTAAAGATGAGACCCTTTCTGGTAGAGTCTAGTAGAAGTGAAAGTTACTAATGACTCTTTAGAATTGAAACCATTGTGTTTTCAAGCTAGAAGTATAGCCATGTGTAGTCATTGAAGCATACTGATAATTCATAAAGTTATTTCAATAGTTAGTAACTTATTAGAAAATACTAGAACCTTAAAAAAAGTACATATTTTTTTCTAAATGTTTATTTCTTTTAACCTGTTGTCCTTACAAACAGAATATTGTCTCCAGGTGTCGCCACAAACTGATATGAAAATAAGTAGAATTTGTAGTGTAATTGCTGTATTGATTTGGTATCTAGGTGCCCAAGACCAAGACTTTGAACAGGCTTGAAGCATTTCAGCCTGGCGGGTGGGGCACGCTGCGCTGCATGTGTGCCAGTCTGCCAGTGTCTTTGAGTGGGCATGGCTCCCTGTGTTGTCGTCTTGTCAGATCCTCTCTGCAGGGATCTGGTTGCCATGCAACATGTATGCCCTGTTGGCCATGACTGTCCCACCTGGAACTTACTTGATGGCCAAGATCAGGATTTCAAATGAGCTTGTTTGACCCTTGCTGAGAATTTAAATTTACTCATATTTTACATGTATACTTAAGATCTTTATGAATCACCTGGAGTTCTGTTAAAACATAGCTTCTGGTTCAGCACACACGTTCCTCATCCACCAACATGATTGAGTTACAGAGGTTAGATTGTGATGAGAATTGGATTCCAGAAACTTGAGGTACGCAGTGCTCCTTAGGCTGCGGGGGTTCCTCCCTTCCCTGCAGCTGCTGTGGGCAGTGTGCTTGTCTGACCACGACTTTTGTCGGCTGGTAAACGTGTTCCTCTTCAAACCACAGGCAGAGCTAATTGGGTCAGGATTTGAAGCTAGGAGGGGATCCGCCCTTCCCTGGCCCATATGGAGTTCTTACTGTGCGTGGTCACTCAGGACCACAGCCCCGTTGGCGCCAGTGCCCCCAAGTGCATAAACAACAGATCTTGGAAGCTATGGCATATTATATCTGTCTTCCTTTACTATCTCGTGGAGACGCTGGGCTCAAAGCTACAGCTCCACCACCAGCCTGCAGGTGAGACCAGACTTCAGGGCGGCTGAGTTGCTACATGCAGATTAATGACCAGAGACCATAGCAAGCAACTGGCTTTTTTCTGCTCCTTTTTCTTCATTCTTAGCCAATATAAGAAAAAGGGGATGGTTAGAAAGATCAAGGATTTATGACTCAGGAGGGAGGCATTCTTTCACTTAAAACTTTCTTCTTTACCTACATTTAAGATCATTTAAGTGGTTGAGTTGTTTTGTGTGTTTTTTTTTTACTTTTTTCATAAATGTAAAATGTCAAGTAATGAAATAGTCAATAAATGAGGAGTTAGGTGTGGTGGAAATTCTTGGGGTGGGGTGGGGTAGGGAGGGGAGGGGAGTGTCAAACAAATAAACAGATCAGAGCCTTGTCTGTGACCTAAAAAAGATCAGAGTCTTTGAGTTCAAGACTACTAAGAGATCTTTTTAGTTTAAATTTGTGCATGAATTGAGTCATTGAATGTAGAATTTTTTAGTGGTTTTACAGCAGTTGTAACAAACAGATATATCTTGCAGAAAATGCAGCCATAATGCTTCTTAGAGGCAGGACTGACAAAGCTTCATCTCACATCCTATGAGCATGTTCTTAGGAGGGGTACTTCTTGGAAAGGTGGAGGATCAACAAAGCGGAAGGCCTTCAGTGAGATGGATTGACTTGGTGACCTTGACAGTGGGCTCATGTGTCAGAAAGGATGGCGGGGCAGGACAGGGTTCTTCATATCTGTTGTTCATAGGGTCGTTATGAGTCATGCATTACTTGAAACAGTAGCTAAGTGAGCATTGACTCTCATCCCAAAGTCAGCCTTAAAGGTATCAGCTAGTTTAGTCTGGAATATATTGCAAAGAACACCTTGAAAGACTTGAATTTTTGTCGTGAACATGACCTGACCATGTGGTGATTTTAGGAAAAGAACTTAAATGGGTTCATGTAGCTTTAGTTAGAATGCATGCTAGATTTGCTCAGATACTTAGTTTCTTTTTTTGTGTGTGTATATTCAGAACTTGTTCCTTTGATTCTTGGCTGTTGTCCATCACTTGTAGGGTTTTTTCCCTACCCTCTCCCTATCTCAGAGTAGCTTCCATGGTAACTACTGCTTTAGTAATGACAAAATTCACAAAGTAATAATAAAAATGTAGTTACTTGTCCTGTATATACATATAACAATTAATTTATGTTTGAAATGAAAATTTTTTTTGTCCAGGATTACTATAAAGCTTTGGAAGATGCGGATGAGAAGGTGCAGCTGGCAAACCAGATCTATGACTTGGTAAGTAATGGTGAAGTGTGTAAAGTACTGGTAAAGCCTGTACTAGGAGCACTGTAATTATGGGTCATGTTTTACATTATAGTGACTTAAATGTAAAGCGTTTAGGAAGAACAAACCAAAACTGAAGTTTTGCTCTCCTAATACCATTTAATTTGGGTATCTGCTTCTATTTTTTTCAATGTTTTTAATGAGTCCACAATGTTAGTTTCTAGGTATGGAAACGTGACGTTTGACCAAGTCTCCTTTTCTGTAACAAATACAACTAATGTTTGTTTTAAAAACTTAGAATTGATGTCTAACTTTTATTTTACTAATACTTGACTACTTCAGGTAAAATGTTCACTTTCTAATCAGTCATTTTGAGGTTGTTTCAGTAGTAGAATACATAAAAGTATGCTGTTTCCATAAAGAACAAAATCCTCTAACTGGGGTTAGTGATAAGGAGTTGTACTGCTAACCAGAAGGTACACTGTTTGAGTCCCCCAGCTGCTCCTGAGAGAAAGATGGGCA
>NW_006399772.1:25801775-25807452 GCF_000299155.1 Elephantulus edwardii
TAGTATTCCATTGTGTGAATATACCACAGCGTCTCTATCCATTTGTTTGTTGATGGGCACTTACGTTGTTTCCAACTCCTTGCTATTGTGAACAAAGCCGCGATAAACATGGGTGTGCATATATCTGCTTGGATGGCAGTTATGGTCTCTTTGGTGTATATTGCCAGTACTGGAATTGCTGAGTCAAATGGTATCTCTATTTGCAACTCTTTGAGAAAGCACCACACCACTTTCCACGGTGGTGGCCCCATTTATTTCTTAGATAGTACTCAACAAATGGTGGATAGTTTGGGAAGCACTTGATGAACATTTTTTTTTCTTTTAAATAATGATTTTTAATTTGAGTAGCAAGACTTCCAAGAGATTGAAATCCCCAGAGCAACAGCCATCTCATATTCATTATTCCTCACATTTATGTAATTCTTAAAGACTTGTCATGTGAAGAAGCTTGCAGTAAAAATTTTAAAAATAATTCTTTCCCTTTTTTGCCTGACAGTTAAAAGGAAAGCAAGTCCCTTTTCCCCTCCCTAATTTAACCAGGTTGTTGTTATTGTGTGTGCCATCGAGTGAGAACTGACCAGTAGCTGACCCTCCAGTGGGTTCAGAGGCAGTTAACACACAGAAGGAGATTGCCCTTCCTTCTCCTGGGGAGCAGCTGGAGGATTCGAGCTGTGTGCCTTTGGGATTACAGAGCAGATTTCATATTTTCGGTTTTGATCTGTGTACGGCTTTATTTCTGCACGAATACCGTGAGGCAGCACAACATCCTAATGCACCTTCTCGTGCACTGCAGGTGCTGACATTCAACTCTTGTTTTTGTTGCCAGTGTTTCATATAATGAAAAGATTTTAGTAGTTTTAGTAAGATAGATTCTTTTGTCCATATAGTTCCTCTGAAAAAAGTTTTCATACCACTCAGTTCCTCTGCCAGTGCACGAACTATATATGGTTTATTTGAGGAATAAAAAGTAAAGCAAAGAAATAATTTCTCTCTCTTCAAGGTACCTAAATTACATTGAAGACATGCCCTCAAACTAAAGTGAAAAACCTTTATAGAAACCCATAATGACAAAGATTAGTGTGTATATTTTATCTCCAACTAATCACAGTGTCTTGTCTTTTACCTGCTAAGTACTTACACCTAATTATTCCTTCCTTTTCATTTCCCCAGCCTATCATAATTGAAGTACTTGGTTTGGGGTTTTTTTTTTAAAGGTGACGAAAAGGGTAGTTAATTCCAGCATGCTATATAGAAAAGGAAAAAGGTAGATAAAAGAGTAGGAGAATTGGATAGTCAGCAGGGCAGACGCCTTCATAATTGAAGTACTTCTAAATTAAAAAATTAAAACAAACCCTTGTGTTATGTACCATCGAATAGACTACAATTCACAGCGACCGTCTGAACAACAGCTGTGAACCTTGTCCTATCCTGAGTCAACCTCACCATCTCCAACACTCTTAACCCTGCAGCCACAGTCACTGTGTCAGTCCATTTCCTCCAGGGTCTTCCTTTTTTCACTGGTGTCTACCTTTTCAAGTATAATGTCCTTCTCCAACGACTGGTCCCTTCTGACAACATGCTCAAAGTATGTGAGATAGAGTTTCAAAATCCTTGCCTCCAAGGAGCGAGCTGGTTTCACTCTCTCTGAGACACTCCTGTTTGATCTCTTGGCAGTCCATGGTATGTTCTTCAGCACCACAACTCGAAGACTTCGACACTTCTGTTATCCTTATTCATTGTCCGTCTCTCAGATGCCTAGCAAGCAATTGAAAAGACCCTGGCTTGGATCAGGTGCACCTTAGTCTTTAGACTGATGTTTTTGCTCCTTAGCATTCTGGAGAAGTCCTTGACTGCAGACTTTCCCAGAGTAACTTGTGTTTTGATTTCTTGACTACTGGTGCCCAGGGTGGTGATTGTGAATCTGAGCAAGGTGTTATCGTTAACCTCAATCTTTTCTTCCTCTATCATGATGCTGCCTATTCGCCCAGTGGTAAGGGTTTTTGTTTTCCTGATTTTGAGATGCACTCCTTACTGACAGCTGTAGTCCTTAATCTTCAGCAACAAGTACCTCAAGTCCTGTTAGGTTTCAGCGAGCAATGTTGTGTCATCTGCAGAATGCAGGTTATTGATGAGTCTTCCTCCCATCTTGATGGCCACATTCTTCATCATAAAGTCCAGCCTCTCAAATGATCTGTTCAGCAAAGAGATTTAAAGGTATGGAGAAAGGACACAGCAGTAAAATATATACATCTTAAGTTCCCTTACTGAAAAATGGGCATACTCAGTAACTAACACCTCAGTCAAGATGCTGAGAATTTATATTCACTCAGGAATGTTTCCTCAGAATGACAAAAAAAGGAATGTTTCTTTAGGAAGTTTGTCTCTGTTGAAAATGCAAACTCTTTGCTTTTGAGTCTGAACCCATAACCAGCTGATGGTGAGTCAAATCCATGTCAGTGGATTTTCAGAGGTTGTCAGTCACACTGAAGGAGATTGAGCATCTTTCTCCCAAGGAGTTGCTGGTGGATTTGAACTGCTGGAGACTTGTTACCTTTCGGGTTATTATTACAGCTCCCTATGGACTTGGTCACTAGAGCTCTCTTACTTTTGAATTTCTAAAATACACGTTACACACGTGGCAGCCCCTGGTCAGAATCCTTCCTTGCTCTGCTCCTGACGTGTTTCCCAGGTAGGGTGTGCTGTGCGCACTGTGCTCTGGTCAGTGCCCACTCTCCCACCATGCCCTCTCCCTCACTGCCAGCCACACACAGTCCACAGAGAACACACCTTGTGCACATCACCCTGCTTAGCCTTTCCTTTTCTTGTGTGGTTAGGAAACTTTTCCATTCTTTAAATCCTGCACAGCCATTGATTGTTTATGACAGGAATCTTGTTTGTGTCATTCATATTTAGGAGAAGTTTGACTCTTTATAATGGAATAGCCACATAGTGGTTATAGCAAGAAGTTTATTATCCGCTAATGTAAGAAAACTGTTGGAGGAGGGCTTGTATGATATTATCACTGTTATGGGGCTGCTGTTGATCTTTTTAGGAAAGGTGGAAGAAGTGTGGCAAGGGAGGTGACTCACTGCCTACCTGGGAGTGGATTCTGACCCCAGGCAATCCTAGAAGATAGGGTGGAACTAACTGCCAGGTAGGGTTTCCAGGGCAGAAGCAGTCTCCTTTTGCTCCCACTGAGTAAGTAACTGGTGGATTGGAACCACCACCTTTTTGATTAGTAGCCAAATGCCTTAGCCCCAGCATTATCAGAGCTTCTAGGGCATTACTGAAAAGGGTACATTTTATAGCCAGGCTAAGTCCTTTAAAAACCCTTCGAACCACAGAATTGTGGTATATTCACACAGTGGAATACTATGCAGCACACAGGAGTAACAATTTAAAAAAATACTGCATAACTTGGGAGAGAACTGGAGAGCATTATGCTGATTGAGCTAACTCAGTCTCTTAAGGACAAATACTGCATAAGACCATTATTGTAAAAATAGAAGGATAACTAGTATAACATGTCTGAGAACCCAAGGGGGAAAGGGCTGGAAGCAGAGGGGTGCAGGTGGGCAGAGGTCAAACCGCAGGGTTGCACAGTTGTTGAATGGAGGGAGGAGGGGAAGGAACTGGGTGAAAATATAGGGTAGTGATGGGCAACGTCCAATGGTGATTAATTATATACAACTTAATGCATGAGAATGATTGTATGAAGTACAGTATTAATGAAGAATAGTGTGAAACGCAATGCCTTTGAACTTTATAAGCAAACCAATTTAAAAAAAAAGTAAAACATAACAGAAAGCCTTCCTAGAAGTCCCACTGTATGACTTCTGCTTAGATTTTGTTGACCATGCTTAGTTATAAGGGAGGCTGAGAACTCTGACTTAATAGAGCCTGTTGCTACCTAAATATAATTAACAAAGGGATATGGGCAAGGAGAAAAGAGAGAAATGATGTCCCGTACAATCCAGTGTTTGCCTTGCCCATCCCATGTACAGAATCAGCGTCTCTAGTGCTCCTAAGCACAGGCTTTGCTTATTCCTTGTATCACATGGTGGTGGTGGTGGTGGTTGCTGTTGAGTTGGAACTGACCCCGTAGCTGACCCTCCAGCAGGTTTTTGGAGTCACTAAATCACTTGGGAAGAGATTGCCCTTCATCCTGTGGAGCAGCTGGTAAACCACCAGAATGCCTTTGGGACTGTAGTGCAGCCTCTTACCACTAGGCCACCAGAGCATAATTATTTATTTACTTTTCTGCCTGTATGTTACTTCTTGACTAGAAAATATAAAACATTTCTCTTTTGTTCTCTTTCTTTTAATATGCCCAGAGCTTGATTATCCCCCAATAAAAGCTGTTGATCCAAATCATCGGAACATGTTAATGGAGAGGGAAGAGCCCTGGCGTGATGGCCTGATTGTCGGTTATGGGGATAGAGCTTAATGGTGTCATTGTTTGTGGCAGGTGCATTTTAGAGCTGGATGGCTATTTGTCAAAAAGTGATAGGATTTTTAAAAAATTGAAGCATGCTTGGATTGGTCTGGGTTTGATGAATAAACAAGAAGATTGGAGTGCAAATTGCCCCTTCATTTTAGGAAATGACTTTAAACAAAGGAAAGTAAAAGTAGAAGAAATGTAATAGCCTTCAATATGGATTGAAGCTCAACATCAAGAAAACAGATTCTCACCACTGAGCCAATTGGCAGCATCATTATGGATGGTGAAGAGATTGAGAATGTTAACTGTTTTAGTTTGCTTGGCTCCACAATCAGCATTCTTGGCACCAGCAGCCAGGAAATCAGGACACGAATTTCATTGGGAAGTTAACTGTTAGGGACCTCTTCAGAGTACTGAGGAGCAACAACATCAGGCTGGAGACTAAGGCGCACCTGATCCAGGCCATAGTGTTCGCAGTTGCGTGCTGTGTGTCAGAGAGCTAGACAGTGACTAGGGATGATAGAAAGAGAATTGATGCCTTTGAGCTGTGGTGCTGGAGAAGAGTGTTGAAAATACCATGGACTGCTAGGAGAACAAACAGGTCCATCCTGGAGAGAGTGAAATGGGGCTGTTCCTTGGAGGCAAGAATTCTGAAGCTTTGTCTGACATACTTTGGGCATGTTGTAAGGAGGGACATCATTTGGGAGAGTGGAGGGACAGCACAGGAGAGGAAAACCCTTGAGATAGATTGAGTCAGTGATTGGGATAATAGGAGGAGGTGTATTGGAGACAATGAGGTTGGCACAAGACAGAGCAGGGTTTAGGGCTCTTGGACATAGGGTCACTGTGAGTCATAAACGACTTGAAAGGACAAAACAACAAGAAGAAGATAATTATTATTGTTATGTGCTGTCATGTCGCTTGTGACTCAGCAACCCTGTGTACAGTAGCCCTGAAACTTGCTCTAACCTGTGCCAACTTCACTGTCCCTGATAAACCCACCCTCATTACCTCAGTCACTAAATCAAACCATCACATCGATGATCTTCCTCTCTCTGTCCCTCTACCCTTCCAAGCATGACGTCGTCCCTCTCCAAGGACTGGTCTCTCCTTACAATATGCCCAGAGTGTGTCAGATGGCATTGGGGTGGGGGTAAGACTGAGAAAAACTGGATGAAATATGTTTACGGCATTGAAGTCTATGGGGGAGAGAATAGACTAAAAGTATTATATTTT
>NW_006399772.1:25808037-25808648 GCF_000299155.1 Elephantulus edwardii
AAAAAAAAAAATTTCATTTCCATTAAAATACCACTTTTGGAGACCAAATTTGTCATTGTAGGGTCCTTGTCTTTGTTCATACATTTCTTGTATCCTTCTATTTAAATGGCTCCTGTAACTGTTCCATTTTGTTTTGTTTGGTCAGCTTTTCTTTTCTGATATATACGCTCATTCTAAAACTTACAAAACATCATTTACAGATGTGCCTTTTGCAAAAATTTACATTTTTTAAAGTCAGTACTTGAGATCATATACGTTCAGAATAAGACTCTTTTCCACATAACGTTACATACTTTGCTATTTTCAGTGCCCTGCTGCCTGGGGCGGGCTTCCCTCGACCCCCGGCTCGGGGCGAGCCGCCGTGGCCCTCTGCCCGGGGCGGGCTTCCCTCAGCCCCCGGCTCAAGGTGAGCCGTCGCGGCCCTCGGCCCCCGGCTCGGGGCGAGCCGTCACTGCCCTCTGCCCGGGGCAGGCTGCCCTCGGCCCTCTGCCCGGGGCAGGCTGCCCTCGGCTTGGGGTGAGCCATCGCGGCCCTCAGGGTGAGCTCCTCTATCCCCAGATTGTGCCATTGTCCCCAGATTGACCCCTGGGTGGTGAAGGAGGAAAAAAAAA
>NW_006399772.1:25809156-25857864 GCF_000299155.1 Elephantulus edwardii
TACCATTGGAAAATGCTTGTCATTCCTCTGTAGTATCTGGTCCCCTGTGGACCCTCATTATTTCCTTCACCTGTTCCCCCCACCGACCAAACTGTGCAGCTCTGCAACTGTATCCTGGCCCATCCTCACCCTTCTGCCCCCAACCCTCACCTCCTTGTACCCCCAATATGTTTTTCCCAATTAAAAAAAAAGGAAAAAAAAAAGAAATTTCCTTAAAAAACATGACAGTTGGCTAACAAATCTTGAAGTTTAAGCTTTAAAGAATTGAAAGTAGGGAACATCAGTCAAGTTATCCTTAGAAAGGTTCTATTTTATTGCCTTTATAGCATTAAATACTATTAAATGTCCTTGGTTCCCTCAAGGTAGGTTAGATGCTTCCTCTGTTTTTACTGTCAGAGCTGAGCATAGCTGATGAGTTGTATGGTGAACAAAGACAACTCAAGATGATCTAAACCGTTGCTTCCAAAAACTTTGTCATTTTGCCTTCCACATTTACAGTTTTTGGACTATCTGCCTATTGCTGCTACATCTGTTTATTTATTATGTTCTTGTTAGGTGGCATTCATTCAACACTACTCAGACTGACCCTTTGGACAGGAGAGATGAACCTTGTCCTGTGCCATCATCATAATCTCTGCCATGTTCAAGCCCATTGTTACAGTATGTCGGTCAGTCTCGTTGAGGGCCTTCCTCCTTTTCTCTGACCTTCTCCCTTTCTCAGCGTGATGCCATTTTCCAAGGACCGGCCCCCTCTGACAACATGCCCAAAGTATGTAAGAAGTTCCACCACCCTTGCCTCTAAGGAGCGTCCTGATGACACTTCCTCCAAGACAGATTTCATTATTCTCTTGGTAGTCCTTGGCATATTCAGGACTGCTTTCCGGCACCACAGTTAAAAGTCACTTCTTTGGTCTTCCTTATTCATCATCTAAGCATTTGACGCAATTGCAAATACTCTGTCTTGGATCAGGCACACTTTAGTTTTTAAGCTAAAACCCTTGCAACACTTTGGAGAGGTCCTTGACAGCGTATTTTCTCAGTGTAACTCATTTTTTTAAATATCATGACAGCTGCTGCCCTGGGTGGTGGATCCAATTAAGATAGAATTGTTGACAGCTTCAAACTTTTCTCCATGTCTCATGGTCTTGCGTATTCGTCCAGAAGTGAAGATTTTGTTTTCCTGATTCACTGCTACATACTAAAGACTGTAGTTTTTGATCTTCTGTATGCTGAGCAAGTCATTCCTGAAGCTTGACTCTCTGAAGAGAAGTGTGGCTTCAGGTTTGGAGGAAGACACAGCCTTTGTTGATGACACAGCTTTGCTTGCTGAAAGTGAAGAGGACTTCAGATATTTCCTGCAGAGGATCAAGGACTACAGCCTTCAATATGGATTGGACCTCAACGTCAAGAAGACAGAAATCCTCAACACTGTACCAATGTGAGCAATGGAGAAAAGATTGAAATTTCTCAGTGATTTTCTTACTCGGATCCATAATCATTATCCTTGACACCAGCAGTCAGGAGATAGGAGACTTAAAACAGTGGACAAGTTTGTTGGTAAGGATCTCTCCAAATTAACCGAGGGACAGTAATGTCAGTTTGAATACTAAAGTGCACCTGACTTAGGCCATGGTCTTTTCAGTCCCTTCCTCTTGCATCTTTGAGCTGAACAGTGAATAAGGATGACAAAAGAAGTGATGCCTTTGAGTTGGGGTGTTGGAGAAGAATGCTGAATATCCCATGGACTGCAGAGATAAACAGGTCTGTCTGGGGAGAGTTCAGCCAGAGTGCTTCTAGAGGCAAGGATGATAAAACTTTGTCTTGCCTATTTTGGGCATCTTGCCAGGAGAGGCTACGGGATATCCCTTGTAACAGGACATCCTGCTTGGAAAGGTGGAGGGTCAGTAAAAGAGAGGAAGACCTTTAATGAGTTGTATTGATGCAGTGGCTGTAGCAGTGGGCTTCCGTGTGTCAGGGATGGTGAGGACGGTACAGGAAAGGATATGGTTCAGATCTGTTCATAGGGTTGCTACGAGTTGTACTCAGCTTGATGGCACCGATTAACAACAATAAGCATATACTTCAAGTTCTCTTCACTTTCAGCAAGCAAGGTTGTATTACCTGCACAACACACGTTGCTGTTGAGTCTTCCTCCAGTCCCGAAGCCCCTTCATCGTCATGTGGATTAGCTTTTCAAATGATTTGTGCGGCATACAGATTGAATAGATATGGGGAAGGGACATACCCATGATGCCCAATTTTAAACCACACTGCATTCCTTAGTCCGTACATCCTGCTCAGAAAGGAGGGTCCGTGAAGGGTAGGAAGACCCTCCAGAGGATGAATTGACAGCAGCTTCACCCGTGGGGTTAACTAAGCACAGGGGAGATGGTGAGATGACACAGGACATGGAGAAGTTTGTTGTTAAGTACCGTGAGTCATAGGCCACTCATAGCGATCCTATGAACGAAAGTCCCGGACACATCCTGTATAACTTTTGTCCTCTCTCCAGGTTCATAGGTTTTCCAGAGGCAGGCTATTATGGAAGTGGATGCCGCTCCTGCTTCCAAGCTTGTTTTAACAGGGGAGCGCCACCAAACACTGTCCACCATGGGTAACCATTCTCACATTTGACTCATCAGTGTCACAGTGTTCGGCTTCACTATACATAGGGTTGCGATAAGTCAGAATTGACTCAGGCCCCTAATGACAGTTATATGACAGGAGCTCTGGCGGCATAGTGCTTTACATGTTCAGCTGTTAGTCAGGAGGTTCAAATCCACCCGCTACTTGCTCTTGGGAGAAAAATGAGCAGGACCCCCCATGCATTGTAATTGACTTACTAGTAATGAGTCAGATAAATGAAAAGCTCCTTCTGTTTGTCAGGAATAAATAAATACTAACTTGTCATCAGTGTTTTACCACCTTCGTCACACTCCTGCTCTCCCTGATTCGGCTGTAGTGTCCCGTGGTATTGTGGTATCGGAGCAGATTATGCTTGAGGACAAGAAGTTTCTTTTACTAGGCTGTAGGTAATTGCTGTCCAACATAAGGGAAGAATTGTTCAACAGAGAAGTAACTAAAAACTGAAAGTAATGTGAATCAGTTATACCCTCTAAAATATTCAGCGTAAACAACTACAGGTGAAAGTCTGTGTAGTTATTAAACAGAGATATTAGATTCCTGCAAAATCTAACGAGTTAAACTAGAGTCCTTTGTATTCATAGAGCAGTTGCCCTGTAAGCAATGGTGCTTCCCTTTGTGCACTTTTCTGGGGGCGGGGGATGTTAGGACTTTCCTTCGTTGAGTACAGGTTGAAAGAACTCCAGCCTTGAGTGTAGGAATGGTGGTGGGTGTGCAGGCAGTGACCAGGCCAGCCTTTAAGTAAGAACCCTTTCAGATGGCGCTGTACAAAGTAAACGTGTCAGAAAGAGTATGAGAATGACTGGGAGAGGTGGTTATCAAGAGCACCATCAGAATGAAGACGGCCAAGGAGGTGACATGAGAAGTGACAACTGGGAAATGAGGAAAAGCCAGCCGTACAGAGAGCTTAAAGAAACAGTTCTGGCAGATAGAGTGCCAAGGCCAAGGTGTAAAGAGCCTTCATGAGCCAAAAAGGCCTGTGCATGGATTCCTCAGTGATGAGAAAGGAGGCTGGTTGGTAGGGCCATGCAGGGACTTGATCAGTAAGAGGGTGAGGCTTCTGTTGTAAAAGCAGCAAGAGGTCAGTGAGGAGTTCAAACAAGGGGGTGCAATACACCCTCTGAGGAGATTGTGTGTCTCCCTTTCCTTGTAACATGGTGTTATGACAGTTTTAAGTTAACTTGTACTTTTATAGATACTAAAATTTAGTAGACAGAGTTGTGTTAGATGTGTCCTTGTGTTGTTTCATTTAGCATGATACTATATTATTTGTCTTTTTTTTACTTTCAAAATTAATGGTCAAATTTTTATTTCTATGATCTGTACTGCACAGATTACCTCATTTATTAAGGGGGAAAAAAACCCAAATGACTTAACACCTGGAAACAAAATTTTGTGGGAAATGAAAGTAAGCATTCTGTAAAGCAAATGGACAATTAGTGGTCACTGTACACTTACTTATAGACTGAGATAACTTCCCAAATCAGGTGGTTATGTGACAGTTGCTGTTAGGTGCAAATGTAATATGACGACATTGGATCACTGAATGGAGAATGACTGCAGTAGAGCACATGCGTCATTACATAACTGCCCGATTTCATCATTACTTAACTTCTGAACCACTGAGGACCAAGACTCAGCCAAGTTGACTCATGTCTTAACCCTCACAACCAGTTTCACTCTCACCAAATCCCTGGGCACCCCTCCCGCCAGATCTGCACCCATTAATATGCAAAATAGCTGCCTAATAGATTTCTTGCTGTGATCATTGTCAGAAAGTATAATACAGATAGAATTATGTTAGGACAGAAATGATAGTATTGTTGGATTGCAATAGCTGAAGCAGAGCTCATACTTGGTAAAAAAGCATTTGTTTGAGAATCTGAAAGAGGAGCTGAATGTTTATACAAGGACTTGGGGTTACGCACCGGTCAGCCTTTTACAGGGTCAGTTGGTATCTTTTCCATTACAGACTTTATGTGCAAGTAAATGGCATACCCAAACATCTTTTTTCAGGGAATGTTTTTGTCATTCAGTTTTTGGAATGTCCTTTTGTTTAGCTACAAATTTGTCATAAATTGCAGATTTTCTTTCTGGGAAGAAAGTATTTTTATCTAAGCTTTCACAGAGTTTTTGAAGGCCTGTTAATTTAGAAGTGTATGGCCAGTTCTTCCTAGCCTGTCTTAATTTAGAAGCTTAACTTTAATTCAGTATTTGACAGACAAGCATTTTACCCAAAAGAGCAGGTGAAAACCACTTAATCATAAGGTAAATTTGGTGGTCCCGTGGCTCACCTCCAGCACCTTCCTCTTCTCCATGACACCCTCCGCCCCGTGGCTGTTAGAAGCGTGTTGTGGTGCTGGAGAAGAATATTGGGCAGACCATGGACTGCCTGGAGAACAAGCAGATCTGTCGAGGGTGAAACCAGGTTGCTCTTTGGAAGTGAGGATTGTGAGGCTCTGTCCCAGGTACTTTTGGGCGTGTTGTAAAGAGAGACCAGTCCTGGGAGAAGGACATCGTGCTTGGAAGGTCAGTGCCGGAGAGGACCCTGGCTGAGATTTATTGACATAGTGACAGTGGCAGTGGGAGCAAGTGTGTCAGTGACAGTGAGATTGGCTCAAGGTAGGGCAGCGTTCAGAGCTGTTGTTTACGGGGTCACTGAGTTGTCATCAACTCAAAGATATGTAACAACAACAAACCAGAGCCTTAAGTAAGCATGATTCACTTGTGGGCAGTTGAGCTGGAAAGAGTTCTACGTATTCTCAAAGCAGAAGCAGGAATTTAGGGAGAAGGAAGTTCCATTTGGACCAGTGTTCATCATTTAGTCATGCCAGCTGCCTCAATTTTAGATACTCTTTTAACATCTTAAATGTAAAATGTTGGATAATAATGTAGTTGGTAAGTGAAGGTTGGGTGCTATAGAATTTGACTATTAGTAAAAAATATCTCTTCTGTTGAAATGCTTTTCTTCTAGAATCCTGATCTTCATAAGTAGTCATTAAACACTTATTTGTGTTAGTCAGTCAGATGTCATTGTCATAAGGATGTATTTTATTATAATACCTAATAAAGCTGATTTATAGGTCTTCTGATAAAATTTGAGCCCTTGGTGAATGTTTGAGTGGTTTTAGCAGTCTTTTCAATGCTTCATACCCTTGAACTTACATTTTTCCACATCCTGAGATGATTCTATTTCTGTCGCACATTTTACCCATAAATTTGAAGTTCTTCACCTGGTACCCTAAGGAAATGTAGTATGTAAGTGTGACCTTTTGATTTGTCTCTTATTCTCATTGTCTTTTAAAGACACGATTAAACATTATCATGTGCTGAAGCCTCAATTATTTGTTCATTTTAAAGCTGGATTAAATTTTCTCCTCATTTGTAATTTATGGCTGTAGAAAGTCATCTTCGTGATTTTATCGTTAGAAATAATCTGCCACCATAGTACTTGTTCCTTCCCCAAATTAGTGTTCCCAGGGCTTTGCACAGGTGAGGTACTCTCTAACGGCCAGAGATTTCAACTTCTTCCACACACGGACTGCTGGTTCTGCATTCAGAACAGTTGCTGTCCTACCATCAGACTTGCTCCAGCTCTTGCAAATGCAACAATTGAAAGCCATCATTCCTGTCCTTAACAGAATTATAGTTCCATGTTTCTCTTTGACAGTGGCAGCAGGAAGGAATCTACTTTGCAACAGTTTTGCATATTAATGGGTGCAGGTCTTGCAGTAGGGATGCCAGGGTGTGAGGGGAGAGGGATCAGGCTGAGGAAGCTGATTCTAAAACCAGCTGCAGTCAGGTTGGTTCATAACAGGGCAGAATTGCCCCATTCGTTCCTATACGCTTGTGTGGAAGCAGACTGCCATGTGTTTCACTTGTGGAACTGCTGGGGGTTCAAGTTCACCAACCCTTTGGGATCAGGCAAATGCTTATCCACTCTGCCAGCAGGGCTTCTTAAGGGCAAACTAACTTTCTATCTTAGAATTGGACTTGGAAGTAGTACAACATGGTGAAGTTTTCCATTCCCCCCCCCCCCCAATATACCAAGTTTTTTTATTGGTTTCATTTCTCGCGTTTGAAATACTCTTCAATGACATCTTTGGCCTGGGGTTCTTTTCCATAGTCCTTAACAACTACACAACTGCAACCAACTACTTTGTGGGGCTTTCTTTCTCGGTCACTTTTGCAGGGACCTTCCCCCCCCCCCCCCCCAGTTTCTTATTATCATCAACCTTTGTCAGGTCGATTTGGTGCTCATCACAAAAGGGCCTCTACTCATTTGACATGGTGAAGCTTTTCTAAAAGCTACATTTAGTTCAGGTGGTGCAGCACCCTACATGTTGCTCTGCCAACCAAAAAGTTAGTGGTTTGAATCCCACCAAATGCTGTGAGAGAACAAGATGATGGTCGCCTCCCTTAAAAGATGTGCAGCTCAGAACCAGGTGGTGTTTTGCTCTGAGTCTGAATTAACTCGGTGGCAGTGGATTTGGATTTGGACTTTGGATATTTTGTTCCATCTGAGATTCTCAAGGATACATTTCAAACCATGAAAATGGGAAACCTGCTTGCCTTTGGGTTCTCAGCTTGACTCCTTACCACCAGGCCACCATAGCTCCTGGAGAGAAGCCCAGTGCCACCACATTGACAAGTTATGTTGGTAGAATTTCCTTAGTATTGAAAGAGTCCAGGAAAAGAATGATAGTTTTAAATATAAAGAAATTATCATTTAGGGTTACAGAACAAATGAGTGATTGTGTAGTATGGTGGTTGTTGCATTAAGAACCTGTCTTCAGTGGGACGTCTGAATTGCCTGAGTGCCATCTTCAGAACTGCAAGTCAGTCTGCTGGGCTTGGGTGCGTGGAAGGGAAGGGGACGTTAAGTTCTTTCTGTGGTGCTTTTTCCGTCTAAATCCCACAGGTAAAGGAAATAGACATCATTCATAGTGGACCCTTCTGCTCTTGGTATGGCTACTTGAATGCTATTTAAGAACCCTTAAGGGTTTTGATTTATATAGCCTTATTTATCTAAGAAAAAGACTTTTCATTGTCTAATAATTGCTGATAGTAAGTTTATAGTATGCATTTTACATAGCAAGGTACGGAAATAACTGGACACTGTCTTAGGAGGTTCAGCCGCAGTAGGGCTCAGGCTCTTCTGTTGTTGATTTCAGTTCTGAACTTAGTTTTCTAAAGTGTTAAGTTTTAGATTACATTAACTTTTTTGAACGATTTAGGATGAGAAATTTCATCACCATTTTCTTCAGGAAACACTTCTCAAATTTATCTTACGGCTTTATACTTTTCTGTATAATAAGTGCCATCAATAATATTACAACAAAATGATCTTCTTACATGCAGAGGTGAAGTAAGTTGGAGGGTTGTGTATGGTGGTGTCTTCATCTCATCTAGCCCCCTCCTGCCAGCTAAGATTCTCATTCTCTCTGTCTCTGTGTTAAATAGACTTCTGACAGGACACAGTACTTTTGCTATTTTTCTTTCTCTGTACATCGTTATATTACTGTACATTTTTGTGTCCAATTGAATATAAGTCCGTTTTGTTTGTTTTTCCATCTGATTGTGTTGTTTATTTCTCCATGCCATCTATTTGAATAGCAACCTCCCTTCACGGTCTAATATACTCCTTTCTCCTTTGTGTCTCCCACAGCCTTGGGACATACTTTTTTCATTTTGTGCTGTTTCTGAACTTTTTTTAAAACTCTTGCTTATTTGTTTGTCTTGGTCTGTATTTTTACATTTCCAAGCACATAAATTCTGATCCATCAGCTAAATCCTAATTCCTATGAAGGCAGAGATTCTCTTCCATTTTTTAGTATCTTCCATTTAAATCAGTGTCAAGCATGTAATAGAAACTATTTATTACTAGAGTCATTCCAGGTAAGAAAGATGATGGAGTGTTTTGATTTCATGAAATGGTCTTGAAACTTAAATATGAGTGTTGTTTTTCTGATTTCCCTTGAGATTAAATTTTGACAGTGAACGAGTAATCTCTGAGTGACTCAGGGCGGTGTTCACACTTTGCAGTGAAGTTCCGTTAAAATATGAGGGGTTGCCTGCAGAGTCTTTGAATAGAAGCAAATGTCAGTAATACGTATTCTAATTCTAACTTCTGCCAAGACTCTGCAAAGAAACTGTGAACAGGAGGAGATGCTGGGCTTCAAGGACCAACACCCAGTGATTGCTGTTCATATCAACCAAATACAAAATAATAAGATAATGCTACAGTACTCATGTCTTCAACTAGAATTTTGTTAACTCTGACCTAAAAAATAGTTGATTGATATAAATGATGAAGATCAATTTATTACAGATAAGTTAAGTTAAATGATTGTGCTCTGTGACTTTGGGTGTGTTATTTAAATTTTCTGGACCTTAGTTTCTTCCTTTATAAAATGGAAACAGTAATAACCTACCTCACAAAATTAGCACAATGGCCTGGAAAGATAGGACATCTGAAATCCTAAGCATATTGTCTTCATTGCTTTATAGGTAACTAATGCATACAAATACTCTTGCTAATTCTTATCCTTTTATGTTAGGTACACTATTTCACTAAAAGTCTACAAATTAAAATGTTTATAACGCAATACGTTTGATATTGTTAGAAACTTGTTCCTAACAATAACAGTGATCCATTGGTTATTAAACTTTGAAAAATGATGTTGTTAGTAATATAGCATGAATATTTTTAAAGGGATTAGTGGTTTTTGTTTTACTTCCAAGTTAAAAATTTGAAAAAAAAAACAAACCCCAAGGAATATGTTTACTATTAAGCTAAAAATGTACTAAGACATTCTTACTAGCTCGAGGAGTCAAATCACTTTCTGAAAGCCTAACAGATTTCTAAGTGAAGGAGAAAAGAAAAATCTCACCTTGGCAGAGCCAATACTATTACAGTAAACCATTTTAGCCAAATTCTTTGGCTAAGAGAGTTTTCTGGCTAAAACCCCCTTTTGTTTGTTATATAATGATCTGTTTTCCTACCTTAAAAAAATGCATGTGTAAGTGCAACAATGGATGACTAGAAACCCTAAGTCTCTGTAAACATTCATTAAAATTAATTTTTAAAAAATGCATGTGGACAATATAGTACCCTCTTTGTAGACTAGGGGTTCTAAATGGTACTGTGAATGGTCTGATTATGTAGCCACAAATTAGACCAGAATTAAGCACAAAATCATATTATAAGAAGCACCATCTTCCTTTCATAGTCTCATTCCCCCCAAAATGGAGTATAGAACATACCTGACAAATTGGAGATTTGAGGGTTTTTTAAAATTTTCAGTTTATTAAAGGGTTTGAGAGATAATTTAGTCTCTTATATTCATTTCATAGATTAAAATCCTAAGCCATAGCTTAATTAATTTACTCAAGCAGATTCACTAAAAGAAACAACAGTTTAGGTGTTTTCAGTCAGCTGGCACTTAGACTTGTTTCCATAGGGTAGTGATTATCACATTCGCTTCCCAGCTGACACTTAAACAGTGTCCCGAACTGTGGTGGTTATCTCTGATCTTCTTTGAAACAGGTAGATCGGCACTTGAGAAAGCTGGATCAGGAGCTGGCCAAATTTAAAATGGAGCTGGAAGCTGATAACGCTGGAATTACAGAAATACTAGAAAGGCGTAAGTAAGATTTACAGTTTTCCGTGCAGACTGCAGAGCACACGTGCCTCGGTGACTCACTGAGAAGACGTGCGGCGTACCACAGCAGCTTTACAGAGCCCGTCCCCCGGAGCATGGTGGCAGCCCAGTGGGGTCCCCATAGTTGGAACTGTTTGGGATAGGGAAACTGACAGAGAATACTCTTTACAAAAACAAAAGCACATCGTTCCTTTTTTGAAAATATCCACATAGACTAGTGAATGGTGAGAGCAAAAGTTTAAAGAAATAGGCCCAACTAGAAACAGGATAACCTGCTTGGAAAAGATGAAAACTCATCCATCATCAGATGTATCAGCTAAGCCCTGCCTGTTGGTGCACTTGAGTTTGTTATTTATCCACTAACCTTGAGGAAGAGCGCCTTCCTTTCCCACGTTGTTAGGTGCTGTTGAGTCAAGTCCGACTCAGCGACCCTATGAACAACTGATCGGAACCCTGACCTATCTTGTGCCATTTCCCAAATCTCCAGCACCCTCAAGCCCTTTGCTGCGGTCACTGTGTCATTCCACCTGATGGAGGGTCTCACTTTCCTCCTCCATCCCTCCACCTTCCTGAGCATGATGTCCCTCGTCAAGGAATAACCTCTCCTAGCGACACACCTAAAATATGCGAGATGAAGCTTCATCATCTTTGCCTCCAAGCAGCATTCTGGTTGCACCTTCTCCAAGACATATCTGTTTGTTCTTTTGGCAATCCACAGGCTTTTTAGCACTCTTCTCCCACACACGATGGCACCCGTTCTTTTTCTGTCATCCTTAGTCATTGACTGCCTCTCAGATACATTAGCAAGTGACTGAAAAAACTCATTATTTTTTTTCCTTTTTTGAGAACTGCCTGGGCTCTTTACTCAGTTGACAAGTGTTTCTCTCATCTGCACTCACTTTCTCCCTCTTGATCTTTATATATTTGTTTATATACTGAGATCTCTCTATCCCTCTTCCTCCTGCCCTCCTCCTCATTTATTACTCGTTTATTAACTGTGTGCCTTCAAGTAGCAACCAACTCATAGTTGACCCTCCAGTGAGTTTTCAGAGGCTTTAAGTTACATGGGGGGAAATTGTCCACCTTCATCCCTCAGAGGCAGTGGTAGATTTGAACCCTTGAAAGGTGCCGTCTTTGGGGTAGCAGTGCAGTTGTGCTCCAAGAGAACGCCCTTCTCTGCCTCTCTTCCCGCCCCTACCCCACATATATGTAAATATAGTTAGAGAGAGAGAGAGAGTGCCATTTCAGAGAAGTCTTTCTAAACTTTGCCCTATCAGTAGGAAAGCATTTTCATTTTTCTTTGCAAAGTTAGGCATCTCTCCTGCTATAGCTTACCTGGATCACTTTTTGGATTTAATTTACTTCCCAAAAGTAGAGCCGTGTGTTCTGTCTCTTTAACTCTATTTCTTTAGCATCCTCTCTAACCCCACCATGGAAGTTCATACAAAAAAGATTAGAGTAGGGCTAAGCGCAGAGTAGATGCTCACTGAATATCAGCTGTAACAACTATTACAGCCTGTTTCTATGAGAATTTAATTACAGCCCGTTTCTACGAGAATTAAATTAGGGCTTAAATCTCTCCTCTCGGTGTATTTCAACAGCAAGAAGATGCTCATGTTCCAGAGAGAGAGGAAAGTTTCTTTTGGGCATTAGGTTACGCACCTTGCTTTGTCCCCACTAGCTGTCAGCTGGAGAGGAGTCCAGTCAGGAATTCCTCAGGAGCTGCAATTGCCTCCTTTGTGCTCCAGAGTAGATCCATCAATTTACATAGTAACCTCTTTGTGGTATTTCTTTTTCCCCTGATGGAACTCTAGAGCTAATACTTTCACATCGGATAAAATAATCTATCATTCTTGTGATTTTTTTTTTTTAAATGCTGAAGCTAGCTGTGATTAACTGTAATCCATGCCTACTCAATACTGCAGGACAATCAGTAAAACATCCTGACAAGGACACAGACAGGAAACTAAACTGGATCATGTTACAAAGGCTGCATCGCCCTGTTTTCTGCCATCATTTCATCTGAAAGGATCAAAGATAAACCCAGAAAATATCTTTGAAATGATATTAAAATTTGGTGGTTAGAGATTCCGTTCCCTACTTGTCACAGAGAAAATCCCTAAGTCTTCATGATCGTATATTATTTTAATAATCAAAGAATTGTATTTCATGCAGTTATGACCCCAAACTTTAGGATCTCCCATTAAAAGGCTTTCTTTCAATTCAGTAAAAGTAGGTTGTGTTCTTGAGCAGTTATTAGTTGTCGGGCAGTAATACCTTTTCGTCCATTTATATGGCACCCACTGTGGTGAATTAGCATGTCTAAACCCTTTCCGTCCTGAAGGTGAATGCTGGGAAGTGGATCCTTTATTGTTTAGAGATAGAGTAGCTCAAGGTGAAATTGGCAGTCCTGAGCTACTCGCATGTCTGGCTAAGATGGGGCTCCAGGTATATTCCTTAGAACTGCTGTGGCCCTCTGCTGGGATGGGATGTAGGGCCTGGACTTGACTGGTGGGCATGTGGAGTCTGCAGTGACTTTTAATGGTGCTGTGTCTCTGTGCTTCTCTATTTTTAGGATCTTTGGAATTAGATACTCCTTCACAGCCCGTGAATAATCACCACGCTCATTCACACACTCCTGTGGAAAGTAAGTTTGGTTCAATGCAGCTAAAATGTTAAATAATTTGAGTTGAAACGCATTATGTTACATATATATCTTCTTTAATTCTACATAATCTCTTGCAGAATAGCTCTCCTCCCCTTCCTTCCCTTGTAGGTTTTCACCCTAATACTGACAGATGATTGTGATGTGGGAAATGAATATTTGAGCATTTTCCCTCAAACTGGTAGAGGAAGAATGTATATTTCTATCTACAGCACAAACAAGCTTGAGGATAAACTGTTGTGTGAGAGGCCCTTGCTCCTTTTCCTCGTTGATTAGCACTCTGTGAGGCATACAGGAAGGTCTCAAATGGTTAGTGAGTTAGCAGTTAAATGAATGGTTAGGCTAGATGGCTGGCGTGCATTTTTTGACCAGTCAGTAGATCAAATGCTTTTTTTTCTTTTTAAACAAATCAATAGTTCAGTTGTTTGGAAACTATTACGAATTATGTTTTTAAAGCAAGATTCCCTTCGTGTTACACCTGAAATTGTGTTGCTCATTAGCCGTATTCTGTACCTTGCTGCTAAGTGCCTGAGAAGTCCCCTTCATACATCTGAGTACTGCTGACTGGGCTTTCTGCCGAGTTAATGTGTGGTTGGTTCTGTGTTGCGTGAGGAACCCTGGGCATTGCTGATGGTTTATCACTGGATAGAGGTACGTGTCTTCTCCGTAGCTCCCTGAAGTTTCAAAACACGTCAATTCTTTATTTCTATGCAGAGAGGAAATACAATCCAACGTCTCACCATACGACAACGGATCACATCCCTGAAAAGAAGTTTAAATCTGAAGCTCTTCTGTCTACTCTTACATCCGACGCCTCTAAAGAAAATACACTTGGTAATTTTGTTCTCCAGAAGATAATTCTTTACTTTTTTGGCTTGTATTATAATAAGGGAGAATGGAAGGAGGCAGGGTTAATGAGTCAGACAGTTAGTTTATGTATCTGATTTCTCCCTATCTATAAAGTCTCTAAAGAAGAAAAAAAATTGGTGCATTATTCAGTCAGCTCAATCTACAGTGACATAAAATCTAATGACTGTATTTGTGCTGGGAATTACTGTTATTTTAAAGTTACTGATACTGTGTTCTCTCCGGCCATTTTTATCTTTTCTTCCCTTCTATATAGGATGTCGGAATAATAATTCCACAACCTCTTCCAATAATGCTTACAACGTGAATTCCTCCCAGCCCCCGGCATCCTATAACATGGGCTCATTATCGTCAGGAACTGGCGCCGGGGCAATTACCATGGCAGCAGCCCAGGCCGTTCAAGCTACGGCTCAGGTACTGTGGGACAGGTCCAATTTTTTGTCTGCGTCATTGGCACATCCTAATGGAAACAGCTCAGTGTGACTGTACCGAAACTTCTTCCATTGTGTAGTGTCATTTTTTAAAATAGTAACAAGCCTTCTGATAGGACAATTGACCTCCCAGAGTGAATATGCAGGAAGTGCTTGATTGATTATGAAAATAGACTGGCTTCGTCTTCCACAGATCCCTTTCTACAAGGGCTGCCCAGGTTAGGCTGCCACCCTGACACAAGGACGTCCCAGCCCCTGATCTGGTGGCCACTTCCAGGCCTTGTGTTTAGCCTCAGACTTTAACCTGACATTGTTCACATCTGTACAGTTTCTATGTTTTCCAAATAAAATGTTAATCCAATCCATGATTACTTCATAACTGTGTAAAAGTTGATTTTAAATCTTTGTGTAAATAGCTTCACTTACAACAATAACAGTGAGACAGAGAAACAAGAGAAGTGAATACTGTGTAGCCCAGGATAATAATGTAACTTGAAAGACTTGAAAAGGAAAATATATCTCTGCATAGTAACAGTCAGTGATGTCTGTTTAAGATGAAAGAGGGACGAAGAACATCAAGTTTGAAAGCCAGTTATGAAGCATTCAAGAATAATGACTTTCAGCTGGGAAAAGAATTCTCAATGCCCAGAGAAACGACGGGCTACTCGTCCTCTTCAGCGCTCATGACCACGTTAACACAGAACGCCAGCTCGTCGGCGGCCGACTCTCGGAGCGGCAGGAAGAGCAAGTAAGCGTCTTCCATACAGTAGCTGTGCACCTTTCCTGACAGCTCAGGCGCTTAGCTTCTCCGCCAGCTTCCGTATACTCAGTGATTGGCTACAGGGGGACAGGACAGGGTCAGCATTATGGTTTAGAACTTTTGTTTACGATCTCACATTGTTTAACTGTTACTCTTTGATAACTTCTGAATGATAAGCTTATAAAAACTACTGCTCTCTTTCCAGAAATAACAACAAGTCTTCAAGCCAGCAGTCCTCCTCCTCCTCCTCCTCTTCCTCGTTATCCTCGTGTTCATCATCGTCTACGACAGTTCAGGAAATCTCCCAGCAGACAACAGTTGTACCAGAATCAGATTCAAACAGTCAGGTCGATTGGACTTATGACCCGAATGAGCCACGCTATTGCATTTGCAATCAGGTACCAGTTTGGTCCTTATGCATAGAAGCGTAGTCTGCATAGAACTAGAAAAAAAGAGGAGCTTTTATTTTGGAAGCACTGACTTGACTCTATTTAAAATAGCTTGGCACTTTTTTTTTTTTGGAGGTGGAAATGTCTTTCTTTCCCTTCTTATAGCAATGTTGTTTGTTGGCAGTACAAAGAGTATGAAAATAAATGTAAGTGTAGTATCAGACTTCAGATACAAGGTGTAATTCAATATTTTGTTGTAAAAATCCGCCAGCCACTCCACGGGAGAAAGTGGTCAGTCTCCTTTCATGTGATTTACTACCTCAGAAAACACTCTGGAGGGTCTGTTATGAGTCGGTTCTTACTTGATGGTACACAACAGCACAACTAATGTATGTCATGTGCATACGCCCCCCACACAACTCCCCCCCACAAGTCTGACAGAATCATAGTAGGTGCTTTTTTGTAACCTTTTACACTAAATCATTTTACTGCGCAAGGTTTTTCTTTAGTCACTTATAAAAAATGTTTCACATAGGTGGGCCATAGCTTAATCAGTATATAGCAATCGGATGCTTTAGTGGTTTTGAGTTACTTAAAATTGTGAATAATACAGTGATAGATATTTTTAAAACATAATCTGTTCCACAGTGTAATCTCCTAGGGTAACCCTTTAGGAATAATATTTATAAATATTTGCCACAGACTGCAAAAATATATTCTAGAACTTTAATACCAAAAATTTCTAAGTATGCCCATCTTGCTAACCTCTGTATGTATAAATTTGAATTTTCTTCTCTTCAAATTGAATCATGTACCACCTTTGGAACATATGCTAGTTCATATTAGTAGTAAGAAGTTGTCTGTTGTTTTTGTGATTTATATGATAAAACTTTTTCTTGGTTAAAGTTGTCTTTTTCCTTATGTTTGAAGGTTTTCCATTTTTATAGCTATCATTGTCTTTTTTAAAATCTTTTCATAGAGTCTGTCATAAATTACATGCTTCGAAAGGCTTTATCTTCTTTTCCTCCTTCCTGCTAATAAATGTCTCTTACTTCCTTCCAATTTTGATACAGGTTTATCTACTTGATAATTCTTTGAATTTCCCCCCCCCATATTTAAGTTTTTAATCAACAATTCATTATATTTTAAATGTGAATTGCCAGTCTAGATTTAAAAAATAACAACCCTCAGACAAGCAGTTTGCTATTTTATTTTCACGTAACAAACATCTTTTTAGCATAAAAGATTAAATAAAAATATTGGTATTTTTAAATGTTAACACAAACATCCTAATTATAAAAGTAGGTTCCTTGCAAAGGAATAAAATCACATTTGCTTCTGTAGTGCAGAAAAACTAGGTGATAATCGATGTGTCTGTAGAGCAAGAGAAAACATGAGCGCACCCAAAATACTGATGCTCAGAAAAGTTGTGCCTGGGACTGAATAGAGACTGTCTTACTCGTGCCCAGAATCCAAAAGCAGGTCACCTGCCTGGAGACATGCAGTGGATCAACAGCTTAGGGACCCCGGTGGTATAGTGATTGAGCACTTGAGTGAGTAATTGAAGTCAGCAACTTGAACTCAGCAGGTTACTGTACGTCAGAAACTACTTGACAGCAGTGTGTTTGTAGTTATGCTGTGTACTGTCGAGTCAACTATGACTCATACTGACCCTATGCATAATAATTCTGAACCCTGCTCTATCTTGAGCCAGACGGTCACTGACACATCTACCCTCATTACCCCAGTTACTGTGTCAGTCCATCTCATCTAGAGTCTTCCTCTCCTCCACTGTTTCTCAGTCCCTCCAAGCATGATACCCTTCTCCAAAACTGGTCCCTCTTGGATACATGCCCAGAATATGTGAGATGGAGTCTCAATATGCTTACCTCCAGGGGACAACGTGGTTTCATATTAAGATCTTCAGTGAATTAATGAAATAGAAAATTATGCTATAAAGTGCTCATACTGAATAGCAAAGAAACCCAAAACACATAATATGGATAATAAATACAGGTATTACCGTGTGAGGTACTGCAAAAATAAAAATAAACTAATGGGATCCAGGAAGCAAAAACTTGGAAGTAATAACTGAAAAAGTAGCTTAAAATTTTAAAAAACAAAACAAAAATTAAGCTAACCAGTTTTACGAAGCCCCATATATATATATATACGTTCCTGGGTCCAGGTGTTTGTAGAGCAAATTGTTTCAGACTTTGAAAGGGCAGGTGCTTTCTGTGTAGTTTCCTCCCTCTCCCTCCCGCCTGGTCATTGTTAGAAAACTGTTGATCCCGGTTCTCAGTGAATATCAGATAGATTCAGAGTAGCCAGCCTGTTGCCCTGGAGTCCACTCCTTCAGGACTGCCCACCAGGCACCCAGGGCTGAAACCTTTATGGGCAGCTCCTGTCATGTCACTTCTTCCTCCTGCAAAGTGGCAGCTGTTGTGTTCTGTTGGGTCAGAGTCGATTCATAGCTGGCCCAGCGGTGGTTTTTGAGAAGCAGTTGAATCACGTAGGAGAAATTTGCATCTTTCTCTCATGGAGTAGCTGATAATTTCGAACCACAAGGGCTTTGGGATGGCAGCGCCGCTGCTACCACTAAACCACCTAACTCTAACTGTATTATGAACACCTTGAATAATCTAACCAGCTTTAGAGTTAGATGTTTGTTAAATACCCATTGTAAAAACTCACTTTCTTTTAACTAGGTGTCCTATGGTGAGATGGTGGGATGCGATAATCAAGATGTAAGTATTAAAAATTTGCTGTTCAGGAATGAAATAAATGAAATTATTATTCTTACTATATTATTATTTTTTAGTGTCTCCTGGTCTAAGAGAACAGGTTTCCTTTGTATTAGTTTGGGAACACACTATTGACAGCCAGAAGTATTCAATCAGGTTATTTTAATAAATGCTAGAATGTTCTTTTCCAAAATTGAGTGATGCCTCTTATTTCCAGTCACTTTTTAAAATTAGTTTTATGTGACAATTACAGCTCCCAAATGTTGTATGTATAAAGTTTCAAATACTCCCGTTCTTCTGTGCTAAAGAATATTGTCCTTGCAAGAATATAGTTTGTTACTCAAGATTGGGACTCTAACACAGTTCACCCTTGGCATGTGTGATATTGAAGTGTGAAGGATAGGAATGTGGAGGCTCTAGGGTTGAGATATTGTTCCCCCATTCGTGTAGTGTTCCCTGTTGGACTCCTTAACTGTGGTCAGCAAAAGAGGAACCACACCTTGATGGTAAAAGAAACTTAAAGGAGAGTGTTCTTAATTATTTTTAAAAAAGAAGCTTATATTACTTAGAGATTTTTAACAATTAGATGCCAAGAATCTCCCCCCCCTTATTTATCATTGTATTTTGTTCTTACATAGTTATTTGAATGAAAGTTTACAGAGAAAATTGGTTTCTTATTCATTCATCTACATTTTATAATATAAACTAATTACAGTACCCACACAGTAATTGCATTCTTCCAGCTTCCCCTCTGTGATTCACATCCCCGCTAATCCTTCTGTCCTGTCACCACTTCTCTTCTTTTTATCCCTGGACAAATGCTGCTGTTTTCTTTGTTTATTTATTTATTATATGGAATAAAGTAAATTCTCTCATCTTTTGAAGGTCTGAACATTATCTATCCTTGTTTTAGGAAGCTAATTTCACTGAATACAGACTCCTAATTTTGACACCTTGTTTCCTACAAGCTTGCCCCTTTTGATTCTTAATAGCATAACCCTGACTTCTAGTAATCTGTAACATCAGAACATTAAGATTAAGGCAAAAACGTAACAGTTTTGTTAAAGTAGCCTGAAGCTTGACGAGGTGTGGTTTGCATTGAAAATCTGCACCTTTGCTGCCCTGAGAGGGGGCTAACAGTGGGTCCCTGTAGGTGCAAGAGACACCTCTTTCCATGTCACTCTCTAGCATCATTGAGGGGCTGCTTGCAGTTATTGCTAAACAGCCGTCACCCAGCCGTCTCAAGAACATAACTGTAAACTGCCTCTCAAGGGCACTCAGTGAACTAGAGTGACAATTTTTGTCACTCACCCAGGTTTTGTTCCCATTTGAGTGTTTCTGAGAGAGCTTCTCTATGGAATGTAGAACCGCAGGAACAATACTTTTTGTCTCTTTGTCTGTAGGAATCCGTACAGCCAGAAAGGGATCCCAGGCTTCCCTTTATATCTTTAATTACAACTATTTCTATTTCAGTTTTTTTAGGGAGTGAATAAAGACTATGAACAGAAATGTTTAAACTCTTTTTATCCAGAGTCCTATTTCACTTCTTTTTGTCCTTGAAAGCAGCCGCTTACTCTTCCAGTTAGTGAAAATTTAATGAATTTCAGTTATTAGGAATCAGTTGCATAATCTCTGGTTTTCAGAGATGCTTAAGATTTCTCTGCTCCATTTCCTCAGCTCTGTGGCTTCCTCAGATGGGCCTCTTACATAATCTGTATTGAAAAGTCCTGGTTCCAGGACCCCGTTAGTAACTGAACTCTTTAGCCTATTGAGCATGTTTTCATGTCCTCTCCAACCTGCAGCAGCACTGACAACCTTTGTGTGTGTGCTTTTTGCCTTGTAGTGCCCTATAGAATGGTTCCATTATGGATGTGTCGGATTGACGGAAGCACCAAAAGGCAAATGGTACTGTCCACAGTGCACAGCTGCCATGAAGAGGAGGGGCAGTCGACACAAATGAGGGCGGTCATTCCACCCGGAAAAGCCTCCAGCTTGACATTTTATATAGGACTTTAAGACAGAAGAAAAGGGAAGGAAGAAACTCAGTTTCCCAGCAACCGCTTAAAGGATTTATATAGACAATCCTAAAAGATCTTGAACTAGAAACTTTATGGATTGTATTTTAATAATGTAAGTAAATTATTTATGCACTCCTGGTGTGCTCTGAATATTATTCCAGTTAGCCTTGGATTATTTCAGTGGCCAACATCTGCAGGCATTTGTACTCCTCAACCATTTTCTCAAAGTAATGGGCATTCTATATAATTTAGACTTCAAAGAATTCCAACGATGAAGATTTTAAGAAAAGTATTTTATACTCCACAGGTATATTCTGCTGCATGTACTGTACTCCAGAGCTGTTATGTAACCCTGTCCATAAATGGTTGCAAAAACAAAAACAAGTCAGTGCTTCTTTCAAGAGACTTTACGATAATGGTTTTTAAAACACCTTTATAATAAGCTTTGTTTCTTTGTGAAACTAAATTCAGCGGGCTGAAGACAAGGGTTCCTGTCATAAAGTGGGCTGGCGTCCTCCAGATACTTAGGTCCATAAACAGAAACTCCTGTAGGGAACAACGTATCTGTGCCATTAGTCTTTCTATGTTTCTGCATCCAAGTTGAGTGCAGTTCACGAGGGTGGGAGGGGGTCGGAGGGAAGGGCAGAGGCTGTTAAAAGTGAGACATTTTTATACCAAATGTGTTTATTTTTTTGTGCGAGTAATCCTTAAAATTGGAATTGTATTAGGTGTTAAAATAAAGTTTTTAAAAAATTACTTGTATTTATACTTTACATGTTTAATAATGAAAATTTCTTAGTTAATTATCAACTGTCAAGTTTTGAGATTTGAAAAAAATAGGAAAGAGACTAGAGTAGCCAGAAGGAGGAGTAATCTGTGACTTCATTAATAATGATATTTAGAATTTGGGGTGTTAAAATAAGGGAAGGACAATTTTAATGCAAATGTATTTTTCTAGAATGCACTCTCTGGCTTTTCTTTCAAAGTCTATAGAACTTGGAAGAAGCCTAAGTACAGCAGATAAAATGAAAATACTTGCTTTAGATTCTTTGACGTTAAGCAGTATGATGAATTTAAGTAAGAACCCCCTGAATTAAAACTTAAAATTCAGCTTTTTAAAAAAAAATTCTACCACATATTGGTATAAGAGCTTGTTTAAATTTGGGTCAGTCTGGGCCATATTAAGCTGCAGAATGTCTAGACAGTACTGCTGAGGTGTTAAATCTATAGGTGCTATTTAATTTATACATTTAGTGGAGATTTAATTAAGGTGTAATAGCAGGTTCTGCTTGGTGGAAAGTCCTTAAAGCTGGTTAAATGTTTATTACATCATCTTTTTTATGCATCGTATGGATCCGTCAGTTTTCTGCTTTAAGACCACTTATGAGCCTCTTAGAATTTATTGAGAATACAGTGTAAAATCTATGCAATACCACCCACAAGGGTGCAGATTAAGGTAAGGGGTTTCCAAAGTCTCTCCGGCTTTGAGGCTGCTGCCATCTGATTTTATCACTGTTAGCTAGAAGGCTAAGTTAGGTTCATTGGTGGGGACCCATGATGCTCAGTATTTTCAGAGATTTGATACACTTTAAAGAATAGAGGAGGTAGTATCCAGTTAGCATGTTGCTTGGAGATGCTAAATTATATCCTTTATATCTTCTGCTAAGTCTTTTCAAATTTCATAGTAACTGGCTCAAGGAAAAAGCCTTATGTATAGTCTGATTTGAAGAGAAAGTTCCCTGTGTGAATCGAGAACATCCCTGTTTGAGCTGCTGCAAAGCCCCTTTCAGTATGTGAATTCCACTTTTCACCAAACCACTCCAAACAGTGACTGTTTTCTGAAGTGTGTATTAAGGAGTAAATCAAAATTTTTGTGAGATTACTTAGTGTTTATGTGGGACTTGTTACTATCTGAGGTATAAATGATGGGCCAAATATGGAGCTACCTCATCCCCCAAATATGTGACCATCTATTAGTGTTCTTTACTACCTTTACACCAAGAGGTATAATGAGTATTTTCAGTATTTATAAAATACACATCTGAAATCTCTGTTGTACAAAACTCATGTAATAATTGGTGGCACAATAAATCCAAATGTGGGTTCACGATTTCTAGGTGGTGAAAATTGAGGCCTTAACTGCTGCGGAGTGTGTACTAATATGTTCGTGGTGACACATTTAAAGCAATAAATGGCTTAATTAAATGCCTAAATGATGCTGAGTGTTTGATAAACATACAATCATTCTTTCCAAAGGCAGCTGATCTTTTTTTTTCTTTTTAAAGCAGATTCCATGTATTAAGTTTTTTAATGTCCAGCTTTTATGTTAAATGCACTTTGTCTTTAGACATCAGAAATAATCATCTATCTAGATCTCATTCATACATTACTTCAATCTTAGATAAATGCTTAGTAAATGTGGGCTATCAGAAGTTAAAATTCTCTGATGCTGTCAACATTATAATGCTTTTTACACAGTTCTCTTTTAAAGAACAAGTATTCTTAAAATTTTTCTAATTTTACAGATGTGGAGCACCTAAATGTTGAAATATGCAGATGAAGGATGTGTGTGTGTGTGTGTGTGTGTGTGTGTGTGTGTGTTGGTTTTAGATGTGGGGAAGACTGAGCTGTTAAATAATTGCTACCCTGTGGTTCATCCTACAGTGGATATGCAGAGTACTCTAGGAACGTGACACATGTTTTACTCTGCAGTAATCAGGCAGACCTAGCACATGAAATAGCATTTGAAATAAGTCCTGATGGCAGATAAAGTGGGGAAGGATTTCGAAGCAGAAGAGACTGTCCAAGAGCCGTGTGCATTCAGGGAAGATCATCACAGACTGTGTTGGGTGGGAAATGTGGTAGGTTTGTGTAATGTCTGTCAGGGAAGGAGGCTGAACTGTTGCAGACAAGCTTCTAGTCATGAAGAGCATTGACGCTTCTGTGGAGGTGTTCTTCATGGCAGTTGGAGTCCCTGCACAACTGTAGTTAACAGATTATGTGAACATTGTAATGAAGCAATACTTTTCTTACTGAGATTATAAAGCAGAATAGACCTGAGACTAGTCTATAACATAGAAATTGCTTAACATGCTACATTTCAGGTGAGCTGTTTTCAACTTTTGACACTATAAAGTTTTATTAGGCAAACTTTTAAAAGATACCCTTATTTTAGTAAAAGCTGTAAATTGCCAAAATCTGGCCTGTTGCTATTGACCTAGGATTGTAATATCCGTGATTTGGCTTTGCTGCAGAGAAACTGTCATGACTCTTCAGGGGGCCAGAGTCCAGGGAAGAGACTATTGAAGCTTCTGTCGGTGCCTCCCAAATGCTCTCTCTGGCATTTTATTTCTCACCTTAGTTGTCATTGGGATGTGGTATGTTTATCAAACCTTATTTCTGTGTCCTAGGCAGGTCAGTTATTTTTGTTAGGTCTGTCAGCTATGACTCATAGTAACCTTTGGAACAACAAATCTGATCCTTGCCCTACCATCATCGCGACCTCTGCCCAGCTCGAGCCCGTTTCTACAACTGTGCCAATCCATCGCATTGAAGGGCTTCCACCAATCTCTGCCTCCCACAACTTGATAATCCTTTTCCAAGGACTAGCACCTCCTGAAAACATGCTCAAAGGATGTGAGGCGACGTTTCCCCGTCTTTGTGCCTGTTTGTTTTTGTCGCACTCTGTGGGCTATTCAGTACACTGCACAATTGACAGGTTCTTCAGTTTTTCTTACACATTGTCCAACTATCACCAACCAGATCAAGCAATTGAAAAATACCATGGCTTGGATTAGTGCACCTTCGTCTTTTAACTAACATCCTTGCTCTTTAGCACTTTAAGAAGACCTTTACAATGATTATCCAATGCAACACATACTGATTTCTTGACTGTTGCTTGCATGGGTATTGATTGTCCATCCACGTAAGTTGAAATTTACAATCTCAGTTAGCAGAGCCCATCTGGCCATAAGATGTGAGCCAAGCGATGTTATGTAGTGCAAAGATTGTCTCTAAAAACAAAAGAAGAAAAAAAAGCTTGTCTCATAAAAGAAGCTCTGCAAACAATCCACTCTCGAGGTACCCATACCGGCTATCTCTCATGCGGTTACTCCCATTTGTATGTTGACGATGCTGAACAGATTTCAGCAGCACTTCAAGACCAAGACTGGGAAGCCTGGCAATTGTGATTTATGTGCACTGGAGTCAGAACTAATGCAGAGGGGGCTCAGCTGACCCTCCAGTGAGTTATCAGAGGCTGTGAATCAGATAGGAGATTGCCCATCTATCTCCCACTGAGCAGCTGGTGGGTTTTAATCACTGGCTTTGGGGTTAGCCAGAGAAAACTTCAGCAGATCATAAGGACCAGGCTATCTAGAACTTGTGCAGCAGCAGCTAACAACAACAAAGGTGTATATGGAAGGATCCTGGATACCAAATGTTTGCGTTAAAACTGGAAAGTATGAGAAAAGTGAGAAATCTTTGCTGTATCAAATCATTGATACTTGTTACCCTGCATGAGTCTGTTATCAAAGTGCTGAGATTTTGTTTGTTGCAGTAGTTCCCCTACCCTGCATGTGTTACTCATTTAGTGAGTTCTTCATAGGTTTTTTTCCTTACTCTTGGAAGGCCTGCAGCTAGAGTGCTCCTTATGGGCAAGGCTGGTGAGCCTACATCTTACCTACTTCGAGCATGTTATTAGGAGGCACTAGTGCTAAGGGCTGCACTGAATCTCAAAGGCACGTGGATTCAATCTACCAACTGCTCCACAGGATAAGAATTGCCAATCTCCTGTGTGATTTACTGACTCTGAAAACCCCTTGGGACGGTCAGCTGAGAGTCGGTTCTGAATCGACAGCATACAACAACAGTCCTTGGAAAGACGGAAGATAAAGGAGTGGAAGGCCCTTAACTGGTTAGATGGGCACAGTAGGACAGTGAGTGTAAGCCCAGTGGAGGCTTGTGAGGATTGTGCAAGATCAGGCAACGCTTCAATCCGTCTTACGCACAATTACAATGCGTTGGAATCGGATCATTAACATCTTTCAACTACATCTGCCCACAGTGTTTCTGCACAGTGGAGATTTAGCATGCCACCCTGTGTTGAGAACTTGGCGGAGTGTTCCGGAGTGAGTATTAAGTAAGAAATGGTAGAAGCTGGCAAGAGGGTGGGTAAAATTTCCAAAGAAGGTTGTTGAGGGGCATGTTGGTTGTACAATCTTTCTGTATCTCAAAAGAGAGACTGTATTTACCCTGTAGATTGCATCCTGCCTCACCACGATGGTCAGTCATCCTGCCCCATTAACATCGTATTTGTTAGGATTTACAGTGCCCTGGATAATTACATCTAATCACAAAATTGAAGATAACTGCAGAAAATTGAGTATCATAAGTACAGAAGGTGAATACTCAGGTACTGCTGTCATGTCAGCAAGGCAGCGCCTCAGGACTTACTCTTTTGGCCCACCATGAGCAGCTACAGCTGGATGTTACATCATCCATGGTTAAGATTGCATCTAAAAGAGAAAGGCTGTCCTGATCAGGAAACTAAGAAAACCCAGGACCTGAACACTTGCTTCTCTACCAAGTTGTCACAGAGAGGAAATCCTTGTCAACCTGCATTATCACTGAAAGCATAAATAGCACTAGGGAGCCTCAGGTGGCCTTGGAGATTAACCAGGGATGACTGAACCCCTATTTTCTGAGAAAGCTGAGCCTCAGAGAGGCAAATTATTGCCGGTGAAACATTGAAATATATTTTACAGATCTCTTCCTGTGATCCAATATGAAAACTTTCTGCAATGTCTCTTTATTCCTTTAGCTTGAAAAAAAAATATAAAAGAACTATTTAACAAAATAATTACCTGAATGCAGCCTCTCCTGCTACCCAGCACTAAAATCCAAATGAAAAAGATGTGTATTTTGTGGAACCAGGGGAGGCTGTTCTCCTTCCTCCAACTTTAATATGTTAGGATTTGGGAAAGTCTCTCAACCCAACCTCCCAGATAAATGCTGCCTAAATATAACCCCAGGGATGTGTCCTGTCTCCATACCTTTTCAACCTGTATGCAGAGCAGATTATTCGGGAGGTTGAGCTCTATGAGAAGAATTGTGGCATCAGGATTGGTGGAAGATCTGTCAACAATCTGTGTTCTGCAGATGACACCACCCTGCTTGCTGAAACTGAGAAGGACCTCGTGCACTTGCTGCAGAGGGTCTTCAAGTACTGCAGCCTTCAGTATGGACTGAAGCTTAATGTCAAGAAGACAAAGATTCTCACCACTGGACCAGTTGGTAGCATCAGGATGGATGGCGAAGAGATTGAGATTGTTCACAGCTTCAGTTTGCTTGGCTCCACGGTCAACACTCTTGGCACCAGCAACCAGGAAATAAAAAAAAACATAGTGCGATGGGAAAGTTTGCTGTTAGGGACCTCTCTAAAGTACTCAAGAGCAACGGTGTCTCTCTGGAGACTAAGGTGCCCCCCAATACAGGCCCTGGTCTTTGCAATCACTTGTTATGCATCAGAGAGTTGGACAATGACTAGGGAGAACAGAAGGAGAATTGATGCCTTTGAGCTGTGGTCTGGAGAAGAGTACTGAATGTACCATGGACTGCCAAGAAAACAAACATATTCATCCTAGAGAGGGTTAAACCAAGCTACTCCTTGGAGGCAAGGATTCTGGGGCTTCATCTGACATACTTTGGGTGTACATCATGCTTGGGAGGGTGGAGGGACGGCGCAGGAGGGGAAGATCCTCTATGAGATGGATTGATTCAGTGACTGGGGTAATCGGAATGGGTTTGTCAGAGGCAGTGCTGTTTGCACAGGATAGAGCAGGGTTTAGGGCTGTTGTACATAGGGTCGCTATGAGTCGCAAATGACTCGATGGCACATAACAAAACAACAACAAATATAACCTTGTTGTTTACCTTGAAATCAGAACTGACTCACAGCTGACCCTCTAGAGGGGTTTCAGAGATAGTAAATCATACTGGAGGAGATTGCCCACCTTTCTCCCACAGAGCAGCTCGTGGATTTGAACCTCATGTCTTTGGGTTGACTGCACAGCTCCTTATCCGCAAGCCACCAGAGCTCCCTAATTAGAAATCATAGGGTCCTGGGAAGTTGCATCACAAAGGCAGCTTCATTAAGACTTCTGCTGCTTGAGGGCTGTCAGGATCCACACGTTGATCATTCTGCGTATCTACTCTTGCCTTCCCATCATTGAACCAAATCATTTTTTAAGTTTCACTGCTCTGGTTCCTGCAGCTGCTAACACATATTTCTAAGTAGCCTTCCATGCAAATAAATAGGTCTAAGCTACTGTTGAGGCATAAATGCAGGTGGTGTGTGGCCTCTGCCTAGAGGCTCATCCCCTCCACCCTCGCCCCTGGCATTCTCCCAAACCAGCCTGCACCCATGGAAGGACATGGGTTTGCACTAAGTGTGTTTGTGTTCAGGAGGCCCATTCTTGATGATCCCCTGATCATGGGTCTGATGCCACACCAGATGGTCAGCTCGGGGGGGCTGTGCCCAACCTGAAGACCCAGACAGAACATCACGGACTGTCAGGCAGGGGAAAGTCACCCAGCAGACACAGAATGCTTGGTGGGGGAGGAGGTGGGAAACAACCCACAAAACCTCCAAAGAACAAGCCTGCAAAACTCGTCATTGCCATGGGTTTGGACCAACTGCTAGCTAAGCCTCTACTGAGTGGATGTTGCCCACCTGTCCTGCAAAGCTGCTGGTGCATTTGAACTGGCAGAGACGTGTGGCTCTGGGGTTAGCAGCGCAGCCCCCTATGGACAGCACCACCTAGGTCCTTCTAAATGGCTGCACACTTGGCCTGCCCACAGCATCTCAGAACAGGCACTAATCCCCTCACTCCACAAAGGAGATGTGCTGAGATGTAGAGAAAGAACTTGTTTGCTAACAGCTTCTAAGAGGCAGTGGAGCTCTGGTGGCTAAGTCTGTAGGGAGGTCCACTGGCAACCCAAAGTCACATGGTTTGAATCCTCCAGCTGTTCTGAGGGAGACAGACGTGCATTTCTGCTCCCATGCGATTTACAGCCTCTGAAAACCTGTTGGGAGGTCAGCTATAAATAAATAGGTCCTGACTGATGGCTGTGAGGCCATGAGGTTGTGGGGGTGGATTTCTCTTTAAGAGAGAAGGCAAGGTGTGCACACTGATGGACCTACTTTATTTTGTCTTTTTATTCTTTCCAGTTTCTCACTCTAATTCTGGTCTCTTTCCTGCACCTTCACTATCTGCCTTCTCCTTCTTCTACTTCTTCGCACCCAGGGTTTAGATGGAGAATAATTTCCCAGCATCATCATACTGGTTTAGTGATTGACTGAACTCGATGCCGTCAAGTCGGAACCAAGTCATAGCTGACTCTGCCTGTGGATTTCCTGGGCTGGGAAGAGCCCGCCAGGAGATTGTCAGTCTTTCTCCAGAGGAGCAGTTGTTGGGTTTGAACCAGCAGATACTGTCTTTGGGTTGGCAACATAACTCTCTAAGGACTAACATTCTCCAGCTTGTTTCCTTTTAATTCTCAAAGAAAACTTGATGCTAGCATTGATTTGATGCTCTTTCTTTTATACCTTCTACTCAACAATCCCAAGCATGCCACCATGCCAAAAAAGTCCTTTTGATTTCTTTCTCTTTTTCAACTTTCTTGACAATCTAACAATCAAAAAGAAAGTCTAAAAAAAAGTCTTTTTCGTAACATGTTTAGGTATATGGCTATAACATATATACTTTGTGTGTATATAGGAAACATATATATTTATATAAAATATGAGTCACAGGCGACTCAACATCACCGTATTTTAAAAACAAGGAATATTTAAGTGCCCAAGTCTCTAAAAGTGTCACTAACAGCTGGGTACCCCTAGGCGGCGCACCATCTCACAAAATAGAAGTGACAGACTGACAAGCACGTGCCTGAGAAAGGCTCATTCTAAGGGTGTGGCCTCTCAGAAGGTCTTTTTCCCAAGAACCAGTTTAGGTTAGAAACTGTTAGAAACCCTGTTTTATTCAATAGTCTTTGTAGAACCTCAGCCCTGAGTCTAAAGCTGTACGTATCTAAAATTTTCAAAACGGAGTGAGAGAAGGAGGGACATGCTCTTGAACAGACAGACGACCTTTCCCCTCTGTGTACCCTGGGTGAAGAGCAGCCGGCAGAAACGCCCTGCTAGGATCCTGGCTGTGATCTGAACGAGCCTGAATTCTGGACAATGTCTCTGGGCTCGCCTATCTGCAGGACTATAACCCCTGCAATCATCAATTCATTTCAGGATTAAAAACCACTGCTTCTGTCCAGCAGATTTCCACTTGGAGTGACCTTGTAAGGAGCAGTTGTCCCATCCAGTTTTTGTTTTGTTTTTGTTATTGTCATTGTTTTTTTTTTTTCCAGAGTACAGCAGCAGATGGCCACATCTGTCTTGTGCAGAGACTCTGTATGGCTGCAAACTATGGTTAGTAGAAGAATGTGATAGCCACAGGGAAACTTTTAAGGAGTTAAGTGATGTGCGATTAACCTTGGAGAAACTCTAGTCATTAGTCCAGGAAGATAAGAATAGTAATTTTTTATATAACATGGGAAAATCTTAAAACAACCCTGTAAAGTCGACATTGTTGAGAGGCATCAGGATGATTCTGACTCATAATGATATGTGTGACGGAGAACTGCCTCCTTGGAGCTCTGCTGTGGTTGTGTATCCTTCGAGTCAGAACCTCTCACGGCTGACCCTCCAGCAGGCTTTCAGAGGCAGTTAATTCCACCAGACAAGTTTGCCAATCGTTCTCCAGTGGAGCAGCTGGTGGTTTCTAACCATGTGAGTTTGGGTTGGCAGTGTAATTCCTTACCACTAAACCACCAGAGCTACCTTAGAGTTTCACTAGATTGCAATTTTGATAGAGCTGGATCTGCAGGTTTTTCTCCCCAGAAGCCACTGGAGAGACTGGAAGCAACCTTTGTCTTGTTTCTGAGTGGGTAAACTTGCACCTCTGGAAAAGAAGATAATAATAATAAATTTGTCAAAGTAGAGAGACACTTTGTCCACTGCCTTCGAGGTGGTGTCCTTGTCTGAAGGTTAGACAATGCTAGTGACCCTCTTATCCCCACAAGAGAAAGAAACTAAACCGCAGTTCCCGGGAGTGAAGAACTTTCCAAGTCTCTGCTAAGTTGGCTTAGGTCTCCCCCTTGACCTTTGGACGATTTGTATCTGCAATGTGGTTTTAGGGTGAAAAAAGTTTAAGGAAAGGGACCAAATAGCCACTTCTATTTTTTTTTAATTTCTTTATTTTTCATTTCCATGAACATCTACAGAGATTTTGGAATTCCATTCATTCATTGTTGCACTTCTATTTTAAAGCCAGCGGCTCAGAACAGGCAGTCACTTTTTAGGGGAAAGGGGACTGTCATTTCTAGGACACTCTGTTGCAAAGCTCTTGCAAAGTTGAAAGTCTGGGAGCGCCAGGCCTTAGCTCTGCCCCAAAGGCCAGGCGGCTGGGCTGCCGCTGCAGAGATGTGGGGTCCCCAGGGGCTGCTCACCTCCTGTGTCGGGCTGGGGATGGGGTGGCTCTGACTGTCCGAGTGTGTGTGTGTGTGTGTGTGTCCGCGGGGGTGTGTGTCTTTCTGTGACGGCGTGTGTCTGTGCGCGCGTGTGCATCTGTGTGTGATGACTCCTTGGACTCTAACGACTGGGTGTTTCCTTGGGAGTGCCGCTGGTCAGCGGTCCAAGAGAGGAGTTGCAAACTTTTTTCTGGCTACAGGGGATGAAAACAGAGGAAGTACACAGAACTTTGAGCTTGTAACGGGGTGAAATTAACACTGGCCAAATCCACACGGTAACCAAGTCCATTCAAGTCGGCCCTTGAAAGCTGAAAGCCATGCATGCTAACAGGAAAGTGGCAATTTAAAAAGGCATGAAGGGGAGCAGTTTTAAAAAGGGGGGAAGGGGGGCGTTGTGGGCGCGGGATTGCTTTAAAATCCAGACGAGAAAAGGAGGAACCTCTGGGAGGCCTGGCCTGTCTCCAGGCTCTTGGGGCTTTTAACCTACTGCGTCTTCCACGCGCTTTACAGATTGCAGGCGGCCTGGCTTTGCTGGCTTTTCTCTTTGCCCGGAGGCTGTGGGGTGGGGGAGGACGCCTTTCCTGAGAGTTTTGGGTCCTGTGAAAAGAAGGCGGAAGCAACCAGCTGGGCCGCTGACGGCGCACCCAGGTTCCTATCTCTCCTGTTGTTATTTGGATGGTCTTTCTTCACACCCAACGGGGCCAGCTTCCCCTCACTCACTGAGCTTGGAAAGGCTCCTGGCGACCACCCCTGCCCGTGCTGACTCTCTGGCATGATCCTTCCCCAAGTTCTTCAGCCAGCATGGAGCAAACTTGATCTAAGTGGTGGAAGAAGGAGACAGCTTGGAGTTTTTCAGGCGGACAGAAATAGCCGCTATGAGTCTTCCCGCACCGTGGACAGGGGCCAAGCAGAGCTGAACTGGACATGGTCTGGCGCCCAGGCTTCCTTTGGCGCCGGCGATTTTGCCCCCGGCCCTTCTTGGTGGGCTTGGTGGTGGCCATCTGTCTCTTCTACCAGACCCTGACCCTCAGAGGGACAAGGAAGCTCACAGCTGCTGTCACCGGGGTGGCCCCCCACACCCCCACGGATGCCCAGGCAAGCAGATGCCAGAAGGCGCGCTCGGCTGACACTCGGTGCTTCCCTCTCCCCAGAGACCTGCACGAAGTCAGGAAGGTAAGAGGCTCCGAAGCTGCCCTCAGTTTTTGCAAAGACAGCAGGCGGCCGCTCTGTCCTTTCTGTCAAACTAAAATTAACCTCCATGAGGTCTGAAAGGCAGCCAGGGTGCGCAGAGCCCAGGGGCAACTCCTGACTGTGAGCCACGGGGCACTTTAGCTTTTCATACTTCTGCCGTGGTCTGGCATTTCTCTCCCTTAGAAAGCCACTGCATTTGAGTTGAATGATTTTGGAGGTGAGAGGGCTGTGGCTTAATTCTAAAATAGGAGATGTCCAAGAGAGCAGAGATGACCAGTTCAGGAACAGAAGTCAGATCAGAGTTAAACTCAATGAGCATTGACTGCCTTCCTCCTAAAAGTAGTTGATACTCATCTCCACATCATACTAAACTCAAGGTCACACTAATATTCCTTTCAATGAAGCGTTAATTTTTTTTTAGCTGGTGAATACCCCCCTAAAGTACATATTTTTTCCCAAGGCATTTGAAATCATGATATGCTTGGTTTCTATGAAACACTTAGCACACTGCATTTTATTGCTTCTATAATTAGAAATATGTAGATTATTATGTGTTATACTTTTGTTATTTTGGTTAACTTTACTAATCTTACTCGTCAACAGATAAGAAACATGCTGTTATGTACCTCTAAGTCAGAACTAAGCCATAGCTGACCCTTCAGAGGCAGGAGATTGCCCCTCTTTCTCCTGTGGGGCAGCTGGTGGATTCAAACTGTATACCTTTGTGTTGGCAGCAAAATTCCTTACAATTAAGCCACCAGAGTTCCCAAAGCAAAGCATTATACAGGATTTCTATTTTAGTCATTTTTGTTCATGACTGCCAGTGAAATAAAATCCTTTGAAACAGACCAGTTTAAAATCAATCTCTCTTTCTCTCTCTCACTCTCTCTCTCTCTCCTCTAGCAGCAAAGCCACTACATTCTATGCTACCACAACTAATGTAATAGTAAGCTAAGTTAGGAATCAGTAAGTGGCCTCTTACATCTACAGCTGAGTTTGTTAAATCTGTGAGGACACTGGTTATTGTCTAGAGCAGAATTTCCTTTTAAATACCACCACTGCTGCTCAGTTCTAGTGTTGGCAGAGAGTAATGGACATACCATGAGCTGCTAGAACAAATGAGTCTGCCCTGGGAGAAACAGAGCCAGAGTGATGCTTGGAAACCAGGGTGGTGAGACTTTTTCATGTCCTTTGAAAATGCTACCAGGAGAGACCAGTGCCTGATGAAGCAGGCACCACTCTGCTTTTGTTTGGCAAAGGAGAGGGTCAGCGAAAGACATAAAGACCCTTAGTGAGGTGAATGGACACAGTGGCTGTTACAGCGGCTCAAGTGTAGCAGTGCTTGTGAGGATGGTGCAAGAAGAGGGCAGTGTTTTGTTCCATTATACGTCCAGTCGCTGGGAGTTTGAACCCAGCTTGAAGGCACCAAGTCACAACAGCAACACGGCCGCTGCTAGTACTGCTAGTACCATATTACCACTGTCTGGAAATATTTTTACATTTAATTTTAGGCTCATAACACCATGAGTTAGGTAAAGTAGGTGTTATTGTGTTCATTTACAGCGACCATATGATGTGACTAAAATGACTGATGTTCCAAAGATGTTGAGGTTAGCCCCCATGGGTTAAAGTACGATGACATGGTTCATTCAAAACCTCAACCTCAGCCTTGGTTGAGTCCAACCCAGAGTGGCAGTATAGAACCAGTGGAGAGCTATTCCTGCAGTTCCCAAGATTGCAAATCTTTACAGACGCAGCCAGCCACATCCTTCTCCTGTCCAGCAGCTGGTGGGCTTGAACTGCCTGCCTTCAGGTAGGCAGATGAGCATTTCCCCTTTGTGCCACCCAGGGCTCCTCTTGTTCATCCTGGAGAAGAGAAATCAAGCCTCCTGGTTCCGCCCAGGGGCCTGCTGGTCTAAATGGAAGTAAAGGCAAACTTCTTCTGATGACTGGGGAACCACAACTGGAAGAACTTATTAAAACCCCAAACACTATTAGGTTCAAGTAGAGAAAATTTGCAAAATGTATAAGTGAGTAACTACTTGTTTTCTATGCGGCAAAAGGAAATCTTGGTCTTGAAATCTCCTACGACCCATAAAAGCATAAAAGCATTTAATCACTACAAGCTATTCTGGATGGAACTGCAAGTGTGAATCAATTCTAGTTGCTATGAAGTAATTGAAAATGGTGTAAGTTTTGTTCATTTATGTAAGCATTAACTTAGTTTGCAGTTGTATTTTTCTTCTTTTTTTAATATATCAGATTTATGAGGGACGTAAAACGTGACCATTGAAATCCCTTCTTAAATTTTCTAATACTGATCAATGCAATGCCTTTGAAGTCATGGAGATAGTGTTATTCTTCCAATTCTTAAAATGTTTGCTAAGAAGTCTGGGGGAAAAAAGATTTTCTACAGTCTTTCTTATTCCTCTATTTGACTTTACAAGACTCTTGTTTTGCTTGTAACTTTAGGCATATGTTAACTGTTATTGCAAGCTGCCCCAGAAAATTCCATTTCAGCTTTGGCTCTCTGGCTACTCATAAACCATATGAAAGTTATTGGCTGCTTGACTCACATATCCAATTTATAATATTCTTTATGAAAAAGAAATGCCAAGCATACGGTTTTTCACCAAACTGTTCAGTCAGAAGTATTTTAACCATAAGCAAAGATCTAAATTTACAAAGCTAGCTGAGAAACTTGGTGATTATTAAAGCTGAATTTCTAAATATTTATCATATATCTTCATTTTCTGCTTCACTTGGGCCAGTCTTTGGTCTAGTCTACACCCATTTTGTAATCGAGGTAGGCAGACGGTAAACGAAAGATGCAGGTTGAGACTGACTAACTCAATTATGAGTTAATTCTTCTACTGTAGATTACAAAAAAGAATCCGTTACGAATCCAGTTTTAAATGAGTTAAGTACTTGTCCACCAATAGCTAATATATACAAAAAAGAAATGTCTTTGGGATAAATATATAGCTCATAAAAACAACTAGTTCTGGAGCTGATATTTTTAAAAATGTGAATAAAAAATGATATGCTACAATTATTTTTCATCAAGATCGATAATATAACTTCTAAAAATTTTATAGATCTTGCATGATTTCTATCTAAAAAATTAGTATTGTGTTATTACTTTTGTTGGAAAACCAAAATATTCTGTCATTAGGGCTTTTTTTTTTTTAAGATGAATCCACTTATTTTGGTCTTAAGTATATTTTAAGACTTCTCCAAACAGCTGGCTTTGGCCCATGATTCCTGGATCTCAGAATGCATTTGAATGTATAAAACATACAGTTCTCTGAAAAAATCGATGATTTCTTTCAGTTGTTCAGATCTTGAGTCAGGTTCTGAGAGTGACTAAAAATATTTGGAAACCCGTATTTCAAGCTAATTGTATAGTTAAAGTTATGTGTAAGTTGTATCCAGGATGTGTAAGTATATAGTTTAGATTTATAAATCCAAAACAGGGGCAAATAAATTTTTTATTAAAAATTTCAAATGTGGACCCACAAAAAGGTATTTTTAGTGAATATGGTAATATCTGCTGGGATAAACTTTCTGAAGTCACTGAACCACGAGTTTTTCTTGAATTATAGCTTTGAAGTGTTCACAAATAAACAATAAGCATCTGCTTAACCTTTTGTTGCAATTCTTTCTAAGGGAAGACCTTATGCTCTTTATCAGTATGGTAATGAGTTCTTATAGCAGGTTATTCTTGAAGGTGCTAAGTATGCCCTTAAAACTTTACGATTGGGATCTGGTTCAATGTCTAAAGCTGTTTTCAGTACAGATTGAGATCATGGTATAGTAGATGCCAATTTTCCATAGGGAGGAAGAAGCTGTCAAGGAGATCTCAAATCACAGAACAAAACCCTACCCAGTCCTGCACCGTCCGCACCCTTGTTGCTATGGGCGAGCCGTTGCTGATGCTGGGGGTCAGTCCATCTCCTTGAGGGTCTTCCTCATTTGAGCTCCTCCCCTGCTTTGACAAGTATACTGTCCTTCTCCGGAGACTTGTCATCCTGATAACATGTCCAAAGTCCATGAGGTGATCTCTCCATCTTCATGTCCAAGAAGCAGGCGGGCTGTTACTCTTTTCAAACAGATTGGTTTGTTTTCCTGGCTTTGATCAGTATCCCTCGCCATCACTGTAATTCAGAGGCATCTTTAGGTTTCCTTATTCATTGACCGGTTATCTGGCTTTCATATGATTAAGAGGTGACTGAAAAGTACCTTAAATTGGGAGGAAGTACTCTCCTTCTTTATGGCAAGATTGCAATTCTCCACCCCCCACTCCAATTTGTACTTTTAAAAAGGGTCTTTCTGAGCAGATGGATTTTATCGTTTCTTCTGGGTTTTCTGTCAACATTGGTCGCTTGCATTTGACTGACAAACTGCCATGTCTTAAAGTGATTTCCATGTAACATACAACTACAGTTGTATTTTATTCATTGAAGTCAGTCACTTGGTAGATTTATTTATTTTCATGGAATCTAACACTTGGTTATTTCCTAACACAGGAAGCACGTTAAATTATAAGCAGAAACAATTGAAGAAAATGCCTTGGTCTAGGCTGCGCGAGTGGAAACTTTGCTTTTTGTGGAATAAATGTATCCTCACCGTGACCATGTGTTTCTGATTATCCCCTGTTGCTGCTGCACAGTGAGAACTAGTATTTCTCTGACTGTTGTGTGTCTTTTCTTCCATCTCTCATTGCCTCTCCCTCTTTTAAATGACTCTTTAGTAAGAGTGATTTCTACTTTCCTTAAAGTCCAGCCAGTGGGGATGATTTTTTAATGAAAATGGTGTAAATTTCATTTGCTGTTTCTAAAAGTGAATATATACTTAAGATTTGGGGAAAAAGATCTTGAAAACCTTTCCTTCTCAGAGCCTAATATATTTTTATAAGTGATTAGTGATGGTACAATCCCAGGGATGCAAGGGTGGTGACTGGAAAGGAGAAGGAAGGAGAGCGAGCGTACGTGGATGTATTTATTGTTGGGAGATTTACTCAAAGAGACTGTCTTTCACTACTGCTTCTTGAAACCAGCATCAGGGCGGAAAAGTCAGGAAATACGGGTTGCCTCGTTTCTGTCCTTTGTTGGTCCAAGTCTGCCACATGCTGCTTCTTAGAAGTGTCACCTGGCTGCTTGGGGCCACCACTGCAGAAGTCAGGGACTCGGTGTGTGTGGTTGGCTTCTCCTTGTCAATCAGTCCGATGCTCTTCAGCTCCCACAACTGTGGGGTCAGAGGTGGCAAAAGCAGTGCCTTTAGTCTTATGATCATAGCAGAAAGCCAAGTTAATGCCCACCAGGGAAGAAGGTAAAGCAAAATTACCTAAAAATTAAATCTTTTCTTTTTTTAAAAAAATAAAGATCACAGAATTAAACTACACAAACACTCAATGCCGTAGAGTTGGTTCTGGCTTATGGTGGCCCTGCATTGGGTTCTTCAGGCTTTGAACGACAACTGAACTTCATCTGAGATCTAAGCAATGAATAAGGGTGACAGGAGAATTGATATCTTCAGAGAAGAGTACTGATTAACCCATGGACTGCCAAGAGAACATGCAGGTATCTTGGAGAAAGTACAACAAGAGTGATCCTTCAAGGCAAAGGTGGTGATGCTTCATCCATCTTTGGGCATGTTCTTAGGAGAAGCTGTTCCTTGGAAAGCAACATCATGTTTGGAAAGACAGAGGGTCAAATAAAGAAACGCAGACTCTCAATGAGGTGGACTGACAACGTTAACTGCAACAGTGGCTCAAGTGAATCGGGGCTGATGAGGATGGTTCAGGATAGGACAGGGTTCAAATCGTTGACACAGTAACTGCAACTATGGGCTCAAGAGTGTCAGGGCTGATGAGGGAGCTCAGGCTAGGATGGGGTTCAGATCTATTATTGATAGGGTTGCTCTGAGTCATACTTAACTTGATGACACCCAACAGCAACAAATCACAACCAGGCGAGACTGCTACCTCTCTCCCCAAGAACATTAGTGGATTTGACCTACAGGAGATGCATGGCCTCTGGGGTAGCCACCAGAGCTAGCTATTCTAGCATCTGTTGTTAAGTATCAATTGATCTCAATTTATAATTACCTTATAAGACGAAGACGAAGCACTTAGAAGGTGTTTTGGACTGTAAATATTACAGGCTCAGATCACCAAGTCTTTCACCCAAGAAGCCTCTGTGTTAGCAACCCAGTTCTTAAACCACCATAAATATATGAAGGTATTTTCTTTCTTGGGAACTGACTCCTCTTTCTTTAAATGAGAAGTTTACGACTATTTCACTGAGACGTCTCCTCTCCAAAGGGAGAAAAAAAATAATTCCATCTTGATCTTTTTCCACTTCTTCTTTTCATTAATATATTCTTATATTTTTAAATTACTTTTTTGTAAACATTTATTTAGCAAATTATATGCACTAGGCACTGTAATCCATACTGCAGATGCAGAAATAAAAACCACAGGGAGGTAGAGCAGGGGATAAAGGCAAGGCTAGGAAATTGGGAATGATGAGGTTTGTTTTTTTTTTTAAAGTAAGAACGATTTAGAGCGGAGACCTCTGGTGGCCTTGTGGTAAGAAGCTGCCCTGCAATCCCAAAGGCACACAGATTGAGTCCACCAGCTGCTCCACAGGAGAAGGATGGACAGACTCCTCCCATGTGATTAATTGCCTCTGAAAACCTGCTGGAGGGTCAGCTATGGATTAATTTTGACTCAATGGTACACACCAACCACAATAATAGAGGAAGAAAAAGAATTACAAGCAGAAAAATTCACTTGCACAGAGAGAGAGAGAGAGAGAGAGAGAGAGAGAAAACGTCATGTACATTTGGAAGATACAAAATAGTTGCTATGAAGAGAGACAGAGAGACACACAGAGAGAAACAGAGAAAGAGAGAGGCAGATAGACAGGTGACAGGCTGACTATAAAGTAAAGAGGTCCGGTGTGTTTAGGAAATAGGAAAGGTATAATGATGCCATAGACAGGTCACCAGGCTCTGGATGCTGGAAATGGATTGTAAATGAAGAACTTGGATTCTGTCTTGAAGGCAACAGTGAAGAATTTTAAGTAAATTATGGCTTGAATACCCTTGTGCTTATGTTTTATGGAAAACATTCCTGGATGTTCTGTGCAGAGTGGACAAGAGGGGTAGAACTGAAGATCAGGAGAATACAGTAGGGAAACCTTTTCACTGTTTCAGAAGGCTGCTTCCTTGTCAATCTTAGCGTCTTCATGTGTTTTGGATCACTCTTTTTATTCTTTTCCACAACTGGTTCCAGGGTTCCATGCTAAATATCGTTGGCTTCAGATGTTTCTGCCGGCCTGCCCCTTCCATCAGTAAACATACTCAGAACTTAGAGAAGAAGCTGCCCATCTGTGTATCTGACAATAAGCCACTTGCCATTGAGTCAGTTCAGAAGTAGATCACTAGGCCTTCTTCCAGGACATCGCTGGTTTACTCAAACTTCCAACCTTTAGTATCTAAGCACTGACCCGAATGTGTGTACCAGCCAAGAGCTGTGTATACTGGAGGTTTCCCTCTCTCTGCTTCCCTGTGGAGGGCCCATAGCTGGGGCCCTTCTCGTGCACTCACTTCCTGGCTTCCTAACCTCTTGCACTTGGTCTTCCTCTACCGAAGACTCTCTCAGTGACTTTCTAGTTACCAGATCCAATATAGCTTTTCAACTCACATTCTTCCTCTTTGCAATACTTTACATTTTTTGGGGGGGCAACAACTCTTTCTTGGATCTTCCCTTTAGAATTCCATGCCACAGCAGGGTTGTTCTCTAATCCCCATGAATAGCTCTTGGTCACCCTTCAGGGTTCGTTTTTCTTCTCTAGAGATAAAGAGACATTTCCAAGCTTAGTTCCTTGGATTTTTAGAAATCTAGTCATAAGCTTCCTTAGCGAGTGTGTCAATTTTGCATATTGTTAATATGTACTGATAAACAATAATCTATATTGCTAGTTTGGGTCTTATTCTTGCTCCCTCACACCTCAATCGTCAGTTCCCTGTTTTATTTTCTTTGGGAGCAAATCAAAACTCTCAATAATGTTCCCTCATAATTTTTCATGCCTCAGAATAACTCGTTAACCTTCCAGTTCCCATTAATAGTGCCTGCTTCCCCCACTGTGCTCGATCCATAAATTTGAAACCTTTGGTCATCTTTGGTATTTCTTAGTTATTCTCCTCCCTCTTCCCTCACCAGATCTGTCTGGTTTGCCTTCTCACCAATGGCCAGACTTGCCCCTGAGCCAAATGGCCAGCACCAAATTAGAAAGGCCACAGCATTCTTGTCATCTTCCCAGCCCTTATTCTGAACATTTGTCTCTACTTAGCTTAGAGGCTGGTGTCCAGGCTGTTCTCCGTGACCTTGACTCTGTCATACACTCTGACATCTTTGTTTTATATGCTTCTTGCTTCTAGACATGATGTTCTTCTCTAATTTCTAATGTCTGCTTTCCATTTGAGAACTTGATTAACACTCTATCCTTTTTAAATGCTATTGAGAAATTTTAATAACCATCACCGTACCAGTTGTCATCAAACGTGTTTGTGACTTACATTGGATTCCACAATCTTTGCATGTTCTTTGGTTTTCTCAGTGCTTTCTCTCCTTTGCCACAGAACTGACTGTTTCAGGAGCCTAAATACTTAATCCCTTTATCAGCCTCCACATTTAAACTATTTATGCATAACTCTCATAATATCTCTGTTTAAAACCAAAAAAAAGCAAGGTACACAAGCTTTGAAAGTAAACCAATATGAAATAAAAATTTTATTTAAGAAGACAACAAAAACCTTCAGAGGTTGTAATAGCCTACCAGCTAGAGGAGAAACCACTTCCATTTCCACTGCGCACATCTCAACATCTCTCTCTATTCTTAAATCTCACTCTGCCTCTATCTCAAACCCACAAAATAGTTTATACATCAACATATTTTCCCTATGCTTGACATTTCCATATCTGCCCTAGTCAATGCTTCTAGAAATCTCCATAGTTGTTTAAAGCATCCCAAAGTCTATGAAATAGTATGCCTTTTGTGATGGGGGCCATGAGCTACCTCCCTAACTAGATGTATGCTTGCAGATCCTTTGTTTTTCACTAAGGAGATTTTGTATTAGATTAGATTTCATATTCTAAATGATGAGTATCAGAGGAAACAAGTTAAACATCATTAAATTTGACATATTTTTATTTGAGAAAAATGAAGCTTGCATGAGGAAAGGCCTCTCCCCAAATAGCATGTCAAGTTGCCAGTGAGGCCAGGAATGAACATAATTTGTGTTCTCTTACTAAACTAAATGCCCTCCATTCGTTGGGAGGCAGAAGAGTTAACCACATGGAGCTCTGGAGGCCAATGGCATCACTTGTTCATTATCTACCGTGGGCACATTTCTTGATTCCTCTAGACTTTAATTTTCTTAAAGACTTTCCCAGAGTGTTAAGGTGCAATGGTGCCAGTTTAAACATTAAGATGTGCCTGATTCAAACCATACTCGTTCCAATTGCTTCCTATTCATTTGAAAGGTGAATAGTGAATAAGGATGTCAGAAGAAGAATCAATGCCTTTGAATTGTGATGTTGAAGTAGACGACAGAATATCTCGTGTGACAGGAAAGCCTCATTGAGTCTCTCTCACTAACATCCAGGCACTAAGCTGCTGTCTTCTTATAGTAAAACGAACCTTTAGAATCCAGAGACAATGTTAAGAGTCTAATTTTGTTGTTGTTGTTGTTAAGAGTTGTCTAGTTGTAGGCGACTCATAGCGACCCTATGAAGGAGACTCCTCGACGCTTGGGTACCTTTCATCCTCTCTCCAGGTTCATAGGGTTTCCAGAGGCAAGCTATTATGGAAGTGGATGCCACTCCTCCTTCCAAGTTAGTTTTAATTGTGGAGCTCCACCCCACTCTCTGTACGCATTGGCTAGAGTCTAAAATGTGGCATAAAATCAGATCTTCCCATATGGAAGCAAAGCACTCGGCTCCCAAGTCTGAACTGTCAGCATTAAAGCAGGATACAGAGCTACTGTTGATAGGGTCACTATGAGTGGCAGGTGACTCGATGGCACATAGATAGCAACAACAATGGCTCTGGTGCACCTAATCCAAATCAGAGCCTTCTCAATTAATTCCTATGCATGTGAGAGTTGGTCTATGAATAAGGATGACAAAGCAGTCACTGTCTTTAAATTGTGGTGTTGGAGAAGAGTATAAGAAGAATATTCTATTAACTGGGAAGGGCAACTAGGGTGCTCTTTGGAGGCAAGGATGGTGAAGCTTTGTCTCACATACTGTGGGACCGTTGTCGGAAGGGGTCAGTCCTTGGGAAAGACATCAGGCTGGAAAAGCTGGAGGATCAGAGAAAGAGAGGAAGACCCTCAGTGAGATGGATTGACACGTGACTATGACAATGGGCTTATCAGAGATTATGAAGACGATAGGATAGGACAAGGTTCAGATCTATTGTTCATAGAGCTCTACAAATTGTCATTGACTTGAAAGCACCTACTAACAGCAAGCTTAGGATGTGAACAAGTCAGTGATAGGGAATGAAGGAAAAACCCTGTAGAAATATGTCCACATATGTTTATTTCCTATGTCCCTGCAGAGCAAATAAGAGCTCTGGTGGCACAGTGAATAATAGGTCAGACTGCTAACCAAAAGGTCAGAAGTTCAACTCTGCCAGCTTTTCCATGAGGGAAAGATGGGCCGTCTCCTCCCGTAAATACAGCCTCAGAAACTCAGTAGGGGGGGGGCACTAGTAGTTGGAATCAACTTGACATAGGGTGTTTTGGTTTGCTGAGAGTGGGGTTAGGTGGTTTATTTGCTGCTTCATTCCTAATATCTGCAATATTTTGAGCACTGAGTCAACATCTAACTAATAGACATTTAGTTAATCTAATTTCATCTAGATAGAGAAATGAATGATTGAAATTAAGACCCATGAAGGTCTAGAGAGCTCTGGTGGCTTAGTGGTAAGGAGTTGCACGGCCAAACTTGAGGCATGTGGTTCGAGTCCACCAGTAGCTCCAAGGAAAAAAATATGGGCATTCTCCTCCTGTGCAATTCACTGCCTCTGAGAAACCTGCTCAAGTGTCTGTCAGCTGTGTCAGTGTTTCATCACAATAACCACAGCCACAGCTTAAAAGTTCTACCCCAAAAACAGGAGGCTGGAAATGAGAAGAGATCCTACTTCTCTTTTCATTGCCTTCTCTGTTGCATCTGTCCCTAAACTTCTTCTCTTCTTCCTCCTGTACCAAGATCCCAAAAACTCTCTCCTGTGCCCTCTCGCCGACCTCTGGCTAATTTTAATCATCCTTTCATTCTCCTACATTAACTTTGCTTCATCTTTTATGATTTGTTTCTCTTGTTATCTTTGCCCCTTTTTTCTCACTGGGATTCTTAATCCTGTAAATGTTCTACAGTGTCTACCCTATTTGGAAAGAGAACACTCTTTTCTAATTAATATGCCTTTTTAACAACTTCCTTTTGATCCTGTTCACATCCTCAAGTTCCATTATTCCTGAACCATGCCATCTGGCTTCTATCTGAACACTTCACCAAAAGACCTCTTAAAAGATTGCTGTTAACTTCTTAATCACCAAATAAATGGATACTCTGCAATTCTCATTTTACCTGACTTTTGTAGAACTTGACGTCATTAGAGCCACTTTGTGAAGTCTCTCTACACCCTTGGTTTCCATCAGACTAATCAATGCAACCACAACTCTCTCCAAAGATTCCTTCTCGGTTTCTCTTTCCGCTTCCCCTTCCACTGGTTCTCTCCTTTCCTTTCACCTGCATCGTCCTCCCTGAACTGCTGTATTCCCTTTTGTGCTCTTACATACTTCAACGTTCTAATAACATCCAAGTCTGATGAATACAACATCGATGACCTTTCTTGACTCTCATTGTATATCCGATGCCTTTCCTTTGCATATTCCTTGAACATCTTAAATAAAACATTGCAAAAACAAAGTCACGGTGCATTCCATGAAACATCCTTATTCTATTTGTTTTGTTTTTTTCATTTCTAGTCTTCGTGAGTTAAATCAACTCTTTGAATCAAAATGACATAAAGATTTAATGTGTGAACTCTACAATCAGTACTTTTTTCTTTTTTGATGAGATTGTAGACCTTGAAAAAAATACCTTTATCTGCTTCAGGTGTTTTTTGTTTTTATTTGTTTTTTTTTTTCCTTCAAAACATTCTCATATCTTTTTTGACTGTTTATATCACCAAACTAAATTGATTGTTTCTTTTTTTCTTCTTCTTCTTTTTTCAAAGTCCCCTTTCTATGCTCACTACTATTGACACCAACTTGAGTGAGAATGACATAATTTCTCACCTGGACTTGATACCTTTCTTTTCTTATTGAGGATTTCCCCACCAATACATTCAACACAATATCTCTAGGTTGGTCTTTTCGGCATGCAAATATGAACATGGTGCTTTAATTTTTAATATACCTTAATCTTAATATTTTCTTTAATCTATACGTGAAAACATAATTTAATATTTTAACCACATGTCTACTCTCTTCGTCAGTTGTTCCCCCAACTCTACCTTTCACTACAATTGGTTCTTTTATTTCCTCAACTCATCAATTGTAAAATGCCATATCTATGCACCACAGTCACTTTTGCCTACCTGAAGAAACTCTTCTACTGCTACTTCTCCAAGATCTATGAGCCCTTTAGAGAACTTCCAAGGACAATTGCATGAGTCATTCTCTTGTTATTCCTAAGCTTTAGTCATGCAAATACTGTTGCATGCTTCATTCTGAACTTTTTTATGTCTGTGCATTTGTCTCCTCTAACAAATGGGTAGCTTTTTAAGGAGTGTGTGGTTTTCCTTAATGCATTGCCCAAAATATAATAGGTGCTGAACACATGTGATTTCAATAAAACTTCTCTAAAAGATGGTCAGTCTCCTCCATAACTTACAATGCCTCTGAAAACTTGCTGGAGGGTCAGCTATGGATCGGTTCTTATTCTATGGTGCAAAACAACAACAGACATTAACTAAATACTTCTCAATTTTGAAACACGTAGAAGAATTGATGCCTTTGAGCTGTGGTGGCTGGAGAAGAGTACTGAACATCTCAGGGTCTGCTAAAAGAACAAACAAATATGTCTTGGAGAAAGCACAGCCAGAATGCTCTTTGGAGGCAAGGATGACAAAGCTCTATCTTTCATAATATGGACAAGTTCCTAGGAGGGGCTATTCCTTGAAGAGGAACAAAATGCTCGGAAAGGCAGAGAGGGTCATCAAAAGAGAGGAAAACCCTCAACTAGGTAAACTGACACAGTGACAGCTGCAATGAGGTCTAGTGTGTCTCATGGAATGTGAGACTGACACAAGATAGAACAGGGTTAAGATCTGTTGTTTATAAGGTCACTATGAATCTTACTTGACTTGATGGCATCTAGCAACAACAAGAAGAATGGACGACAAATCTGAACCTTGCCCTATCCTGTGGCTTCTTAATTATCTCTGTCCTTCTTTTGGCCATTGTGACAATCCTGTGTCAACACATCTTAATGAGGGTCTTCCTCTCTGTCACTGATGCTCCAACTTCCCCAGCATGGTGTCTTTTCCAAGAGCTGGTCTCTCCTAACAACATGCCCAGAGTATGGGAGACTGAGTTTCACTATCTTTGCCTTTAAATTGTTATTGGAGAAGAGTACTGAATACCCCAAGGACTGCCAAAAAACCAAACAAATATATGTCTTGGGAAAAAGTGTATCCAGAGTGTTCCTTGGAGGTAAGGATGGTGAAAATGTGTCTCTCATGTTTTGGGCATGTTGCTAGGGGAGGGTTAGAGAGATAAATCATTCTTGGAAAGGTGGGGGATCAGCCAAAGAAAGGAAGATCCTCAATGGTATGGATTGACACAGTGACAGCAGAAATGGGCTTCAATGTGTCAGAGATGACAAAGGGTAGGATAAGGAGAAGATCTGTTTGTTGTCCATAGGATTGCTATGAGTTGTACACAACTCAACTGCACCTAACAACAACCTGTGAGATATGTATGTGTGTGTGATAATATATATATATGTGTGTGTGTTTTGTATATATGTATGATAACCTTGAGAAGAATGAGAATTCTTGATTGTGCTAATGCGAAACCTATACTTGGACCAGGAGGAAGTTGTCAGAACATTGCATGGGTCAAAATTAGGAAGCGAATGTATCAGGGATGCTTTCTGTCCCCATACCTTTTCAATCAGTATGCAGGAGAGATCACTTGAGAGGCTGGACTTTATGAGGAGATGTGTGGCATCAAGATTGGAGGAAGATTCATAAACCACCTGCTTTATGCAGACGATACAACCTGGCTTGCCAAAACTGAAGAGGACCTGAAGTGTTTGCTGAAGAAGGTCAAGGATTTTAGTCTTCAATATGGATTGGAGCTTAACATCAAGAAGCAAGGATTCTTTTCACTGAGCCAATTCTCAACATTATGGTAGATGGAGAAGACATTGAGGTTGTTAACAATTTTAGCTTGCTTGGCTCCACAGTCATGAAATTTCAGCTTGCTTTGCACCAGGAGTTAGGAAATTAAAAGACAAATTGTATTGGGAAAGTCTGCTGTCAGGGACCCTTCCAAAGTGCTACAGAGCCATGATGTCAGAGATTAAGGCGTGCTTGATCCATGTCATCATCTTCGCAATTGCTTGCTATGCATCAGAGAGCTGGACAAGGACTAAGAATGATAGAAAAAGAATTGATGCCTTTGAGTTGTGGTGCTAGAGAAGAATATTGAACATACCATGGACCACCAGGAGAACAAATAGGTCTGCCTTGGAGAGGGTGAAGCCAAGTTTCTCCTTGGAGGCAAGGATTTTGAAGCCCCATCTCACATACTTTGGGCATGTAGGCAGGAGGCCACATGTCTTTGGAGAAGGATATCATGCTTGGAAGGGTGGAGAAACAGCACAAGACAGGAAGACCACAGATGAGATGGATTGATGTAACTGCAGATTAGGTGTGTTGGGTCAGTGAGACTGGCTCAGGATAGGGCAGAGTTCAGAGCTATTGTGCATAGGGTTGCTATAAGATGCAGGTGACTCGATGGCACATAACAACATCAACAATAACACGTGTATGTGTGTTAAAATAATGAAATCTGGTGGTTTAGTGGCAAGGAATTGTGCTATTAACGCAAAGATGCTTGGTTTTATTTCACCCTCTGCTCCTTGGGAGAAATATGGGCAGTTATGTGATCTTTAGCATCTGAAAAGCCACTGGAGGATCAGCTCTGATTTAGTTCTAACTCCATAGAAATGACTTTGACTTTGGGTATAAGTGTTTAGGGTTCTAAGAATAAGAAAGCTTGGAAATCTCTGAACTAATGATCCAAAGACACTATTGGATTCTGATAATAAATGTATAGAGTAAGCTTCACATCAAATTGCCACCCTTGCAGGCCTCTCTTGCCTTTCTTACCCCATCCTGCTAATAGGCTCCTTCCTGGCAATCTCTTTCCATCCATCTGTCTGTCCATCTGTCCATCCGTCCATCCATCCATCCATCCATCCATCCATCCATCCATCCATCCAGCTATCATCCATCCATCCATCCATCCATCCATCCATCCATCCATCCATCCGTCCATCCAAACTATTACTTTTCCTAGTGGGGCTCAGCAGATGTTCTGGTCCATGGCCATGATTTCTTCTTTGTCAACCATTTAACCTTTCTTTCTAGTAAGTAATTTCCTTTTTAAAACAGATTTATTAAATTGTGAGTCTTTTTTATGAATTCTTACAAAAACACCACCACCACCACATATTTGAATGAGATTTAAAGGTATTGGTTTTAAAACCATTCAAGGCTTAAAATACTGTGGAAAATGACCACACTGTGACTAAGACAAAGGGAGCACAGGATGCTGGGAAGCCGGCGCTGACAGACGTGCTCCACACAGGGTTGCCACGAGCCTTCAAGTTGTACAACACACAGTATCTACAAAACAGTGAAACTATGATTGCTCAACAATGACACAACAACAACAAACAACAAAAATGCCAAAACAAACCACCCCTGCCCAAACCCCAAAACCTCTTATGATGGAATCTAGATACCTATGCTGTTATTGTTAGGTGGATTTGAAGTCAACTAGGATTCATAATGACCCTATAAACAACAGACTTAAAACTTGCTCACGATCCCTGACACACTTAAGGCCATTGTTACGGTTACTGTATCAATACATCTTGTTGTGTGAAGGGTCTTTCTCTCTTTTTCTGTTCCTCCACCTTTCCCAGCCACTAAAGCATTTACAGAATCTTAAATCTATGCACAGGAAGCTCTCATAGATGTTGTCAGCGAACTAACAGATGTGCAATTTTCATGGGATTAGTTAAGCTACCTGATGAGTGTTTAATGCCTGTAGATTTTCCTGAGATAGTTGATCAGCACCATGGTAAATGTTTTCTAATGAAATATGCGTATGAGTGAGAAAATGACACCTATTGAGTGAATTTTAAACAAATTCCAACTTGCTTAGGTTAGATGCATTTTAAAGAGGTCTTGCTGTAGCTGATATCTAAGCAAACAATGCAGACTTTCCTATTTATCAAGGAATTAATCCTTATATAGGTATTAGTCCATCCTGGTTGTTGTGTTTTGGGTTACTCCCCCCAAAGACAGTAGCAGGAGCTTCTTCTTTTCCCCCCTCTAAGCAATTCTGATTCTTGGTGGAATAGAATTGGCAACT
>NW_006399772.1:25861281-25863506 GCF_000299155.1 Elephantulus edwardii
AAAAAAAAAAGAAACATCAGATACACAGACATTATAGAAAAATGCTTCCTGTTAGCAGTCTGAGTCTGCGGCCATTTGGGGCGGGAGGACTATTCTGCTTTCATTTTCCCCTGCAGCTTTCTTTAGTTTTAGCTTTGGTTTTTGTTGTTTTTTGGGTTTTTTTTTTTATTCCCCTACGAAGCCTCTGGCAAAAAGGATGAGCTCATATTCTAAAAACAGGATTTGTGTCCTCTAGCAGAAGCTATATATCCCCATTTCTGGAAATTTGTAGGATGAACCATATTTTGTCAGCTTTCACACTCTTTCGAGACTTGTTCACAAATGCCAAATTGAGCATCTGGATTTGTCCAGTATGGGGTTTAAAAAAATAGTGATAGAAGATGAATTGAGTCTGTCTTATGTATAAAGTCCATAGCAAAAAAGGATTTGTTCAACTCTTAAGTTCATTCAAGGAATGTAGAGGTATTTATGATGCCAAATAACAAATGAATCAAATATTATTACTAAGAAGAGCACATGAATTTGGATGTGCAGACTGGGCCTGATCATGTAAATGCAAATGGACCTGGTCATTGTTGTCTCTGTGATCCTCAGCTGGGGACACTCAGGGGAAATCTCCACCAGTTCCCCGGAGAGCCCCCGTCAGAGCTCTTTGGGAAGGATGAGGCCCTGCAGCTCTGCACGCCTTTCTGATCAGAACACATTTTACTGTCTTCAGTGCTATGAGTTTAAATCAGTGCACCGTGAAATATGCGTTGGCATCCTAGCCCCTATAGCTGTAGATGTTTGGCAATAAGCCTTTCTCGTAGTGTGGTCCGTTGGAATTTGTGTTGCTAAATCAAATACTGTGTCTGTCTGGTGGCTCAGATCTACCAGCAGCTATGAGAAAGATGGGATTTACAGCCTTGAAAATGGAATGGAGGGTCACCTATGAGTTGGCTCGATGACTGTGAGTTGTTGTTGTGTATCATCGAGTCAGAACTGACCCATCACTGACCCTTAAGCAGGTTTTCAGAGACAGTTAATTGCAGGGGAGCGGATTGCCCATCCTCCCTTGGAGGAGCTGGTGGATTCGAACCATGTGCCTTCAGGATTGCAACACTGTTTCTTGCGACTAGGCCACCAGTGTTCCCTAAGCATAGGATTAGGAAAAAGAAAAGAAAAAAATATTAGAATAATAGATATAATAATATTATTTTACAATATGTTAATAATAGATAAATAGTATCATAACATTAGAATAATTATAATATTAGGAATAATAATTAGTAATAAGGAAAAAGTATTAGAGGGATAGCCTAGATGGGGAGTCAATCAAAAAGAGGAAACTCTATAGGACAGTTTTATTGCATCATTTGAATCCCAATCAGCAGCATAAAAGAACAACAAATGTAATGTCCTAATCCCGACTGTGAAGTCTGGAATTTGTTCCAATTCTAGCTGTACTATTTACTAGTTTACGGTCAGTTATTAGCTGATATTTCTAATTGTCAGTCTCCTCATGTGTAAAATGGAACTAACTGAGGTCTACTCATGAGAATATTTTTTTTTAATCCACCCAAATCAATGTGCTTGAAAACATTAAATGTGGTCATTGGTCATTGGCCAGAGTCTGTTTAATAAATATAGTGTCCTTCCGCCCATGAGGAGCTACAGCGAGCTTTGTCACACAAACAAGTGCATGGAGTGGAGCATGTTATGTAGGTTCGAAGAATGTACATACCAGATAAACTTTTGGTTCATAGCATATGTTGGTTTTTTTAATTAAGTATTGCTCAGACACTGAGGGCTGCTTGTTTTGTTGGCCATTCTCTGTTGCTCTCCTTCTAACCCAGTAGAGGTGTGTAACCCAACAAACTCATTACTACTGAGTTGACACCAACCCATAGCAACCCTGTAGGCAGCGAACAACTGCCCCTTCACGCTCCAAGGCTGTAACACTTAGGGGAAGCTGACTATCTCACCTTTCTCTTGTGGAGCAAATGGTGAGTTTGAAATGCCAGAATTTTGGTTTTCAGCTGAATGCCTTAATCACAGTGTCATCAGAGCACCTTTATATAGATGCTGCGGTGTTAACGTAAAAGCTGACTTTTCTAGACCTTATGTTAGCCTCCTTTGGTCTCCGGCTACCTTAATTTGCAGACACATAGTCTTGCAAATCATCAACAGCTGTGGAACTATGATTATATATATATCTATATATATAATGATATGTAATAGATACT
>NW_006399772.1:25863611-25896797 GCF_000299155.1 Elephantulus edwardii
TGAGAGCTTCTGGAAAAGGGTGAGAAGCAAGACTTGAAGGAGACTGGAGCAATACCCTGGTGAGAGGGAGACCCTGATGATGAGACTCACTGGTGGTGGTGGTGAAAAGACTGCGGCATTGCTATGTAGAAACTGTGGCAAGGTATAACCAGAAGAGCCCTGAGATAAAGGCTACAGTTGAAGATTTTTCTGTTCTTGCCAGATGATGGAAGGGAAAGCTGGCTGCTGAACAGAAATCAGAGTCTGGACTAATTGAAGAATTGTGCCTTGGGACTGCCGGGCAACACCAAAACCTGGGCTTGTATTATCAGATATTCTTTGCCTTTCCCACTCCCCAGCATATTTACTTAATAAACCCCAATTTTGGTACCACAACTGTGAGTAAAGTCTGTGAGTCAACAACGAATATCGAAGTCAGTGATTCATAGAAAGAGGTTCAGGAGTTTGGGGGGGTGGCATGTCTGACCAGGCAGCTATCTAGTTGCAGCTATGGATGTTATTGATGGGGACAGTTCCCCTTTATGAAGTGGTTATAAGTCAGACTTGGCCACCACACATTGTATGCTCTTTTCGCAGACACTTACTAAAAACAAACAAAACAAAAAAATCGCCTTACTGCCATTGAATCTTAATTCGAACTCAATATGTCCCTCCGTCAAGTTTTCAAGCATGTACATCTTAATGGGAGGAGATTACCTCATGTTTCTTCTGCACTACAGCTGGTGGATTTAAACTGCCACAGATTTGCCAGCAGTCCAGTGAGTAACCCTGGCTCCTTAGTATAGATGCACTCAAGAGCAAACCCTTCACTGAGCCTCTCTGTGTTGTTTGCTCTATTTTCTTTCTTCAGAAAAATGCACCTAACTTCAAAAAGTGAAAATGCAAAACATTTTCCCTGACTTGTAAAATATGAATTGTTCACAAAGTGTGATACTTTATTTCCCTAACCAATTTCTTATAACACATCTCATAGCTGGGCTTGACAGATTGAAAATGGTACCTGCTGCCCGAAGCATATGCTGTCTTTCTTGGAGAAAGGCATCTGGGATAAAGAGGACAGTTTTAGATGGGAATGTCAAGCAAAGGAATGACAGCCCTGTTGCAGTGGACAGTCTATGGGAGGAAATTGAATTTGCTTAGACAATCGTATTTCTCCAGAGGCCTGGTGATTTTGCTTGTTTTGACTCAGGTAGTGTTAGAATAGGGGAAGTAAGGATTTCTGCAAAGTGTCTGGACAACCAGTCCATTTATCTGAAGCAGACTCTGCTGTGACATTTTCACCCTTTTCTGGGGAAAGAGAATAAGTATGACTGAGGTTCCCAGATCCAATGCTAATGAGCTGGGTGATCAGGACCATAGTGACATATTTGGTTTGATTTTCCTAGTCTATACAATCAAGATGGGAATACCTGTGACAGATGACATGAAAATCAAATTAAATGCTAAGAGTGCTTTGGGAGCACTGGTGGCTGCAATCCCAAAGGCACGTGGTTCAAATCCACCAGCTGCTTCACGGGAGAAGGATGGGCAGTCTCCTCCCATGTGATTACCTGTCTCTGAAAACCCACCAATCAGCTATGGGTCTCTTCTGACTCAATGGTTCACAACAACAAACAACAACAAGAGTGCTTTGAGAAACACTGATGCTATTAAAGGCAGGAAGATAGGTATTACTAAAACTCAAAGATGAAAAAAAGGTCATGAATATTTTCTGACCATGTTTGGTGCCTCTTCAGGGAAAAGATGCTTGTGTGTGATATAAATATGATTACTGGAAATACTCCTTTTAAAAAAAAAGTTAGGGTATAGTTTGCTGTAAGAATGCCAGCTTAGGTATTTGTATTTCAAAATGCCACCAGGAGTCCATAATTGTGTTGTTGCAATTGAGTTTCCTCTTGATGTTTTACTGTTTCTTTAACAAAGCAATAGGAAGTGTAATAGCATTCCAATCCCTTCAGTTCAAAGCCTATTTCTTCCCTAGTGGAAAGTGTAGCATTAGTTTATCCAAATCCTTTAGGAAAAATGGAACAGGAAATTAACTTTTCTTTAGCAGTGTAAGAACTACCTGATCTTAGCAAACTATTAGCCAAAAAGTCAGCTTTCATATTGAGCAGTAAATCTTCCCATCTGGACAACCCTGAGGGCAGGAGAAATTTTGAATGAATTTTCCCCACTCCATTCTTTACCTTTGAGATCTACTTTATTATTCTTTTCTTCCCCTCTGAGTAAATAGAGAAAGCATTAATAAAGCATCTGAAGTTTTGCCACACAAGCCAAATCTATTTATCCAAGTGTTTTTGTGCTACATAGCTATTTTGAAAGCAAGATAGATTTGGGGCAGAATTATTTTTGGGGAATGAAAAGTTAGATGAGAAAATGAGAGCAGGGGAAGAAGAGTTAAGTTTTTGTTGTTGGTGGTTTTTTTTTTTTAATTTGTTTGTTTGTTTTAACAGAAACAATGGCTAAAGTAACATATATACCATGCCTCCTTTGAATAAAATTCTTGACTGGAAAGTAGATAAACTATATTTTGGAAATAGATTCTAACAGAAATACAAAGCACAAGAAGCTAGAATTGGCTCCTGCTCTTAATATAAAGGAACTTTTTAAAAGGAAGTTTTTTTTTTTAATGGGTGGTATAAATTGGGAGGATGTCCCGTTATCCCGTGATGGGTACATGAGCCTGAACACAGTTCTAGCCGACTTCTAAACAAAGCAAGCAGGCATTTACACTAAAGTAATAGCTGTCTACCAAATTGCTCATCAAAAGAAAAAGCTTCTAATAAATTACTGACATTCGGGTGAGGGCAGTCATCAAATTTATACAGAGCTGGTACACAACATGTTGAATGATGGATAGATGGACACTGGTATAAATTCATGCTCTGTATTCTTTAGGGTAGCATAGTGGTAAGAAACTATGTGGTAATTACTAAGCTGCATGGTTCAAATTCACCAGCTGTTCTTTGGGAAACGGGTAGACATTCTCCTTCCATGCAATTTACTGTCTCTGAAAAACTGTTGGAAGGTCAGCTGTGGATTGGTTTATAACTTGAAGGCACATAACTACAACATTCTTTAGGGAGTGGTGTTGCTAACCCCAACCCTTGCCTCTCTGGCAATCTAAATTCTCCAGCTGTTCCCCAGAGACAAAAATGGGCACTCTCTTCCCTTTCAATTTATAGCCTCGGAAACACAGTAGAATGTTGATTAATAAGCCACTGAAGGACTGAAGGACAATGAGAGAGAGAGAGTGGGTATCAAACAGCAGTCCTTGAATTCTTTTGTATTTTCTATCAGCTTCTTGCACTCTGTTCTCCTCAAACAACCTCCCTACCTGGGTCTTCCTTTCTCTCAACATGGTCTGTTTCCTGAGAGGATCAAACAATCTCCCTTACAAAGGATTGTTTCTCCTTAAGCCTGGCATCTGAGACCCGAGCTTTTAGGAAAGAAACTTGCTTTTCTAGTCCTTCACAGAAAACCGATTGCTATTGCAAAACAATCCATCCCATAAAGAAAAGATTATAGAATTTAAGGTCTTGGAAATTTGTTATCAGCTAATATCTTGTTCTTTGCTCCAAAAATAATGCTTCTATTGAAGTATTGTTGCTGTTATTACCAGATATTATTTTCTGTCTGTTCTTTGGTGTTCCCCCCACCCTTTTGTAAGCAGGAATGTGGACATTGCAGTTGTTGTCGTTGCTGTTTTATGTCAGAACTGATTTATAGCTGACCCTCTGGTGGGTTTTCAGAGGCTGTAAATATACGAGTTTTGCCCACCTTTCTTCCTCTGAGATGCCCATGGATTCGAACCACTTGCCTTTGGATTCTCAGGACAACTCCATACGTTTGGGCCACGAGAGCTCCTTAAGCATTTTGGCAAGAGTATGCAATTTGGGGAGCTCCAGCACTGATTTGGAATGAGAAGGCCATTATGATATGCTGGTGTAAATAAGTGGCTTCTGGCCAGCAGACTTGGTAAGTAATTCCAGGAGGGCAGAATGAGAAGGACACTTCTTGGGACTTGGTCTGCCTTGGAGTGATGTTCTGTGAATGGTCCCCAAGGAGAGCCAACACTGTGGAGTACTGATGTCCACTGAACTCGGTGGAAAACAGGAGGCAGCAATAGCATGAACTGCTCAGTAGAACTCAGAGTAAGTGAGAGAGCAGAATGAGCTGGAAGACACACATACGTAGTAAGGAAAGCTTGTCTGCAGATTCAGTTCAATGCAGAATGAGTCTTTTTGTGGAATTTCTAGGGCAGATTTGATACTTGAACATTTAACATCTTTCATTCATCCTTCTTAATATTTTCACCCCTACGTGGTCAGGATGAGACAGCGTTTCTCTGGGTTTGTCAGGTTGTGTGTTCCTACCCTGTAAACTGTAAATCAGCAGAGAATAACATGGGACAGAGCTGACGTGGGACTGTGGCCCCACAGAGCCAAGCCATGGTCTTCACCCAAGCATGCTAGAGGACTAAGACACTGTAACTGGTAGAACCAAGGGAACTTTGTAACTCTGATTTAAGCTTTGAGGCTCAAAGTATAAGGGCCTGGAAGCACACTTGAGAAGCTGTCTGAACTAAGGAATTTTAGCCTGTTGCCAAACCAATGTGAGGAGGAATCAATTAGTTTCCCTAATAAATCCCTTAACCATGAGGAGGGTTTTGTGGGCTCTATGTGGTTATTGCAACAGATTTTGGACCCAGTGGAGCAGAAAGATTGGTTTTGGAATTAGTAGAAGCGAGTGCAGTAGCATGGTAGACCATGTCGGACCTTATAGGAAGTGGTTTGGTACTATGTTTTGTCATAGATGTGGACAGTTCCCCGGTATGTAGTTATTAGAAGTTAGATATGGTCACCCCTGTGCTGCCTACACTTTTTTTTTTCACACTAGGGTAGAAATGCACATTCTTAGCAGGAGGTTGAAGCAGAATGACCTGGTTCAAAACTCGGCTGGAAAGTCAGGTATTGATGTGCTATTTGTAATTCAAGAAAGCGAAACACAAAAGGACAAATACTGCATAGTGCCGCTGTTGTAAAATGAGACTGACATAGGAGTTGGGGAGAGACTGAGAAAGATGGGATGAACTATGTCTACTGCATTGAAACAGATGAGGGAGAGACGTGTTTAAAATGGATATATGATTAGGTAGTATTGTCATGACAGGAGTCCAGAACAAAGGTTGCATAGTGGAGTGGACTTGGGGAGAGGGATTGTATAACAATGAAAGAATTTTACTTTTACTTTTCAAAGAGAAGAACGAACTGGAGTGGAGCAGTGGGCAGGGAGAAAAGGGCAACAATGAATGAAGGGATATCCAAAATCTCTGCAAATTGTCATTAAAATGAATAATAATAATAATTTTTTTTTTTAAAAAAAAGAGTGAAACAGCAAGTCAGGCTTCACTCTCTCACTCAAACTATTGCTGATAAGTTGGAACTAACTCAGGGCTCATTCTCTGTTGAGTTTAGGAGGCTATAAAGAGAATGGGAGAAGATTACCCATCTTTCTCCCTCAGTGCCACTAGTAAATTTAAACCACCAAAGAGTCTAGAATTTTGGGTTAGCAGAGTAAACATAGACTGTCACCAGGTCCTGTTAATAAGCCGGTGGGTGCAGGGTAAGAAGACAGCAGGAGCCCTGGGGTCCCAAAGGGACTGTGTGTTCCCAGACAAGCCTGGAGTAGTGCTCTGATTCAGCGTCTCTGGAGTCTGTGCAAATGTTTGGTCGAGGGTAAGATGCTCAGGGATTGTTGTTGTAATGACCCCAGAGCCCTTCCTATTGCACGGCCTTTGCGCGGACTTGCTATTTTAAGACTGAATTGCTGAATTAACTCGTTGTTTTGGCATCAAGGGGCAGAGCCTTGCTATTATTTTAGCATTTGTCAAAGAAACAAGGTCTCTCCTTGTCCTCGACTTGCTATTTCATAATTGCAGATTGTCCATTCAATATTTTCTTCATTACAGACGTCTTTTCACTATCACTGACACTGTGGTAAGACTCAAAGGGCAAGAAGGATCTGGAAGGGTCAGCAGGGGACCGTGCACTGAGAAAGTAAGTGGGAGCAGGGCTTGAAGACAGAAGATGAACTCCCTCTTAAACTCAGCTCAGTGTGAAAGGCTGAGAAACAGGACCAGCAGGGCTGCAGAGGGGAGAAGGAGCAAGCTGCATTGCATTGCAGAGGAAATGGGAGGAGATCAAAGAGGGAGGCTGGGAGTAGTTTGCATTTGTTCCTAAAGAAGAAGTAAAGTTCTTCTGTGCAAAGAAAAAGCAGATTCCATTCTTTCCTATCTCCTTGCTTCTAGCTCTCTCTTATCCTTTGAGCTGCCTTGAAGAAAGCTAGCCTGATCATCCCCCAGCTGTTCTGTTGTTTTTGTAACCTTGGTTCCCGGGTCTTCGCTTTCTCCATCAGGCTGAGTAACTAGGACACTGAGGACCCACAGCTGTGTACGAGGCCCTGCCTCCCTGGAAGCCTTGAATTGCTTGGAGTAAAAGCTCAAAAAAGGAGACTGGAAGAAATGTTTTTGCTGACTTTAACAGCAGCTGGACACAGGAATAAGAAAAATGAAGGAGAAGCAGAAAAAGAAAATATGAGCAGTTCCTCTGCATTGCTGAGGGTGCTGGGAGAAGGAGGCAGCCAGCAGGCTCAGGAAGGCAAGAAGACACATCAAGAGACGCTAGGTGTGGACTAGAGGAGGTCAAGAAAGCCATTCTTGTGTTTTTGGCTTTGCTTCTCGTTTCGCCTTACCTCCAAGATGCATGCAATGTGTGAGGTTTGGCCTGGAGGAAGAGTCCACTCTTTATATAGTTGAAACCGCCGGGCATGACTTCCAAAGGATGTTAGCAGTGAGAGAGCTGAGTAAGAAGGGACCTTTGCAGCACACTCAGCCCAACCTAAGCCAAGTTAAAATGCGTGGTTGCAACTGAAAGGTCAGTGTTTCAAACCCACCAGCTACTCCAACAGAGAAAGATTTGGCAGTCGGCTTCCATGAATATCTATCTTTTTCTTGGAGACTCTGGAGGCAGTTGTATTCCATGGGACTGGGCTTAGGTCTTACTGTATGGCAAAATGCTTGAGAAAAGAAACTAGCTTATTTCCGTATCCCTGGAACTTTCTGGCTTATTGATTGACTCACAAACACCCAGGAAGTGATACCTGAGTGAATGGTCGAAAATTGCCATTGGTGTTTTAGGAGGAATGGGAACTGCTGGCTTAGGCATGCGATGTGGAACTTTGTTTTTAAGTGGTGTGACAGGGGGACAAAAAGAAAGAAAAGAAAAGAAAGAAAGCTGGTATCTGAAGTTTCAAGAAGACTTTATTTTCTATTTCTGTCATTTTGGTTAGATTTCATGGTTCAGATATATATTTTTTTCATGTCTTTGCTCTTTTTTTCCTTCCTTCATGCAAAGATAAGGCACTGCTGCTTGCTCTGTTCTTTTTATTCCCCCACCCCCGCCATAATCACCACAGTATTGGAGGCTAGAAGATCAAACTCATGACTTCAGATCTGGAGGAATACCCTTTTTGTTGCTTCTGAGAAAGAGGCCCGTCTTTCTCCACTCTGCGTTGGTTTTGCCCTTTCTGACACCTTACCTTCCCATGATACTACCTACTTCTCTGCTGAGTTCAATAATGAACACACCTTCAGTGACCTCAAGGAACTCCTAGCTTACTCCACAGTTATGTAGTTTACTGGGCAAGTAACAAGCTAGGCTGGAATCAACACAGAGGCAGGCCTTTGAACCGAATCGTCTGGTTCATTCATGGTCAACAAATGAAACCAGAATGAATTCAAGTTTGTAAAATGCGGGTGTCCTGGGATAGTATCCAGAACAGGAGAAATTATGGATTGAGGCCTTGCTAGAAATGTTATTTTCTTCTTAGAAAATAAGAGCAGCACACATCCTGCAAGGCTCTTTTTTTAATTTTTATTAATTTAGTTTGTTTATTTTTCATTTCAATGAACATCTACAGAGATTTTGGAATTCCATTCATTCATTTTTGCACCCTTCTCCCTGCCCCCCCGCCCCCCCGCCCCCCGTTTGCTCCTCTCCTTGAAAAGCAAAAGAAAAACTCCCTCATTGGTACACAATCCCCCCGCACCTCGCCAAACCCCACCCCCTACCCCCAAATATAATCCACTCTGCAACCCTCATTGCGTACTCCTACGATAAAAATAATGCCCTAAAATAGAATACTTTTAGACTATTCTTTCCCCCATAGACTTCAATGCCGTAAACATATTTCATCCAGTTTTTCTCAGTCTTACCCCACCCCAATGCCAGCCTCATTCTACAACAGTGGCACCATATAGCATTTGTCCCTTTGTGATTGAGATACCTCACTCAGCATAATGTCCTCCAGGTTCACCCATTTTGAATAATATTGTATGAGTTCCTTGTTCTTCAATGCAGCATAGTATTCCATTGTGCGAATATACCACAGCTTCTCTACCCATTCATTTGTTGATGGGCATTTAGGTTGTTTCCAACTCCTTGCTATTGTAAACAAAGCTGCAATAAACATGGGTATGCATATATCTACTTGGGTGCCATTTATGGTCTCTTTAGGGTATATTCCCAGTAGTGGAATTGCTGGGTCAAATGGTATCTTTGTTTGCAACTTTTTGAGAAAGCGCCACAAAGGCTCTTAATTGACAGTATTGGAAACAGCGCTACCTGGATCTAAGATGGCGGTGAGCACACCTCTTTGAATGTCCTTTCTGTTCCACAGCCCTGGCGAAAATCCAGTCTCCTGCATCTGTCTCCAGACAGGGCTCACTAAACCTCTTCTGAGTCTTCCATCCCAGGGCTTCACCCTGTCATTTTTCCAGGACATGTACATTTCACAAATTCAGATCTGTTCTATTTTTGCTTTATCAGCTGTAACCAAGCAATTTCTGACCTACTGAAGTTCTGGGTGAAGGCAATAGGCTATATAGTTCGGGAGACAGGAGACCATTTGTCAACTGGGGCAGCTTTTCAGACTACTTTCAGTTTCTTTTTGGCCTCTGTTGGGCCTACTGCCACCAAACTTTGCTCTCGGCCACGCACAAGTGAGGCCTAACTCAGCCATGCTTGCTGCTGGGCCTCACTCTTGTCCTCAGACTTACTCAGGCAAGTATTATGATGCCTTAGCTCCACGTGCAAATGCCCGCAGGTGTGCCACTCTGCCAGCAGGCCTCTTGCTCAAAGGTGCTCAGCCCATTTGCTCTGTGGGTTGTCAAACCTCCTGGGAGGCCTAGCTCCACGACCCAGAGAGTGCACCAGGGCCTTCTCGTGCATGCCGGTTTCCTGGCTCTTGCTGCCTCATCTGGTCTTTAACATTACAGCTGTCTGTCAGCTGGGTCCAAGAGGTCCTCAATGGAAAACTCTGGATCCAGAAGATGAGCTATGTTCAAGGCTCTCCTCAACCTCTGTGGGACTAGTTGATAAGTCTACTCTTTCCACCAACGCTGTAAACTAACTCCCTCAGTAGGCCAGTCACAGTCACATTGCGGAGTAAAGATCAAATCCCAGAACTGCTTCATTGCAGCATGTCTACCCACTGAGGGAGCTCTCACGGTCTAAAGGGTGAGGAGTTGTGCTGCTAGTCCAAAAGCACATGGGTGAAAGCCACCAGCTGCACCATAGGAGAAAGACGGGCACTCCCCTCCAGTGTAATTTACAGCCTCTGAACAACCGCTGGCGCACCACCCACAAGTCACTTCCAATTCAGTGATATACAACAACAACAGTTTATGCAGAAGACTAATCTCTTTCAAGATTGTGGCCTAGCAAATCATTGTGAAAGACCTACAAACCCAGCCCCTCAAAGCCATAGGTAAACAGATACTGTTGCATTGCCGGTGCTGAAGGGGTGGGAAAATGTACCAGTGGCCGTCTATGTCAGAACAGATTTCTCTGACTTTTTGGAAGAGGATAGATCAGCAGGGCTTTCTTCCATTTGCCCTTGGGTGGACTCAAACTTATAGGCCTCTGTTAATAGTCGAGTAAATTAACCTTGCCACTTCAGGGTATAAAATGACTCGACAGCACTTACCAACAACAAAAACAACGAGAGAGCTCAGTTGGCCTAGTGGACAGAAAGTGATGCTACTAAGTCAAAGATGGGTGATTGTAATCAGCGGCCCTCAGGCCTGGTTTTAATTATTTTTAGTCAAACATTCTTCTAGGTGGTTTAGCACTGGCCTGTGCATTGCTGTACAGAGGTAACTTGTGGTTCCTGTGATGCTGAACACTGTGACACTGATGTGTCAAATGCGATAATGGTTACCCATGGTGGACAGTGTTTGGTGGAGCTCCCCGATTAAAATAAGCTTGGAAGCAGGAGTAGCATCTACTTCTAAAAGAGCTTGTGTCTGGAAACTCTATGAAGTTGGAAAAACGATCAAAGTCATACAAGTGTTCAGGTCTTTTGTTCATAGGATCACTATGAGTTGCCTATGACTCAATGACACTTAACAACAACAACATGATCTCAAATTAGATTGAGGAAGGGAGTGGTAAAAACCTAAGAATGTAGCTTTGACAATGCTTGTTTTAGTGAGTGCCATGTCCTCCTGATTGAGTGGGGGGAACATTTTGATATTGTAACTTTCTTGACTGATTTTTTTGACTGGTTTCTCTAGTATTTATTAGAGAAACCACACAGAGTCACAAATAAGCAAATTCTTCTAGCATTGACTTCTGGGAGTAGGGATGACTCCAGGGTGTATTTTGAGAGTGCAATCAGTGACATGGAGGAGTTGAGAAATGTGTGGTCATCTCACAGTGGAACACACACAGGTCCAGCCATCCGGATGCTGTGGAGTGGACTCTGGTTCACATCAACTCCATATGTGCAGGAGTAGATTCCATAGAGTCGTCAGGAGCTGTGATGAATGATTCTGGAAGACAATTGCTAGGCCTTTCTTTTGAGGTACCTCTGGGTAGACTTGAACCTTCAACCTTTTGTTTAGTAGATGAGTGTGTAACACTTTGCACCATTTAAGTACGCTGAGGTTCAGGCAGATAGCCTGTAGGCTTTGTTTGATTAGGGTACCCATAGGCTGTGCTTATGGGTGAGGAAACCTGAGGCCTCTGTGCTGTTACTGTTGTTGTGTGTTCTCTCGTCAGAACCAATCTATAACTGATCTTCCAACGGGCTTTCAGAGGCAGTAAATCACATGGGCCAAGATTGCCTCTAACTCCTGTGGAACAACCACTGGATTTGAACCACATATCTTTGTGTTGGCAGTGCAATTCCTAAGCTCCCATCGGAGCTCCTTAAGACCTCTATACTTCTCTGCAATTATAACTGTTTTCTAAGAAGAAAATATGTATCATGTGCATTCTAAAAAACTCCATCTGTTTCATTTCTTACTCTGAAATAAGTGTACATTTAATTAATGGAGAGAAAGTCTATTTTGTTCTTACAGTGGAAAAAATTAAAGCATAATTCACCATAGTAGACTCAACAATATTTCTAAAATGCCAAAAATCTGGACCAGGAAGGCAATTTAACTTTTAGTTATATATGACACACATTCCAAGTTGGCTGTGTGATTTGTATTCCAATATAAAAAGATGTCATAAATATATGGCTACTTTAATAAATCCAGAAAAATTCTTTCTGTCATCTGGAAAAAACTAGTTTTATTTTTCATGCATACTATATTTTAGAGAACCGTATTTCTTGGGTTTTGGTTACTCTTGGTAGAGAATTTTTAGCAAGATGAAAATGTGAGTTACTGAGAAATATAGTCTAAATATACATGTGTTTGTGTGCATGTATAAATATATATACATTCACACACATACATATGTTTGTACTCATATATATTCAGTTTTACAGTAAATTCACTTTTTAATTTAAATATTTAGTGCTATTTTGCTCATCCTTGCCATTAAAATAGATTACACAATTCTACTGAAATTTATTTCTTAATAAGAACTCATTTTCTATTCCTAATAGCATTGTGCTTATAATAAAGGCTATTTTAGATATTGAAGAAAAAGAAATGTGCATTCATTCAGCCAGAGAATATTTATCATGTGCCTGCTATGTAATGATCTTAGGTTGAGGAAATAAAAGTAAGAAAAATAAACAATTCTGGTGTAGCAAGGAGTAAACATAACAAATGAATAAAGTACATTTTATCATTTAAAGGGATGAATCCTATGGAGGAAAGTATATTTCAGGATATAGAACATATTTGTTGTTGTTGTTATGTGCCATTGAGTCACATGCAACTCATAGCGACCTTATGTACAACAGCCCTAAACCCTGCTCTATCCTGAGCCAATCTTATTATCTCTGACACACCAACCCCATTACCCCAGTCACTGAATCAATCCATCTCATTGAGAGTCTTCCTCTCTTGTGCTGTCCCTCCACCCTCCTAAGCATAACGTCCTTCTCCAAAAACTGGTCCCGCCTTGCAACATGTCCAAAGTATGTCAGACAAAGCCTCAGAATCCTTGCCTCCAAGGAGCAGCCTGGTTCCACCCTCTCTAGGACAATTTGTTTGTTCTCCTAGCAGTCCATGGTATAATCAATACTCTTCTCCAGCACCACAGATCAAAGGCATCAATTCTCCTTCTGTCCTCCCTAGTCATTGTCCAGCTATCTGATGCATAGTAAGTGATTGCAAAGACCATGGAGAGCATCTAGTTTAGTGTAAAACCTTTGCTTTTTAGGGAATGGACTGCAGTGGATTCAGTTCCAGATCATGGCAATAAAGTGACTATAACTTTATAGTTTCCTAGACTCTTAGACAAGATGGATCGCTACAGTGACTGTAGCAATGGAGCCATGTGTGCTTATGATAGGGCAAGTGTCAGAGTGGTTGTTCATAGGGTTGTTATGGTCATAAATGACTGATGGCACATAACAACACGACAGTGTGCTTGAAAAGGTGAAGGGTCAGTGAAAGAGAGAAAGACCGTCAACTCAATGGATTGACACAGTGACTACAGCAATGGTCCTAAGTGTGTCAGAGATGATGAAGATGGCATAGGATAAAACAAAGTTCAGATCTGTGTATTCATAGAGTCACTATGATTCATTCTTGACTTCATGGCATCTAACAAAAACAACAACAAAGGTGATATAAAAATTCTGATTTTTTTCATCCTTCCATAAATATATTGAGTAGATTGTTATAAAACAACCTTCATGTACTCTATCAAAATGACTTGAGGAAATATTTTGCAAATCATTCAGGAAAAAAGGGAGGAGGCAAGTGACCTGGGAGTTCAATGTCAACATCCAGTAACACTCAGTTTCCTGAATTCTAGCCTGGGAGCTGTAAATCATGAGGCCCTTTGTTCTAATGTAATTAGAGTAAATGGATCCTGAAACTTCCATTATATCACCAAAACTGTAGATATAATCAGCAGCTCTTCCTTTCCCAAAATTCTACTACTGGCATTTTTTTTAATGCTAGTTTATTTACAAAATTCAAATACATTGTTTTTGAAACCAATCTTTCCCATTTCTCTCATCTCTCCCCATCAAATCAAATGACCCCATGATTAATTCCCCCACCCCACCCCTCGCATTGTCATCCCTCTCTTACACCCTCTCCCCTCTTGGGTCCTTATACTCATCCTGCAATAATGGTTTTATACAGTATTTATCCTTGTGGAACTGAGTTAGTTAACTCAGTATAATGCTCTCCTGTCCCTCCCAAGTTAGGTAATAATTTATGAATTCATTGCTCCTGCTTGCTGCATGGTACATGTGAATGTACCAGAATTTCACTAGCCATTCAACTGAGGTTGGACATCTGGGCTGTCACTATGTTCCTGTGATGGTGACTAATGCTGCTATGAACATTGGTGTACGAGTCTCCATTTGTGTCTCAGCTCTCATTTTCTCGGGGTATATTCCAAGCAGTGGTATACCTGGGTCATATTTTTTAACCTCACATTTGCTGATAACACAAGCATAGGCCCCCTGTAAGCAAAGTAAGCAGAGGTTTACTAGTGTCTACTCGCTAATCTGTGGTGAACAGTGTCACTTGGGGTTCCCAAAGAGTAAGCACAGATGTGTGTGTGTGTGTTTACTAATCTATAGTGAACAATTTTGCATCAAGGGAACATGTGTAGTTGCTCACTGCGTATTGTTAAGTGCAGGTAGGCAGCCTGAGCCTATTTTGCTTGATGGGTTCTCTGTCCTGATCAGAGGTTGTAAATTTGGAAAGAAGCTCTGATTCTGTTGGGACTGTGGATTGGGAGACAGGGAGATACCAGCAAGACCTCGAAGCAGTATGTTGGATGTGGTGAAAAATTGTGAAGTTGTTTGCTACGGATTAATGATTAAGCACAAATAAGCTTGTGCTTACCTTGCTTATTACATAATCCTACCCTGGGTTGACATAACTGTTGGCATAGTTCATCTTTCTCGTACGCAGGGTGTGCACCTGTTGTTAAGCTGCCTAAAACAGTTCCGGTCCTTTGGTATTGAGCCATTTTGCTAAGACAGTTATAAATATTACAAGGCAGGAGAGGTTGTATTACAGGATAATACCACATAATTTTCCTGATAAATTCATTTCCTGTTTATTCTCTCCAGTCTGCATTTAAAAAAAAATCAGCCCATATTATAAAGATGATTGCAAAAGAGGGTAGTTTGTACTGGTCAAAATGTCATCACTCGGTTAAACTGATCCAGGGTAGGAAGGCGGGGTAATTCTGAGTCAGAAGCAACTCGAGGGCAATGGATTCAGGTTTTTTGTTTTTGTCTGAGGGAAAAGATAGAGTCAGAGTATCATTAAAGACAACATTAAAGGTTAAAATACACTCCCCTTCATGTGGCATCAAGGAACCTTGGTGGCAGCATTGTTAAAGCACTTACTTTAAGGACTGCTAACAGAGATGTTGGCAGTTCAAATCCACCAGCTGCCATACAGGAGGAAACATGAGGCTGTCTGCTTTTGTAACGATCACAGCGTTGGAAACCTGTGACGCGGTGCCCCTCTGTCCTTTAGGGTCTTAGCATTGAAATTGATTTGACGGCGATAAGCTTTTGTTATTGTTCACGTGTCACCACTGCTAGCGTCCAGCCGGCTGCAACAGGGACGTGCATCCTGTGATTATGAAAGAGAATAACGTATGAAAGGACTTCTGGACGCTGTGCACTTGCCTGAGCACCACAGATTTATTTAGAAGCACGTGGCTTCCCCTTTCACCTTCATTTCTGTTTCCTTTGGCCTCCTGTGGGCTGCTCACCTCTCTCTAATGCCTGAATCCAAAGGTGCAACCTATCATTCATTTTACACACAAATTCTTACACCTTTATCATTACGAACAATTACAGCGTTTGTGAAGGGATCACTTCTCAATTGGCAGCTAAGTTCTTAAATCTATATAGCTCCATCATCAAGAAAGATGCAGTATCTCCTAACAAGAAAAACAAATATTTGATCAAAGATATTTTCTTTTTTTATTAGTACTATTAAGTTTTATTAATTTTAATGGACATTTACAGAGATTTGGGGTTTTCATTCATTCATTGTTGCACTATTTTCTCTACCCTCCTCCCCAGTTTGTTCTTCTTTCCCCCCCTTGAAAGTCTGTTTTAATTGTCCAATTGCCACAGTGCTTGTCAAAGCCAGCTCTGATTATTCTCCTTTGTCAGTGTGTCCCTTGCCATTCTCTATCACTCCTCCGTGAGAGAGACTTCACCCTCATTCATAAGGAAAAGGGGATGGCATATTCTCTTAGCTACTTCCTGCTGAAAAGGGACGCTGTGGGTTTCAGGGTGAATGTCTTCTCTCACTACTCTAAAGGGCCCCTTTGGCAATAGGAAACACATAGACTATTATGAAGATTGATTTTGGAATTTAGATGCACTGTTATCAATTGTGCTTAGCCGTACATGTTCATATCCTTGAAGATGTATCATGGAAGTGTTGAAGCCTAGAAGACACAAATTTAACTAACAAGTTAAAAGTACATGAGTCAAAAATTAAAAAGCAATAATAGTCCAAATAGAGGCTCTAATAGTGGCACAAATCAAGTTACAGATGGAAGGTAGTACTTATAATAAAAGGCCTATTGACTAGCACTTTGTCTATTATAGTATAAAGGTTAGGAATCACAAGATGTAGGGGCTCAGCTATGTCATTTATGGTTCTTAAGTCCTGGAGCAAATTCCATCTACCACTGGGTTGTTTTACAACTCGGAAGTCTGCATGCAAGGCAGAGGTGAAGTAAGGAACTGCTTATGAGGTTTTCCGTCAATTCCAACAACTGAGACTTTGTCTGACATACTTTGGACATGTTGCAAGGAGGGACCAGTCCTTGGAGATGGACATTATGCTTGGAAGGATTGAGGCATGGAGAAAGAGAGGGAGACCATTGATGAGATGGATTGATTCAGTCACTGGAGTGATGGGGGTAGGTGTGTCAGAGACAGTAAAGTTGGCACAGGATAGAGCAGGTTTCAGGGCTGTTGTACATAAGGTCGCTATGAATCACAAGCAATTTAATGGCACGTAACAACAATAACTTCAGATTCATAGGAAATAATTAAAAATAGCATGTCTGGAATTAGGTGCACCCCAGTTCTTTAACATACTTGCCTTTTTGCTCTTTGAAGAGGTCCTTGAAAGCAGATTTTCTCAGCATAACACAAGTTTTGATTTCTTGACTGCTGTCACCATGAGCACTGATTTGTCTAAGCAAACTTAAGTAACTGACAACTTCAGTTTCTTCTCCATCTATCATGACATTGTCTATTGATCTAGTATAGATGGTGTTTATGTTTTCTTGATGTTGAGATGTAATCTACATTAAAGGCTGTAGCCTCTGGTCTTCTTCATTCTTCTTCAATCTGCTTACCTCCTATTGCTGTTGATTCTTCCTCCAATCCTGATGCCACATTTTTCTTCATATTGCCTAGCCTCTCCAATTATTTGCTCAGTTTAAAGATTGCATAGGTGTGGAGCAAAGTTATAACCCTGATACACACCTTTTCTGATTTTAAACCATGAACTGTTCCCTTGTTCTGTTCAGATAGCTGCTTCTTGGTCTATATATAGATATCACATGAGTACAGTGAATATATACACCAACTGCTGAAAGCAAAGATGATGAAATAGAGGATTTCTACAAACTTTGAAGCCTTCATTTGATAAAATAGGCCATCAAGTGACATTTGTAATGGTGACTAGAATGCAAAAGTTAGAAGCAAAGAAGGACTGGTAGTTGGAAAATATGTTTTCAGTGACAAAAATGAGGCTGGAGATCTCATGATAGAATTTTGTACAAACAATTATTTATTAACTGCAGGTTCTTGTTTGAACATGGCCTTAGTCTGATGAACTAAAGTAATCAGCATGACTCTGTCTGTGGGATAAGATAGTGGAGAGACTCATTATCAATAATTAAAACAAGCACAAGAGCTGTGGAACAGGTGTATGGTGCCTCCTTAAAAAACAGAACATAAGGGGAACTCTGGTGGCCTAGTGGCAAGAAGCTGTACTGCAATCCCAGAGGCGCACAGTTCGAATCCACCAGATGCTCTGCCGGGGAAGGAGGGAAAATCTCCCCCTGTACCAGTCAGATCTGATTTGATGGTACATGCACAAACGCAAATAATAAAATAAAAAAAAAAACCAAAACAAAACCCAGAACATAGAAATACCATCTGATCCAGAAATTCCACTGCTAGGTGTGCATCTACAAGAAGTGAGAGAGAGCACAGAAATAAGCATATGCGCTCTCATATCCACTGCAGCATTCTTCACAATAGCTAAGTATTGGAAATAATCTAAGTGCTCATTGATGGTTGAATGGATAAATAAGCCGTGGTATATACACACAAAGGAAAACTACACATCATTAAAGAACCAGGGTGATTCTGGCGTCTATTTTGTAATGTATATCAATCTGGCTGACATCATTCTGAGTGAAAAGAGACAATCACAAAAGAACAAATATGTCATCACTGCACTTCCATGAAAAGTTTATGTACAGATAAAAACATCAGTTGATGATTACCAGAGATGGGAGGACTGGGAGTAAAAAAAAAAAAAATCACTGACTAATAAGAGAGACATTGAATTTGGTGAGGGGAAAGGCAATATGCAAGAATAGGGTGATAAGCATAATAATAAAGAAAAGAGAAGGGAGCTGGGGAGAAGTGCATTAGAGTTACAGACGACAGAAATAACAGTAGACATCCCTCCACTAGTTGGTAGAAGAGCAGACAAACAGGCAAGATCAACAAGTGCGTGTAGGTGAATGCTACTTCACCCATGACTATATAAATTTGGCAGACAAAATTCCTATTCTCTATCTGTATGCGCTGTAGGATATCCATGTCTATTGCAGAGCAAACAGGGGACAGAACTATAGAAACTTTTATTTTTTTATTAATTTTAATGAAAGTTTAAGAGACTTAGGGTTTCCAGTCATTAATTGTTACACTTTTCTCCCTGCCCATCCCACTCCCCCCTAATTCACTCATTCTGGACTCCTGTCATTCTCTCTCTCTTTTTTCCATGCAGTATACATCATTCCTCCCCTCCTTCTCTGCCTTCCCTCAACCCTATGTCATTCTCATTTTACAACGGTGGCCCTATGCAATATTTGTCCTTTTGTGGCTGAAATATTTCACTCAGCATAATGTCCTCCAGGGTCACCCATTTTGAATAATATTGCATGAGTTCCTTATTTTTCAATGCTGCATAGTATTTCATGGTGTGACTATACCACAGCTTCTCTATCCATTCATTTGTTGATGGGCACTTGGGTTGTTTCCAGCTCTTTGCTATTGTGAACAAAGCTGCAATAAACATGGGTGTCCATGTATCTGCTTGGCTGGTAGTTATGGTTTCTTTAGGGTAAATAGAATTATGAAAACTCCTTAGTGATAATAAAACCCCTTCATAGAATGAATTCCTGAGTTTGGGAGCTTGGATCACAAACATGAGGTCTATCAACAACAAGTGGCCTGAGTCTTTGAGTAGTGGCTGGGGTCTTAAAAGTTTGTAAGTGGCCATCTAATGTGCTCACCATCTGCAACAAAGAATAAGGAAGGACATGACATGTAAGACCATTAGGCTGACAGGCTAACGGCCCACATGAATCTGTGTCCATGGCCTTGAGACCAGAAGATCTTGTTAGTACCTTGATGCCCATTGCTGACCATTCTGATAGGGGTTACAATAGAAGGCCCCTGTGAGAGTGGGGCAAAAATGTGGAACAAAATTTAAAAAATGATAAAAAAAGACCTGATAGAGACTGCTGGACCCACTAAGGCTGTGGCCCCAAGTCGACTTGGTGACTCAGCTTTCAGTCAAACAATAGACAGGTCTATCAGGTGAGCAGTAAGAGCAGAGAGGAACCCTTCGGACAGTCAACTGTACACCATCAAAAGGACAGCATTTCCCCCAGGGACAAGGATCAGAAGCATGGAAAGATAGGCGAGAAGGACAAACGGACATGGGAGGGTGTTAGAAGAGTGTTGGTAAATCGTGAGTTTGTAAAATGTCATGAAACAAAACAGCCTTGAATTGATGCATGAAAAGTCAATGTGCTTTGTAAGCTTTCACTCAAATCATGATAAAAAGGTTTGGGTTTTTGTTTGTTTGTTTTTTAATAGGTAATGCTGCTATAAAGGCTATGCATACTCAGTTAAGATGATAGACACTGCTATTAATGCATATTTTCTGCTCGAGTTGAACTACCTCTGTGTAGTGGTATTCCTCTAGGACCTCCCTATTTAAATGGCCTAAAAGTTTCTTCTTTCTGTTATTGTGAGAAAACTTCTGTTCACCTTCAGCTTCTCTCATATGGGACTGTCCTGTCATTGTTAGCCCTTCAGAGAATCTGTCTTTCATGTTTAGAGAAAAATGTAAAAATGACCTATTCGAATGGCCTTTAATTTGCATGAATCATGCCCTTCAAGGAGAATGAAGTACTTTTTCCTCCTGACTGTTTGTACTTTCTTTCTTGTCTTAGATGGAGGAATCAACGAGCGCACACTTTGGCAGCCACGGCAGAAGGGCCTTACTTTACCGGCCACCATCCTACAGCAAAACAGAGCTCCGAGTTCTCCATCACATACTCACCCAACATCGCTATACTGTTGTGATTATTGAAGGGAAGCTTGGTGCTGGTCTTGGACTGGGGCTGCTTGAACAAGGTTGGTCTTACAAATAATTATGGCTGCCACTTGATGCATAATGTTTAAAAAAATGTCTAGAATATGCTACTGTCTTCCTCTAAAGAAGTTCACAAAAGCATATTATTACCAGTGTGCATTTTCTTGCTTTCTAGAAAACTCAGTTCTTTTTCCCCCTTCCTTTTATTCTCCCCCCCTTTAGCTGTGGATCTTTATTTCTAAAATTATTTTGTTTATATTTTGTGGCATTTTTGAGCTGCCTAGCTCATGTTTAAATGCTACATAAAGAATGTTTATGTTTATGAGCCTCAATACATGTTCCACCCAGCACCAAACTGCTCCATATTTTAAGAAAATTGGCACTTCATCTGACTGCTAGTAGAATGTGCTGGAAATTGTTTTGAGAAGCCAGCTTAAATGTGATTCACAGATTGGCTGTAAATGTGAAAAGGGTATAGACATTTTTCACTGACTCCATTGCTAGGCAAGTCCTTTTATTTCTCTCAGTAGAAGAGAAAACAAGATAGAATATTTTAAACAGTATGCTGGAAGGTTGAGGAAATAGGAAAAAAAAATCAAGATACAGTCAGGATTTGATAAGATGTAATAAATGGCATTGGGCAATTATAATTAATGTTCTAAAAATGTGTATGAATGATTAAATGAAAACCGATAATAAAGGGCAGTAACAATAACATAACATTTCTTGAGCAAACACCATAGGATACCAGATACCATACTTTGATTTATATTTATGATCCCATTTAAACTGCCCTGCATCCCCTAAGTGCCCTAGAACTGCCAGTTGCTGTTGAGCCAACTCTAATTCGTAACAACTGTGTGCAAAGCAAAGTGTGTTTTCTAGACATGATGGAATTTTCCTAATGAGATCACCAGGACTTTCTTCTGCAGAACCTCTGGGTGAACTTTAACGTCCAGCTGAGCACTTAATCACTTGCACCATAGGACTTGCAAAGGAATCCACTGTGCAAGGACATTTTTTTTAAAGTTAGATATTTAGTGTCTATCTCTTTAATAACTAGAGAAAACTGGAAATTGGACTTGACACTGGATTTCTCTTCATTTGAGTTAAAGTCATATTCTACTCCCCATAGACCTCTGCTTGGTGCTGTTACTGACTTTCTGTTGGGACAACATGATATCTCTATTCATTTCAGTGGAAATTCAGTGTCAAGTCCAATTTTGGATTTTCTGTCATTGCATAACAGACAGAATCTATCTCCTTTTCTTACTTGGTGTTCTCACATCAGTGTTATAAGCAAAAAGAGGATTACTTTGAAGCTTTTAGTTAACAAAGAGGTGCAAAGGGAGCCCAAAGGCAATGGATTCTGGCAGGCCACGAGCCCCTGGAGGCAGGTAGTGGGGAAATAAGGGGTAAGAGGTGGTGTTACCAGCATCTGTTAGCACAGAAGCTGAGCTTGCTGCCGTTTCCATATTACCACAGCTTTGGAAGCATCCACTTCCTGACTTTTTAGTATTCCTTTACCCTGTATAATAAGATATTATTCCTGGATGTGTCTCAAGAAAGGATAGCAATTTCACGAGTTTGGAAAATCGATTTTTGGTTTTTCATTTCATTTTGTAGTTTCTACTGTGTGAGAATAATGTACATCCAATGCCCAGTGCGAATTAAGTTCTCTCACTGTAATTTAACCTTTTCTTGATCGTTTAATAAATAGAAGAAAACATTTTACAATCGCAACTTATTTTTCTCCTGGCCACAAATTTCATCTTGGAGTGTTTAGCACAATTAATATGTGCTGGGGCTCTGTTTCTTATAGGATTCATTTTGTTTTAGTTTCACATATTGACCTAATAGGTTCTTTGTTTGTTTTATCCTGATTAGACAGGAGGGAGTTGCATTGTCACATTCACATTTAATATGCCCAAGTTCAATAGCTTGATGGAAGTGGAAACAATTTGGAATGATCTAGAGACTTTACCTCCCTATCTTCACTTTACGGCTGCCCTCTCTTTTGTTTGTAGAATTGAAGTTTGAAAACATCACATGAAAAACACAACTGCTGATCTCACAAATGTTAATAAGTATCTTGGTGTGGCTGTGACACATTTATAAACTATATTGGTCAGAGGAGAAGAAATCGAAATTGTGTCTTCCCTGTGTTACCTGCCTATTTTACCTGCTTTGCTCTTAGCTCTTGATGTGACCCCAATAATGTCAACTGACCTCCCCTTGTGCTCTCATTTGAGGTACAGGCTGCCTCTTTCTAGTCTAGTATCACTTTTTATAAAACTTTGAGGCCAGAAAAGGAACTAAGAAAGAGAGGGAGACAGAGGAGAGAGAGAGAAATGTTTATTGGCCAAGATACAAAACTCCATTATTAATTAAATTCATATTTGTAGAGTAACCTTGCTATTATGATGTGTGTTTAAAATAGTGGGTTTTTTTCCAGACTGACTATTTTCTCTGTTTTCATAAGATACAGCAATGAACTTTCTATTTTATTTCATTTCCCTGTTGTTTAGTAAAATTTGTAGAATGGAAAAGTAGCCAATCTTGAGTTATAACAGAGAATATGAGAATTAAGCTTTTTTTCCTAGTTAATTCCATTCCCATGCCATGACATCCAATAGTTACTTCCAAGAAAAGATTAGAAGACTAGGGACAACATTGTGTTGTTGTTGTTGTTAAGTGCTGTTGAGTTGTAGGTAATTCATAGCGAACCTAAGAACAAAAATCCTCGACACTTGCATGTGTGACTTTTATCCATTCTCCAGGTTCATAGGGTTTCCTGAGGCAAGCTATTTATGGAAGTGGATGCCACTCCTGCTTCCAAGCTTGTTTCAACCAGGGAGTGCCACCCAACACTGTCCACCATGTAACCATTATCACATTTGACACATCAGTGTCACAGTGTTCAGCTTCACAGCAACCACAAGTTACCTCAGTACAGCAAGTGGACACACCAGGTCTATACGACCTAGAAGTCTGTTCTAGGGACAATCTTAAGTAAGTTAAATTCTAGGGAATTTAACAGTTCTGTGTCTGTTAAATGATGGTAGTACTTACTGTTTACTTTGCAGTAGTTTGTCATGAGGATTCACTCTCATTGTCCACTCATCCAACGGCTAGGAGTGGACAGCAAAGCTCAGTCCTTATTTGCTCTCATTCAACAGTTGGAGAATGGGTACAGAATTATCGGTGATTAACACAAGCCCACGCAGCTCCGATGTGCAGCACCACATGGGAAGCACTGTCCTGAGGGGTATGTGATTAGTTTAAAGAGCAGCAGTCTTCAGAATTAATTTTGGGAATAACAAGATAAAAAGCCTACTCACTATTTTGTCATTGTGCTACTTAAGACATAATGTCATGGGAGTTTGCATGCATTTCATCTTTAAAGTAAATTTGAGAACAGTAAGAGGACAATTCTCTTTGCAGAATCAGTCCAGCAAAGTTTTGCACAATGCAAAATGCACACTTTTATGGTCTTAGAGTCCCTCTAAGTAGATTCCACCTTTCTGTACATCTGTGTAACATATAATTTTCTAAAGGAAAAGAGATGAATACTATCCACTTACCTGCTTCCCTCTCTATTATCCTGGTTACTATTCAGTGCATCAGTGCTTCCGTACGTGGACTAGGAGAGTGAGCTGAGAAAGATCAAATGTTTTCCTAAAGTATCTAACCAACTTCCCTGCTGTAGTCCAAGAACTATATGATTGAAGAGACTCTGGACTCAAAATAGATATTGCCTTTGTGTCAAACTTACCTATGCATACTTGAAGTACAGTGTGCATTTAGCAATTTTGTTTCATTTCTGCACAGAAGCTGCAATTTAGAATTGTACGTGGTAGAGTCTATGTAAAAACACCCACATGCCAACCTGCTATTTAAGCCTCAGAGTTGGAGTCACACTTTGGTCACCATTATTCTTATTTTTGTGAATTATGGCTTGTGAATGTAATGAGTTGGGTTTTTTTGAGAAAAACAACCAGTGAAAGGTCATATTGCCTTTCTTGTCAAGAGTCAGCCACCTGTGACAAATCAGCCCCACTGTCCCGTTTTATGAAGATTTATCAAAAAACAGCCACACTTATTTTCTCCTGTATTTTCTATGACTGCGAGTGTGCTGCGCTACAGTATTGAAGATGATTGGTTGTGTGAGGCTCTAGTTCTCAAGGCTAGAATACTTTCTATTAGGTCTTTTACAGAAAAGGCTAATTCTTATGCCTAGACTAATCAATCCATTCAACCTATTATTCAGTCGATTAAACTCTAGGACAGAAATAATTTTTATTTTATTTTATACTGATTTATTTACAAAGTTTGACTACATAGTTTTTCCACAAAAGATACTTCCCATTTCCTTCACCCCACCCCACCCCAGTCAAATTGTGCAACCCTATGATTAACTTCGCGCCCCTCCCCCACCTTAGACCCTCATACTCATTCTACAATAATGGTTTTATACCTTATTTGTCCTTATGGGACTGAGTTAGTTCACTCAGCATAATGCTCTCCAGTCCTTCCCAAATTGGGTTATAATTTACAAAATCATTACTCCTTTATACTGCATAGCATTTCATTGTATGACAGTACTGCAATTTCTCAATCCATTTGTAAGTGTTTGGACATCTGGGTCGTTTCCATGTTCTTTCAATGGTGAATAATGCTGCTATGAACATTAGTGTACCAGTCAGAAATGGTTTTAGAACTTATATACAACCTCATTAAAAAAAGATTTGATAGTTTACAATAAAACACATAGTAATAAAATTATTGATCTTAAGTGTTTAATTAGGGTCTGTCTTAATTATGCTGTGCTGGATTAGCAGAAATAGCATAAGCAGGTGCCTTTAACAAACAGAAATGTTATCTCTCATTACTTTTGAAGACAGAAGTTCAAATACAGGGCTTCCACTCCAGGGGAAGGCTACTCTCTGTATGTGTCCTTGTTTAGGAGTTTCTCAGAACAGGAACCTGAGTCCAAAAGATGAACTCCAATCCTGGCTTCTCTTTTCTGGCCATACTAATGCCTCCTCCCTCCTCTTCCTGCTGGTTCTCTGCTTATCTAGTTCTCTTCTTAACCCTTATAAGACAACGAAAGTGATATAGTCCACACCCCAGGCACACTCTTTATGATCAGCACTGTGACCCACTTAAGGATGTTGCATCCCACTCTAATCCCCTAAAACTGAGTGACTGATTAGATCTCATATCATGGAGATGACTACATCCTTACAGATATCTCTCTCATCCTGCTTTGCTGCACATTCTTGTGGTTAGATGATCCTTGTGGCCCATGTACAACAGATTGAAACCCTTCTATGCAAAATCCTGTGCAATCCTTACAATTTCTGCTGTGTTTAAGATGTTTTGGTCACTGTGTCCATCAGCCTTGTTTGGAGGGGTTTTTTCTCCTTCACTTACCTTCCAACTTTTCAAAGTTGATGTACTTTTTCACTTTTCTAAAAACTGACCCTTCCTGATAACATGCCAGAATATTTGTGCCTCTAAGATGCAACTTGGCTGCACTCTTTCCAAGGCCGCCTTAATTTGTTCCTTTAGTAGTCTGTGGCATATTCAAAACTCTTCACCAACATCACAATTCAAAGCCACCAGTTCGTCTGTCTTCCTTACTTATTGTCCAACTCATTACATAAGAAGGAATTGAAAATACCCTGGCTTGAGTCAAGCACACCTTAGTCTTTAAACTGATATGCTTGCCCTTGAACACTTTAGAGAAGTTCTTGGCAGCACATTTTCCCAGTGAAGTATGTTGTTTGTTTTCTTGACTGCTGTTTCCATCTGTGTTGATTGTGGATCTAAGTAAACTCATTAATTTAGAGGTTAGGATCTACAACATATGGGATAATTTTATAATATTGAGAATCAGAAGCTAGCCAATTTGACACATTTTTGGGGGCTTTTTTTTTTTTAGGGCAGCGGCACAATTGAACTCATGACTAGGCCAAAACTGTATAACACTGTGATTTAGGCTTGATTTTAGCTTAGAGTTTTCAAGTGCACAGTGGTGTTGTGCATAATATGTTGCCCGACCAACCAAAAGCTGAGTCATTCAAATCCAATGGATGTTCATAGGGAAAATGATGGGCAGTCTCCTCTTGTAAACATGTGCAGCTTGGAAAGCTGATTGCCATGAGTCAGAATCAACTACACAGCGGAAGATCAGGGAAGCACAGCAAAGAATGAAAGTGTTACACTTAGGAAGAAGGCTGCACAACCATTTCTCCCCTCATCTTCCTCGGGCTTTGTGGGATGTCAAATAACTCTTTTAAAGTAAGTAGAAAGTTGAAACTCTTAAATTAGGTAAGGAGTCAAAGGCCAAAGCAACATTCGTATAGCAAATGAAGGGGCTGTCATAAGCTGGTTTCCACAGTGACCTTTCCATAATAACTAACAGTATGACATTACAGGCTGACACAGTGGAGGCATTTCTGTGAAGGAGTAGTGTTAATACCATGATAAGTAGTTTTTCCTGGTATTTGTATTGATATTAAAGTTGACATATTGTGTTCTGGAGAATAATATTTTAAAGAAACCAGCTTCACAGCTCCCGGCCTCCCCCGGGAACCATATGGCAATTTACTCAAATGTGTTCATGGGAATCACTATAAAAGACAATGTTAATAGACCACAAGATACAGATCACTACTTAATGTAGTGGAAAATAAATTAAAAAGGGGGGAAACCCCTATTTCCTCTTTATAATATAATAGATTTCTGTCTTCCTCTGTTTTTATTAACATTTCCTTGCAATTTTTGAAATGTTCATTGTATCTGTCTGTTGCTTAAATTTTCATGTAATTTTGAAGATTTACTCATAGTGGCTATCGGCCACAGACTCTGAGGTTTATACAGGCAGAGCTCAAATTTGTTTGCACTTCACAGAGACTATTTTGTTTTGTAACACATTGATATGTTATGGTAACCCTGTGTCAAGGAAGTCTGTGGGTGCCTTTCCTCTGCTCCTTGTGCCCCAGCACACACCCATTCTGTGTCTGTACTGCATTTTGGTGATTCTCTCATATTTTAAGCTTTTTCATAATGCTTATTGCCTACGAGTCACTTTGCTGCATGCTTTACCTTATTGCAGTGCCTGGAACTGAACCTGCAATCTTAAGTAGTGCCCATGTGGGAAAGAAAAATCTAATGTAGATTGGTTTTAAACTTTATAATGGTTTTAAATGGTTTTAATGGTTTTTAACTTTAACTATGTATGTTTCAGAGTATTCTCTGGTTTATTTGTGTTGTAAATAAAGGTCTAAGATAGTTGTTGTTATGTACCATCCAATCACTTGCGACTCATAGTGACCCTGTGTACAATAGCTCTAAACCCTGCTCTTTCCTGAGACAACCTTATAGTCTCTAAGGTAGTTGAGATTGTAAAAATTTCTAAGAAAAACATAACATGGTAACTGCTTCACTGGGGGAGAGTGTGGTGTTGTACCATCGAGTCAGAAGTGACACACAGCTGACCCTCTAGCAGGTTTTCAGAGGCACTAAATTGCTTGGGAAGAGATTGCCCATCCTTCTCCCTATGGAGTAGTTGGTGAACTTGAACCAAGTGCCTTTAGAATTGCAGCTCAGCTTCTTGCCACTAGGCCACCACAGGTCCTAGTGGATCATGACAGTGGATCATAGCAATGAAAAAGTATAAACTTCAGACCAGAGGTATCCTGGGTGGGAGTGTCTACATTACCTTCTAATGGTTGCATAATCTTAGGACATTTGATTTCCCTTCCGAGCCTCAGTTTCCTTATCTGTGAGTTGATTGTTTTAAGATTTTTCTGAGAATGGAAAGTAGTCTCCACCTCAGGAATGAGAGCTGGCATTGCTGTCCTTGTCAAGAACTTGCTACGAAAAAGAGCTACCCAAGTTTCTTTTGTTGGGAGCTGAATGAATAGCTCTCACAATCTATGTACTTTGATTTAAAGGTTTTGGGTTTAAAACTCTGCTGACACACATTCTCCTGGATTATCCCATAAGGGGGAAAACTTTATGCTGAAAGAAAATCTTGAAGGTCGGCCGGGTCAGAGACCATGACTTTTCCACTCTTTGTGTAGCATCATGTGACACGAGTGCTGCTATTAGGCACCGTTTAGTCACCTCTAACCCACAGAGACCCTGGGTACAACAGGAAGACACCTGGCAGGGCCTGCACCATATTCACCATTTCTGCTGTGTTTAAGTTCCTGAAGAGCTTGTTGTAGCTCCTTTACACTTTTAGGAGACACAGTCAAGAATCCTAGCATGTAATTTTCATCTCTTTTGTATTCTTTATGTTACACTCTTAGGATCTCTGTTGGCATAGTGTATAATGTTATGGCCTGCTAACCAAAAGGTCACCAGTCACTCCCAGGAAGGAAGATGGGAAGTCTCTTCCCATAAAGATTTACATCTTTGGAAACCTGCTTGAGAGTCACTATGAGTACATATTCAGTCAATAATGGGGAGTTGAGATATATATATATAAGCTCTGGTGGTCTAGTGAGTAAGGAATTGCACTGTCAACCTAAAAGTTCCTGGTTCAAATCCACCAGCTGGTCTTCTTGGGTAATTTACAGTTTATGAAAAACTGCTGGTGGGTCAGTCATTAATTGGCTTTAAATTGACTGCATACAGTCATAGATCCAGGAGATGGTATTCACAATTACCTGCTTTGTGTCAGAGAGCTGGATATTGACTAAAGATGACAGAAGAATGGATATCTTTGAGCTGTGGTGCTGGAGAAGTCTTGACCATACCATGGACCACCAAGAAAACAAACAGGTCTGTCATGGAGTTGGGGAAACCAGGTTTTCCCTTGCAGGCTAGAATTTTGAAGCACTGTCTCACATACTTTGGGCATCTGGCCAGGAGAGACCGATCCTTGGAGAAGGGGACATCATGCTCTGAAGGGTGGAGGTGCAGTGTAGGAGAGGAAGACCCCGAATGAGATGGATTAATACAGGAACCAGGGCAAGGGGAGTAGGTGTATCAGAGTCAGTGAGACAGGCTAAGGGCAGGGCAGTCTTCAGAGCTGTGTACATAGGGTCACATGAGTCACATGGCACATAGCAACAACAATGACATATACACACAGACATATGTGTGATCTCCATATGCATACACACACACACACACACACACACACACACACACACACACTATGCTCTGGTGGCCTAGCGACAAGAAGCTGCTCTGCAATCTTGAAGGCATGAGGTCTGAGTCCAGCAGCTGCTCCATGGGAGAAGGATAGACAATCTCCTCCAGCGTGATTAAATGAAATGCCTCAGAAAATCCATTGGCTATGGGTCAGTTCCGACTCAATGATAAACAGCATTGTTGTGTGCTTTCATGTCAAAATCAACTCATGGCTGACCCTCCAGCCGATTTTCTGAGGCTGTAAATCACAGAGGAAGAGGTTGTCCATCCTCCTATGGAGCAGCTGGTGGATTTGAACTGCCTGCTTTTAGATTGGCAGCATAATTCCTTAGTACTAGGGCTGCAGAGCTCCCATATATGTGTGTGTCCCTACACACACACACACACACACACACACACACACACACACTTCTAAATTTTTTCTTTTTTGTAGCAAATCTTCTTGTTCCTTTTAAGGTTTTACATTATACCTTTAGCCTCTTTAGTTCTTTTCTTAGGATAATGTGAAACATTTGCCTTTACAGTTTTTCAATGCCTTGCTTTGGATAAACATATTTTATGGTCCAGAGTTTTTAGACTGTATACTCCTATAAAGAAAAAGATACAAACACCATCAAATTATTCTTTTATATCATGAACTTAATAAATCATGGTTTCACTTCAGAGAGTGAGAGAGTGACCTAAAAGAGAATGAATGTTTTCCAAAAGTTTTTAACCTACTCCCAGGGCAGAGTCTAAGTAATATGTAGTTCAGAAGACTCTGACTCTAAGTATATTTTATCACTGGATTGGAATTATTTATGTGTTCCTGAGGAGGGCATATTTCTATAGTTGTTGCAGAAACCTCAACTGCAGCAAGAATGAAAAAATAGATAATTCCAACAGAAAATGTCCTAAAGGCCTGGCAGATCACTGGACCAATGTTTTGGCATCCCTACTGTTGCACGGATAATTCTCTGGTGGCCTCACGGGTAAGGAGTTGCACTGCCAATACAAAAGTGGGTGGTTTGAATCCACTCTGAGGAAGCAGGACCAGCAGTCTTCTTCCACACAACTTACTGCTTCTGAAAATCTGCTGGAGTGTCAGCTGTGAAATCTGTACACAGTTGATGGCAAATAATAATTACAACAGCAATTATTTCATGGGTTGCTTCAATACTTGTAATGTTGCTTCAATATTTGTAATAGTTCCAGATGTAGAACAATGACTAAGGATGACAGAAGAAGAACTGATGCCTTGGAATTGTGATGTTGGAGAAGAGGGCTAAATATTCCAGGGACTGCTGAAAAAAACAGGTATGTCTTGGAGAAGGTGCAGCCAGAGTGTTCCTTGGAGGCAAAGCTGATGAAGCTTTGTCCCACATACTTTGGACATGTGACGAGGAGAAGTTTTCCTTGCAGAAGGACATCATGCTTGAAAAGGTGGAGGGAAGGTGAAAGAGAGGATGACCTTCAACCAGGTGGATCGACACAGTGTCTGCTGCAATGGGCTTGAGTGTGTCAGGAAGTGTGGGGATGGCACAGGACGGGACAGGGTTCACATCTATGAGCTGTATTTGACTCAATGGCACCTCCACGGCACCTCCCAATGACCTCTAGACGATGGGAGCTCTGGTCCACAGGGAGTTGTGTTGCTGACTCAAAGGCAGCACCTCCCTGGTGATTGGAATCCATCAGTGACTCCGCGAGAGAAAGTTGGGCAGTCTCTTCATGTGATTCGGTCTCCAGAAATCTGCTGGACAATCAGGAATGAGCCCATTCTGACTCCGTGGGGGTAAGTGAGGTGCAGCCCCCAAATGAAGCCTCTTGTTGTTCAATCAAGTCAGTCATAACAGCTCTAGAGGACATGGTGTCACTGTCCTCCAGGTTCCCCAGGGCGTTGGCTTTCTCAAAGTAGACCACTTCCTCTCTGCCTCTCCACATAATGGACTGCTGACTTGTAACAGCCAATCACTTAGTCACGAGGACTCCTCCTAGTAAGTGTAACAAGGACCAATTTGAGGACAAATCTTTTGTTAATCAGAGATAGCCAGTATTGACACTACGCCTCCACCAGTGGCTGATGAGTCACTTCTGGCTCACTGTGGCCACAAGTGGGTGACTCCAGAGAGTTCCCAAAGACTGTGACTTTTCGCTAGCTAATTGGCAAGCCTTTCTTCTGACTTGTCTAAGGGTGTATTCAAACCACCAGCCTTTTCGTCAAGTGCTTAACTGTTCACACCACTCCGGGTCTCCAGCAATGCACAGCCCACGTCAAAAAGGAGAACACTCTGTTGTAACGGAAGCAAGAAAGACTGTGCTCTACTCCTTTGCGACTGAGTAGCATGACCACCAAGGTCCTTTTCAAGCCTGTGGTTTTTCAATGCTACATAACACTTGTATACCAGAAGAAGATGAAGATGAGAAAAAATAACTCCTACAGTAAACCTGGGACTCTTGTTCTTAGTCTGGTGTTCTGTAGCCATAAATGAGAAGAAAGGGACGTAAGAAAGGAGTGGAGAGAAATTGGGCTGTAGTAGGATGTCAGAGATGTAGTCAGAGCCTTCGCCTAGCAATGCATGTTTATAGCAGATGTTTCTACTGATAATTTAAAGCTTAAGTGCCTAATGAACTTCTCAGTCCCTCTGCCTCCCTCCAGCCCCACACCAGCATCCTGCTGCTTTCCTTAGTTTAATATGCTCTTGGCTGTTTAGCAGGAAGACAAAGACTAAAGGTCACATTTAAAAGGCACAGTGTGGATTTGCTAGTGTGTTTCCCCTAGAACACATCTAACATGTGTTTTTTATTATGCAAGTAATAGTTTTGGGGCAATATCAGAGTACTTTTGTACCTTTAGTTTATCTAGCTGGAAGGAAAAAAATACATTGAATCAAAGAACCTCATAAGATGGTAACATTCTGTTTTATTATATTGTGACACACACAGTAATTGTATGCTCTGGTTTATTGTTATTTTCTTTCATGCTTATAGAATTACTGATATATTTATGACCAAATAGCATTTGTTTTGTAATTGGTACACTAGGATTCAAGACGTGTTTATTTAACCTCAGCTCAGTGAAGTTGTTTATGCTGTAAGACCTTGAGTTCAATTTACTTCTGTTTCTGCAGAAACTTTCTTATTTATAAAAGTTGAGCGTTGAGTGACCTCTTGATTCTGATGTTTCCTTCACCCTCCTGTGGGGCAATAAGAACAAAAAGCTAGTGTCTCCTTTACACTCCGAAGAAATTAAACTGCTTCCTTAAGTGGGTTTGTTTGTACAAATGAATATGGCAACCAGATGTTTACTGAAATCCCTTGCATTTCTGCTTCAAGTTTAGCTTCTTTCTAATTGGTTGATCTTTGTAAAAAAGTTTCATGGAAACCAGATTGGGTTTGAATTCTCCAAAGCTGGGAAATGTTTAAGAGAGCTTTGAAGATAGTTCCTTTAAACTCTTTCCTTAAATATACTGTTGGCTTCTTTGATTTTTATTTAAACAATGACATAGTATTAACATTTTATTAATGTACTCCTTGCCATTGGACATTTGATATTTTTTATTAATTTTAATGAAAATTTAGAAAGACTTTCTATTTTCATTCATTCATTTTTGCACTTTTCTGCCTGCCCACCCCTCCTCCCCACCCACTACACTCTTCTCTTTGAAAAGTAAAAGAAAAGTTCCCCCATTGTTTTACAATCCCTCCCCCCAGGTCCACTCCACTATACAGCCTTCTTCATTCTGGACTCCTGTCATGACAATAATAACTAATCACATATCCCTTTTAAACCGTTTTCTCCCTCGTCTGTTTCAATGCAGTGTACATTATTTATTCCATCCTTCTCAGTCTCCCCTCAACCCTGATGTCAGTCCTGTTCTACAACAGTGACACCATGCAGTATTTGTCCTTTTGTGACTGAGATATTT
>NW_006399772.1:25896897-25917441 GCF_000299155.1 Elephantulus edwardii
TTCTCAGTCTTACCCCCACCCTGATGTCAGTCTCATTCTACAACAGTGGCACCATGTAGTATTTGTCCTTTTGTGACTGAGATATTTCACTCAGCATAATGTCCTCCAGGGTCACCCATTTTGAATAATATTGCATGAGTTCCTTGTTTTCAATGCAGCGTAGAATTCCATTGTGTGAATATACCACGGCTTCTCTAACCATTCGTTTGTTGATGGGCACTGAGGTTGTTTCTGACTCTGTGATAGTGAACAAAGCTGCGATATACATGGGTGTGCATTTGATATTTCTTTTTAAAAAAATCTTTTAAAATATATGTTAGCATGTTGAAAGTGAACATTTGCACAATAAACTGGGTTTTCATTTAACAATTTCGATATAAATTATTCCATGAGAAAGCCAAGTTCTTCACCACTGAGTTGATTGTGATTCATATTAACACCCTGTCAAACAGAGTGAACTGTCCCAGTGAGTTTCCAAAGCTGTGTTGTTAGACACTCTTGAGTCACCTCTGACACCAAGTGACCTTTGTACAGCAGATCGTAGACTGGCCTGATCCCCTGCCATCCTCACAGTGTTCACCATGCTCCAGCCCATTGTTGTAGTCACACTGTCAGTCCACTATGTTGTTCCAGTGTGCTTTCAATCAGAACCAACCCACACATGACCCTCCATTGGGTTTTCAGAGGCTATAAATTACACAGGATGAGATTGTCTGTCTTTTTCCACAGAGCAGCTTGTGGCAGCACAACTCCTCACTGACTGGGCTCCCAGAGCTCCTTTCAATCCACTATAGCAGGTTTTCAGATCTCCAACCTTTTGCTTAATAGGTGGACGTTGAACTACTATACCACCAGGGCTCCTTCTTTCCATTCCGGATTTGCCATTTCTGATACCTCTACCTGGACCAGGAGGCTCAAACAGAGCAAAGGAACCCTGAATGAAGGTTTAAAATGAAGAAGGGAGTGTGTCAGGATTGTATTCTCTCTTCACATCTATTCAGTCTGTATGATGAGCAAACTAACCAAGAAGCTGGGTTCTATGAAGAGGAATGTGGCATCAAGATTAGAGGGAATACTCATCAATAACCTGTATTATGCAAATGACACAACCTTGGTTGCTGAAAGTGTGGAGAACTATGCTCACTTACTGCAGAAGTTCAAGAAATGCAGCCTTCAGTATGAACTGTATTTCAGTGTCAAGAAAACAAAGATTCTTACCACTGGACCAGTAGACAAACTTGTGATGGAAGAAGATGTTGAAACTGTGAACAGGTTTATCTTGCTTGGATCCACAATTAACACCCTTAGTACCAGCAGTCAGGAAATAAGGAGACATATTTCATTGGGGAAATCTGCAGGTAGGGACCTCCCCAAATTATTTAGGAGTAATGATGTCAGTTTAAGGACTAAGGTGCATTGATGCAGGCCATAGTCTTTCTAAGCACTAGCTATGCATCTGAGAGCTGGACAGTGAATGAATAAGGATAATAAAAGAATTGATGCCTTTGAGCTGCGGTGTTGGAGAAGAGCACTGAACATCCCATGGACTATCAAAAGAACAAACAAATATGTCTTGGAGAGAGAGGGTGCAGCCAGAGTGCTCTTTGGAGGCAAAAATGATGAGGCTTTGCCTCACATAATTAGGGCATGTTGCTAGAAGGTGCTATTCCTTGGAGAAGGACATGATACTCAGAATGGTAGAGGGTCAGCAAAAGAGAGGAAGACCCTCAGCCAAGTGGATTGGAGTGGTAACTGCCACAATGGGCTGTATGGTGTCAGGAAGTGTGAGGATGGCACAGGATAGGACAGGGTTCAGATCTTTTGTTCAGAGGGTCGCTATGAGTCATACTCAACTCAGTGGCACCTAACAACAACAACAATAACAGTTTTCCTTTTTCATTCTTCTCATCTTTGCTTTGGAATGATTTCTGAACATTTGATCAAACAGATAAGTTGTTTTGTTTTTTCAAAAGAGCTCATTATTCATCGTCTAGACTTTTTTTGTTTTATAAAGGCAATTTGTTATTTTGTTAAAAGTTGGTTTCAAAGGACAATTTTTTTTCCATATGTACATTTTAATTTATTAAAATTATGGCACTTAATAACAGCAGAAATAATTATATAGCTCCACATCCAGAAGCAATACAGTTTTGGAGGTGCAAACATTCCTTATTACCCATAAAAGTAAAAAAGTTTTAACATATTCCTTAAGCCCTTAATTACATAAAATATTTTATTTAGCATAATTTACAGCCAGTACACTTATATAAACTAATTATCATTATCTGTCTGTCTTTCACCATCCAAAAAAGAAACCTGTTAATATAACTAAGTACATGGTAAAACTTTTGAGCATGATATTGTCAGTTCGGAATCATTTGTAGGGGAAAAGAAAATTCATAATCAATTCCTCTTTTATAACAACTTGGGTAACTGTCATAAACATTGTTATATTTTTAACTCTTTAAAATCCAAAAGACCCCATCAAGTGCCATATTGAAAGACTTTTTTTTTTTACTGCAGCACAAAGGACAATTTTTGTTTAAGGTTTAAATAGTGATGTCAGGGCAATAGTTTTACAAAGTTTTCTCTCTCAATCCATCAAGTCAGAATTTTTTTTAGAAAAGAATTCCAGTCCACCTTTTTCTCCCATTATTTTGGGTTCTGTCTACTCTCTCCCTGATTCTTTGCATATTTCTTTAGAATTGAAAAGTGCCTATTTTAGAAATCTGGCATTTGTGTTTGGTCTTACTGCAGACTAAACTGTGCTCCGAATGGCAGATTTAATTTGTAAAAACAAATCATATCCGTATTCATTTAGATTGAGGAAGGACGCCGGGAAAGGAAAGCAAACACCTGCCTGTGAGGCCTTTCAGGTGATGGAGTATGTGGACTGACTAGCTGGGAGCTCCGCTCTGCAGACATACTGTGATTCCTATGCTAATGCGTGATCAGATTTCACAGCTTCAATGTTTTTTGACATTTTCCTCAATTTAGGGGGAGTTTGGGAACATTATCCATATTTCTAAGATTGCCTTTTCATTTTTGTACTTCTTTTTTTTTTCTACTCTCACTGTTATAAATATGGTTGAAATGTTATAAATCACTGCTCTTTCAGCCTAGTCTTTTTCCAAGTTGTTGTCGGGTGCCATGGGGAAGGGTCTGACGCAGAGCGACCCTTTGTGCAACAGAGGGAACAGTCACCGGTCCTGTGCCGTCCTCACTCTCATTGTACTTGAACCCATGTTTGACTCCAGCTCATGGAAGGTGTTCATTTATTTATTTATTTTTTCACCCTCTCCTTAAACAAGCATGATGTTCTTCTCCAGGAACTGACCCCTCCTAAGAACATGCACCAAGTACATGTGATGAAGTCTCACCATCCTTATTTCCAGGAAGCACTCGAGCTGCACTTTTTCTGGTACACATTTGCTTGTTCTTTTGACAGCCCCTGGTATGTTCAGTATCCTTTGCCAATACTACAGTTCAGGGGCATTGATTCACCTCCAGTCACTCTTTCGCTGGGCAATGTTCACAGCCATATGAAACAATGGAAAATACCCTGACCTGAGTCAGGTGCACCTTAGTTTCGAAAATGACACCTTTGCTCTTTGGCTTTTTAAAGAGGTCCTTGGCAATAGGTTTGCCCAGATCTGGAAACTTTCTCTCTTGCTTTGTGCTACCTTCTTCTGGTCTTCATTTTGCTAATCTCTCTGTCTTTGTGTTTTCCCTCTAAATATGAGCGTTCTCCCGTATTTTATTCACAGTCATGTTTTTCTCCTATCTTGATACTCCACTAAGAAAATCTGTTTTCCTCTAGATGCAGTTATCACCTCAAGGGGTATAATCTGTAAATAATGTCCACTCATAATCTATCTTCACAGGCAGCTTTATCAAAGAGTCAGAAATTTCCAGGCACTGGATGAATATTTTAAAAAATATATTGTGACTTGAGTGAAGGCTTACAAAGGAAACTAATTTTTCACTCAACTATTCGTGAACCTTTTGTTTTCTGAAATGAAGCGTACTATTCACAATATAATCACACCTTCCCCACTTCTTCCCCACACTTCTGGTTTCCATGCATCTTCCTGTACCAACTGTGTATCTTCTTCCTTAGTGATACTGTTCTGATGGCCACCTTATTGTATGTATTTCTTTCCCTTTGTCCATCTTAATTTGTGTAGAATAAGGAGTTCTACTTCCAACTCGAAGGTAGGTGGTTCAAGTCTACCAGCATCCCCAAAAGATAATGATGATCAGTCTCCATCCGTGTGATTTGTTTTTGATGTTAATGATAATGAGAAAGAAAGCATCCATTTACTAATTTTCACTCCACTCACTCTCTCTTTTCACCATTAGTAACCATCAAGAATGATTCTACCTGTGTTTAGATAATCTAGAATGGTCTATATACCCCTCTAGAGTAAGTCTGTGTATGTTGTTGTTGTTATGTGCCGTCGAGTCGCTTGCGACTCATAGCGACCCTATGTACAACAGCCCTAAACTCCGCTCTGTCCTGTGCCAATCGCACTGTCTCTGACACTCCCATCCCAATTATCCCAGTCACTGAATCAATCCACCTCATAGAGGGCCTTCCTCTCCTGCGCTGTCCCTCCACCTTCCCAAGCATGATATTCCTCTCCAGGGACCGGTCCCTCCTCACAGCATGTCCAAAGTATGTTAGACGGAGCCTCAGAATCTTTGCCTCCAAGGAGCCACCCGGTTTAACCCTTTCCAGGACAAATCTGTTTGTTTTCCTAGCAGTCCATGGTATTCTCAATACTCTTCTCCAGCACCACAGCTCAAAGGCATCAATTCTCCTTCTATCCTCCCTGGTCATTGTCCAACTCTCTGATGCATAACAAGTGATTGCGAAGACCATAGCCTCCTGTATCTGACGCACCTTAGTCTCCAGAGAGACACCATTGCTCTTCAGTACTTTGAAGAGGTCCCTAACAGCAGACTTTCCCATGGCAATGTGCCTTCTAATTTCCTGACTGCTGGTGCCAAGACTGTTGACTATGGAGCCAAGCAAACTAAAGCTGTGTACAATCTCAATCTGTGTATAACCTTTATTTAACATCATATAATGGTAGTCTTAGACAGTATTTACCCTTTTGAGACTGGCTTTTTTCACTTACCATTATGTCCTCTAGTTTCAGTGGGATGGATGTTTTGATTTGTATATGCCAATGCTTCAGAATATGTAGAACTGAATTGATCATCTATTCAAGAAGTATCTTGCTTGCCATGTATTCTTTCTGTTGTTCTTGTCTTTCCTGTGTTCTGTTACTAGTACTATTATAGAGCTTCTGTCTCATGACGGGCGTTATATCCATTTGTTATGTCAACACACAACAGTCAAGTCCCATAAAGTGTATCTTCTCTCTGCATGGTACCAAGTTCTGTCAGTTACCTTGACCCTCTGTGGTGATCACCCCCATAGCCTATCCTGACCCAATAGCTATTAAACTCTTCTCCAGCTTCTGGTCCCTGCCTTCTACCGTCTACTCCATTGCAGCCAATTTAATTTTCCACAAACACGACTCTGCTCACATCACTTCCATGGGCAGGAATCACCAAAAGATTCCCATTTTCTCCTCACCACATCTTTCCTAACCTGGAATTCAGACCCTCCTGGAGCACGGTGCGTGGTGTCGGACTCCTCTGTATCCCTGTTGCCCTGTGGGTCACAGGCTTAGCATCACATCTGACTTACACAGGGAATTTAAAATAAAAACGAGCAACGCCCAGGCCCTACTCCAGAAAGTAAGTCTGAAGTATGGAGTGGGAGAAGAGGGAAAGGATATTTCTATTTTTTGAAAAAGGGAGCTCTGATGGCATATAGTCCTTATAGAGACTCACACGTGTAACATGTAAGTGGTGCATCACTGGTCTTTCAAATCCAACCACAGCTCCATGGAGAACAGATGGGCCATCTCCTCACCTGCAACCTGCATTGTGGAGCATCTGAAAACTTACTGCAAGTTAGCTGTGAATCAGTTCCATCTGGACAGCAATGAAACATTTTGTTGGGTTTTTTTCCCTCCCTTTTTCTTCTTTTTTAGTTTCCAGGTGATCAGAGAGCAGACTGCTGAGTCTGAGCAACTTGTGTTTGCCAGGTCACATGAATGTTCTCTGCAAACTTGTTCCGTTGTTGATCTGACTAGCGGCATCTCTGTTTCCCAAAAAAGATGAATTATACCAACAGATTAAAAGTAACCTCTAGCTCCAACTCTTTTTTCTAAAGAACATATTTGAAAGTCATGTGCAAATCTCATCAACTAATGCAACAAAACAGCTCCTTTATAGTGGGGAGATCTTGGAATGTGAACAATCTTGTTGAACATTCCATCTCCTTATCACAGGGACCCAGCGGGTGATGAAGGGTCAGGTGGTGCTGCCTTCCTAAGGGCCAGCACTGTTGTTGTTAGGAGCCCTCGAGTGGGAACCAACTCCAAGCTGACCCTCCAGTGGGTTTTCAGAGGACGTGAATCACACAGGAGGACGCTGCCTGTCTGTCTTTCTCCCACTGAGTAGCTGGTAGATTTGAGCTACCTGCCTTTGGTTTGGCAGTGCAACTCCTTACCACTGGGCTACTAGAACTTACTAAGGGCTAGCACCACATTTCGTAATTGTCACAGGGTAAAGGAGACTACTGCTGGAACCTTTGATTTGAAGATCATAGTTTAGATGAACTTCAAGGAGGGTGCCTGTTCATTTGCTAAGGCTGAGGTTCTTGATGGGAACCCAGGTGACATTTTGCTACTAACTGAGAACTTGGTGGTTTGAATTCACCAGTCACTCTGAAGAAAAGGAGTGAAGCAGCCTGCTCCCATTAACCTCAGTGTGGGGGATGGGGGGGGTCACCGTGAATTGGCATCAACTTGATGGCAGTGGGTGGGTGGTTGTTTGCTTTTTGTTATTCACAATATCAAGAGATTCTGGGATTGTCTGGAAGATTTGTTAAGTCATAGATTACTGGACCCTAGACTTGTTATGTTGTTCATGTGAGATTTAATTTCACTGGACTTTTTGTTTTGTTTTGTTATTGTTGTTATGTGCCACTGCGTTGAGTACAAATCATAGGAGCCCTATCTATGCACAATAGCTCTGAACTGTGCTCTATTCTGAGCCAATTTCACTGTTTCTACCCTTATTACTCCAGTTATTGTGTCAATTCATCCCATCCTGGGTCTTGCTCTCCTAGGTTGTCCCTTCCAAGCATAATATCCTTTTCCAAAGACTTGTTCCTCCTGGCTACATGCCTAGAGTATGTAAGATACAGTCTCAAAATCGTTGCCTCCTAGGAGCAGCTTGATAGCACCCTCCCCAGGAAAGACCTGTTCTCTTGGCAGTTCACGGTCTGTTCAGTACTCTTCTCCAGCACTACAACTGAAAGGCATCATTTCTTATGTCATCCTTGGTCATTGTATAGTTCTCTGATGCGTAGCAAGTATTTACGAAAAGCATAGCCTGAATCAGGTACACCTTGGTCTCTAGACTGACATTCTTGCTCTTCAGCACTCTGTAAAAGTCACTGACAGCAGATTTCTCGAATGCAATTAATCTTTTGATTTCCTGACTGCTGGTGCCAAGAACATTACTTATGGAACCAAGGAAGATGCAATGATTAATAATCTTAATCCCTTCTCCATGTATCATGATGGTGCCAGTGAACCCAGTGGTAAGAATCTTCTTTTTCTTGATGTTGAGCTTCAATTCATATTGCAATCTGTGTCCTTGACCCTCTGCAGCAAATGCTTTAGGCCCTCTTCAGTTTCAGCAAATGCTTTAGGCCCTCTTCAGTTTCAGCAAATAAGGTTGTGTCTTCTGCCTCCAATCTTGCTGCCATGTTCCTCCTCATAAAACCCAGCCTTACAAATGATCTGTTCTTCATATGGACTAAAAAGGTGTGAAGACAGGACACATCTCTGATGTAGTCCTTTTCTGATTTTGAACTATGCAGTATCTCCTTGCTCTGACTGCCTCCTGGTCCAAATATAGGTTTTACATGAGTCGAATCAGGTGTTCTGGGATTCCCATTCTTCAGAAAGTAAGCACAATTTGTTGTGATGTACACAGTCAAATGCCTTTGCATAGTCAATGAAAAACAAATAGGCATTCCTCTGGTACTCTCCATTTTTTGGCCAAGATCCACCTGACATTGGCAATGATGTCCCTAGTGCAATCAGCCTTTTCTAAACCAGCTTGTATTTCTGGTTGTTCTCTGTTGATACACTGTTTCAGTCGCTTTTGGATAATCTGCAGCAGGATTTTGTTTGCATGTAATGTTAGTAATATTGTTCAATGATTTCCACATTCTTTTGTATCACCCTTTTTTTAAAAACGGGAATAAGTAGGGATAATCTCTTCCAGTCAATTGGCCAGGTGGTTGTCCTCCAGATTTCTTGGCACGGCATGATGATCACTAAGAGGGCTGCATCTGTGTGTTGAGATGTGTCAATTAGTATTCCACCAATTCCAGGGGCCTTGTTTTTTGACAATTCCTTCAGAAAAGCTTGAACTTCCTCTTTAATCACCATCATCAAACATAAGTTGTTTAATGAAATTCTTCTGTGTCAGCTAATTCTTTTTGGTACCCTGACTTTGTGTACTCCCTTCCATCTTTTTTTGATGCTTCCTGGATCATTCAATATTCTGCCCATGATATCCTTAAGTATTGAAACTCAAGGCTTGAATTTGTTCTTCAGTTCCTTCAGCTTTAGAAATACCAACCAAGTTGATCTGTTTGATAGTCTAACTCCAGCTCTTTGAACATTTCATTATAATACTTTGCTTTGTCTTCCCACGCTGTCCTTTGTAATCTTCTATTCAGCTACTTAACTTCTTGATTCTTCCCTCTGCTTTGACTTCTCAGCACTGCATTGCAATATTCAGAATCTCTTCCAACATCCATCCTAGTATTTTCTTCCTCCTTTGTCTTTGTAGTGACCTTTTGCATTTTTCATGGATAATATCCCTGTAAAGATTATGTCAATAATAGCATAAAATTAGATTATGTAAGTGTACCTAATTATATTTACTTATTCTCACATTACTAGGTTTTTGTATTTCAAATATATAATAATATATACATGTATTTTTATATGTCTTTGTCTATATTTCTAATTGTTTCTGTAGCAGTTTTTCTATTATGTGCCCGTGAATCAGCACTGACTCATAGCTGACCCTCTAATGAGTTTTCAGAGGCATTTATTGCATTTCTAAAAGTAAATTCATTCAGTGGTGCAGGAAATCTCCCATCTCATTGAACTCCACCAATATCAAAGCACTGCTATTTTCGTAAATGATGGTTGCTTCAGTGTTGAGGATTTTGCTCTGTGAAAGAACATGCATTTTTCAATGGAAGTATAAGTGGGAAATCTGAATTCACAGCTGTAGCATCAAGCAGATTAATGATTCTGCTGAGAAATTGACACTTGCATTGTGGGAGGAATGTAGGGTGTGTGCTAATACCAGGCACATTCCACTGAAATCTGGAGGCTCATCCAGATAGCCAGCGTATCAGAAATAATGAGTGTTTGCATTTCCATTGGCTTGTTTACTCAAGGATTTTTAGTCTTTTTTTTTTTTTTTCAGTCTGCGTTCAGGAAAAAGAGTATGCTATTAAGGTTTACCAGAAAGATCTTATTTTGTGTGGTCCCTGAAATCTCTCGCTCTTAACTGCACACAGCAAGATTATGGCACGATGAAACTGATTTTTGTTTCTTGTCTTTGAAGGATATCCTATTATCCTGTCACACTGGGTGTATTTTGTAAATACAAAGAGACATTTGAATTTTAAAATGATCAGAGTTTAGGTTAACATTTTCTATGTTTTCATGTTATATAAATAACATTTTTATTGACACTTAACAAGGTTCTGAAAGATACACAATTTGTGGAAAGGCACAAGGGTTATTTTTTTTTTCAGATATGGATATTTTCTTACTTGAATGCACATTCCAGCTGCATTTGTAGAAATTTTTCCCCCCTGCTAGAATATTGTCAAATAAGAAATACAAAGATCGAAGAGAAAATTACTCTCAAATTCCACCACCCAGAGAGAATATGGTTAACAGTGTTGTGCATGTTCTAAGTCACACACACACACACACACACACACGCACACTCACTCACAGATACATCTTTCCTGCCTCTCTACTCAATAGTATGTAGTAAAAGTCTTCCCATATTAACATGGCTGAAAAAAAATAATGCTTTTTCATATCAATATTTTTAAGCTAGCTTTTATTATGTAATGACAGAAAACTGAACATTGTGCTTTATATACAGATGCATTTAATTTACACTGGGAGCTCTAGTGCCTTCGTGGTAAGAAGCTGTACTGCAATCCCAAATGCACGCGGTTCCAATCCACCACTTGCTCCACGGGAGAAGACTGGGCAATCTCCTCTCGACATTTACTGCCTCTGTAAAACCCCTAAAAGGTCAATATAGGCTGGTTCCAACTTCACAGCAAAACAACAACTACCCCTAAGCATAAAGAACATTGGTGTACTAGTGGTCAAGAGTTGCACTATTAACCAAAAATCACACAGTTTGAATCTACCAGCTGCCCTGTGGGACAAAGATGAGAAATTTTTTCCCCATATGATTTACGGCTTCTGAAAACCTGCTACAGGTCCGCTATATAGGTGGGTTCAGACTCCAACAACAACAGTTCCTATACATATGGAGCTCTGGTGGCTTAGCCCATCTTAGTCCATTAGAAAGCTGTGCTGGCAACTCACAGACCATCAGTGAGTCCTCCAGACAAAGAAGTGCAGGGTGTAAATGTGATTTCCAGCTTCAGAACCCCAGTAGAGGATCAACTATGAGTTGGTTCCAACTCAACAACAGTAAGGCTGGGTTTGGTTTTGGGGTTTTTGTTTTGGTTTTTTTGTCATTAACTTTTTCTTTTTCAAGAGTCCATGAGATAAGTAATTCTATTTAATAAATTAGAAACTTGACCTTAGAGCCTCAGGTCTGTGGAGTACTACCTCTATCAATGGTGGAGAGAAGTTTGACCTGAGATTTTAACTACAGTATTAGACCAGCTCCCTGAAAGGGCTTCCTTCTTTTTAACATTTCATGAAAGATGTGTCTTCATTTCAAGGAAATGTAGAATTATTGAGGCAGCGGGTGAAAAGATTAAAAATGTTTGTGGTTTGCCCAAATTACACGCCAAAAATATTCTTCTTGTTTTCACTTTCATCAATAATTGCTGGTATTAAATTGTGTTACTTTTTTTTTTTAATGTAAAGAGATTAAAAGGGATTTGTCTTGTTTTTATTAGCCAAAGGGAAATTTTTACTTGTCTATCAATTAAAATTAATATACTAAATACTGGGTTTTTAACTTGATTTTAGAATCTTTTTTTAATGCAAAGTATATGGAAAGCAAATCTAGATAGCAAAATAAAGAAAAGCTGATTAAATTCAGAAAAAGTTAAGTTCTAACCCTCTCTGGAGACTAAGGTGTGCCTGATACAGGCCATGATCTTTGCAATCACTTGGTAGGCATCAGAGAGTTAGACAATGACTAGGGAGGATAGAAGGAGAATTGATGCCTTTGAGCTGTGGTGCTGGAAAGAGTATTGAATGTACCATGGACTGCCAAGAAAACAAACATTCATCCTGGAGAGGGTTAAACCAGGCTGCTCCTTTGAGGCAAGGATTCTGGGGCTTCGTCTGACATACTTTGGACTTGTTGTAAGAAGGGACCAGTCCTTGGAGAGGGACATCATGCTTGGGAGGGTGGAGGGACAGCGCAGAAGGGAAAGACCCTATAAGAGGTGGATTGATTCAGTGACTGGGGTAATTGGGATGGGTGTGTCAGAGACAGTGCGATTGGCACAGGACAGAGCAGAGTTTAGGGCTGTTGTACATAGGGTCGCTATGAGTCTCAAGCGACTCGACGGCACATAACAACAACAACTTAAAGGATTGCACACTACTTTCTATCTACAGGACAGACAAAACTTAACATCAGTGTATAACGCAGGTGGGGATCCGAGGAAAGGGAGCTCTCTATCCACAACTGCTGGAAATGTGAACATTACAACATATTTTTTTGGAAAGCAATCTAGAAAATCTAAGATTCCTTCTCATTTTTAAGTCAGCATTTTTATTGTTAGGAATCAATTTGAGAGAAGGAAAGCCATCCAAATATTGTATCTTATAAAATATATATAGTAGGTGATTAATATGATTGTTATTGTTGTTGCTTTGTGCCATCGAGTCGCTTGCGACCCTATAAACAAGAGCCCTAAACCTTGCTCTATTCTGCGCCAACCTCACCATCTCCGACACACTTACTCCAATTACCCCGGTCACTGAATCGATCCATCTTATCTTCCTCTCCTGTGCTTTCCCTCCACTCTCCCAAACACCATGTCCCTCCCCAAGATTAGAGAAAATAAGATACTCAAAACAAATCAAAAGATAAACATAGAAATTTTAAATGAGGAGAAAACTAGCAAATTCTATTTCTACATAGACCAAATAATGATTCAGTGCTTCCCTAGAAAGGTGGAAAATTGGTATTAAATGAAATTATAACTGTAAATTGCTGTTAAAATATATGGGATAGAATATACTTCTTAAACACTTAATAACAATACAGTTTAAGAGTACTATGCACTTAAGTAGTACTTGACATATTTTTTTTATTTTTTTTTGTACTTGACATATTTTTATGTTGGCCTAAATATTTTTCATTTTATACTTAACAGAATTATTCTATTAAGATGTATATAAAAGCCCCAAAGGGGAAGGGGTGAGGTACAAGGGAGCAGGACCTGAGGAGGGAAATCACAAAGATAGTAGAGTTCAGTGGGTAGATGAGGGGATGGAAGAATGGAAAGATGCAGCAGGGATCTGAAAAGACAGGGTACTGATGGCATAAAACACAATGTATATAGATGATGATATGAAACACAATGTGAGCGAAGGAATCTGTGAAGCACAACTTACATGGAAGAAACACAATGTATAAGAATTTTGGATGCAAACCAATTTAAAATAAAATCACATGTCAAAAAACACCCCCCAGAAAATGAAACAAAAAAAGAAACACTTCTTCTATCCAGTTGCTTCATGGAACTAGAGTCAATAAAGGAACATTGTGAAGCGAATGGAATTTGTCCTTTGCTCGAACTCTTGCTCATCTGAAGCATCCCAGGAGGCTTGGCTTCACAGGTTGTTCCTGTCACCTGGGGCTTGTTGCCAGTCAGACATGGAGATGCACCTTCCTCTGTTTCAAAGATCCTTACAAATGTGCTTGTTGAGCCAGTGAAAGAAGACAGAATTTAACACAAGGTGATGGACGTTGATTTTAACTGAAGCTTAGTGGCTGGTGCAGTTGGTTGAAAGTTTTACCTACTGACTGGAAGATTGGTGGTTCAAACCCTTCCAGTTGTTGTTAGGTACTATCAAGTCAACTCTGACCCATGGCAACTGTATGAACAAACACCTGTCCTGTCCTGCGCCCTCTTTCCCATCTCTGCCATGTCCAGGCACACGCTCACAGTCCCGGTCAGTCCCTTTGGTTGAGCTTTCCTGTTTGTTAATACTCAGCTCTTCTGAGCAGAACCTACCTACAGATACATATCTCAAAGGAAGGCTTGGTGATCTATTTTTAAAAGATCACCATCTTGAAATCTCCACGGTGTAAAGTTTCGCCATGCAACATGGTGTCTTCATGAGTCAGAGTCAACTCAGCAGTAGCTGTATTTTTGGTGGTAACACTGTCCGGGACGGTTGTTGTTGTGTTGTATACCATAGAGGCAGAACCAACCCATAGCTGATTCTCCAGCAGGTTATCAGAGGCAGTTAATTGCATGGGATGAGATTGCCCACCTTTCTCCCATGGAACAGCTGGTGGATTTGAACTGTGTGCCTTCGGGATTGCAGTGAAGGTTCTTGCCATTTTGTTGTTGTTGGTTTTTTTAATAACCCTGTAGTTAATTATAACAATGGAAATGTTTTTATTGCAAATCTAGTCCAGCTTATATGTATCAATGTACTGACAAGGCTACCACTGTAGGCTAATTTTCTTTTTCTAATTTACTTTTTCTGATTTCCAGTGTGCTCTAGTCAGATTTCAATACCTTTAAATTATGCTTTCATCTGCCATTGTAATTTAAAAGTATCATCATAAATTTTTCTAATTGTGACTAGTAATGCTGCTCTACCTATTCATATGTGGAGCTTACGATTTTGGAGTAACACTAATACACAAAACACCAAACCATCATGAAGGATTCTTTGTGTTCAGGTACAAGAAGAGGTCCCAGGAGCAGGGTGAGTGACACCGTGAGTTACCGCTCTGTGTGACACTAAAGGCATTTCTGATGAGGCCTTCCATACTTCATAGATTAAAACCACAGATCTTTTTTTTTTATGGTAAGAAGGCAAAGAAATATGGAAGCTTAAGAAGAGATGGGTAAGATAATAGTCTGCATTTTCTAAACTATTTACTTCACTCTGCAGAAGCTTTAAATAAGTTTTAAAAGATGTAATATTCTGCTTCTTGAAAGTTCATCTGTTAGATGTGAATTTTATCTGCCTAAATCTACTTGCTTTCCACCAATCCACTGAACAAAAGCATATATAATGCTTAGCAAATTCCAGACACTTCATAGCTCTTCACAAATGTTAACTTATTTAATCCATATAATGACAGATAACTTCAGACATTACTATTACTACAAGTTTGAGTTCTGTTCCTCCCATCTTCTATTTTCAATGACCTTGAACAAGCCCGCTAGATTTTTTAGTTTGACTTAGAAGATGAAACTTGCCTTGTAAATATCTCCTAGGAATGTTATGATCGGGTTAAAGAAATCTCCAAAGATTTGTGAAAGAATCACTTGATGAATAGGAAAGATGTAATTCTAAAATACTTAGGGTGTTAAGTAATAAGCCGTTCAGAGACAGTTGATTCTTTTTCTTACATTAGTGAATTATATTTTCTCAAGACTTAACTCTCGTCTGTGCTGAATTAGTGTGGAATTATTTTTAGAATAAAATTTCAATAAATAACTCTCTCCTCCATTTTGGATTGCTTATAATCCCCAGTGTATTATTTTGCAATGCTAAGACTCAATGTCAAGAAGACAAAGATTCTCACCACTGGACCAGCTGGCAGCATCAGGATAGATGGGGAAGAGATTGAGATTGTTAACAACTTTAGTCTGCTTGGCTCCATGGTCAAAACCAGCAGCAGCACCAGCAGCCAGGAATCAAAAAACTTATTGCAATGGGAAAGTCTGCTGTTAGGGACCTCTCCAGGGTGCTGAATAGCAATGGTGTCACTCTGGAGACTAAGGTGCATCTGATACAAGCTATGGTCTTTGCAATTTCTTGTTATACATTGGAGAGTTGGACAATGACTAAGGAGAATAGAAGGAGAATTGATGCCTTTGAGCTGTGGTGCTGGAGAAGAGTATTGAATATACCATGGACCGCCAAGAAAACAAGCAGATTCATCCTGGAGAGGATTAAACCAGGCTGCTCCTTTGAGGCAAGGATTCTGGGGCTTCGTCTGACACACTTTGGACATGTTGTAAGGAGGGACAGGTCCTTGGAGAGGGACGTCATGCTTGGGAGGGTGGAGGGACAGCGTAGGAGGGGAAGGCCGTCTATGAGGTGGATTGATACAGTGACTGGGGTAATCAAGATGGGTGTGTCAGAGGCCATGCGATTGGCACACGATAGAGCAGAGTTTAGGGCTGTTGTACATAGGGTCTCTATGAATCTCAAGCGACTCGACGGCACATAACAACAAGCCAGATAAGGACTGGGTTTCAGTCATCGCATTTTAAAGAAGTCACATGAAGTGACTTTTAATAACACAAAAAGAAGGAATAATATTTGCTTACATGAAGTGTCACAGGGCTAATTACACTCCAAAGCCTCCTGGGCTGCTTGGTGGCATTTGGTACAAGACATGTCTGTCAAAATGTCACGCCAAGTACTCAAGAAACAAAAGGACCCAATTTAGACTCTGGCCTTAGAGCAGGATCACGTGGAGGACACTATCACGAGGCATTAGGGTATTTTATAATTGACTCTAAATGCATGTTTGACTCAGCACATAGTTATTAAAGAAGAGCTATATGTGGTATACTATAATCAGAGTGGGGGAGTGAGGATAAAGGTGAGCGAGCGTGTTCAAAGAACTGTCTGCCATGCAGGTATGCCGTTGCTTCTAGGACTGCTATATGCACACGCGTTACCTAGAGTTCTCGATGGCAGAGGTGTTCTGACTTGGTGAGGTCTAAATTGGGGCCTGAACTTTCACGTTTCTATCCTCAATCTTTCCTGTCGCTGATTCACAGACCATTTTTGAGTAACAAGGAAGTATATATTTAACTGTAATGTAAGACCCACTATCAGGGGTAGAAATAACATGTTCCGAGAGCAGGGAGAAGGAGGCAGCCAACTCTGAATGGGAGGACTTGGGAAGGTGTCCCATTTCTCTAGCCTATGAGGGCGGGAAGAGCGTTGAAGAGCTGGAGCTGCTTGGCCAGGGTGACACAGGGCAACAGGAAGGTGTGTGTCTGTAAGTGTTGGAACTGCTGTTGTGGGGAGCAGAGCTAAACGACCTGGTTGAAGTGGATGTGAAGAGATTTGTTTACTTTGCTAAGGAATTTCTCTTTTTGTGCTTTAATAATATTGTTAGTTGTCTTCGTGGCTTGATTGGGAACTGACTTTTGGTGATACTGGATACAACAAAAAAGAAAACTTGCCCTTGTCCTGCATCAATTTCACTATCATTGTCTTCTGGCTCAGGGAACTCATCTCCTAGAATTATCCTTAGACAATGTCCACTTAGGACCCATAAAATTATCCTAGACAGTGTCCACTTAGGACCCATAGAGGTTTTTTGGCTTTGTTGGGGTTTTTTTGTTTTGTTTTTACACCATAGGTCTCATGAATTTTTTGAAAATGTGGGCGCATAAAGACCACACACATTCGATGGGAAGTGATCAGATTTTGAGATAATGTTAAACTTGATGCGGTAGCAGGTCAGTCACCTTGACATGGTACGATGCTAATGAGCGGAAGTTCAGCACGTGTGCTGTCATCAGGTGTGTGACACCTTGGAGACCCAGCTCGGTTCTTCTCCAATGTCTTGCCTTGGAGTTGTACCTGATTTTGTTGCCAGTTTTCATTTGAATCCACTGAGGAATGGGACAGTTCTGCTTTTGTTTCTTGTCCAGGAACATGTTAATCCTGAAAGTCTTTTGAGAAGACTTACAATGATGACAAAATAGGGTGGCACGAGCCCAGGACCCATGGTGCTTTCACGGACTTTTGTGAGAAGACCACCAGCCTTTATTCCCAGTTTATCATTTGCCTGTCAGTTTGTCCTGCTGAGGTGGCTGCATATCCCTATCGTGCTGTATGCTATGCTACCTGCAGTTCAAACACCAGCTTCAGTGATAGTATTTGTGTTATAGAAAGATGTCTTTGACTGTAAGAGGAAGATGGAAGGGAAAATAATAGGTGTTAGGAAATGAGTTCAGGAGTTTTGGAAGATTGAAAGATCTTGTTAAATTCCATTCCATCAATTGATGACTCAGTGACCCTGCCAACAACAGACTGAAACATTGCCCTATCTTGCCATCCCCTCTGGTGTGCGCAAGCCCATTGCTACGATTACTATGTAAATCCATCTTCTTGGGAGTTTTCCTCTTTTTCTCTGACCTTCTGCTTTTCCCAGCATGCTATCTTTTTTCCAGGGATTAGATGTCTCCATTGCTACGATTACTATGTAAATCCATCTTCTTGGGAGTTTTCCTCTTTTTCTCTGACCTTCTGCTTTTCCCAGCATGCTATCTTTTTTCCAGGGATTAGATGTCTCCTGACAAAACGCTCAGTCCATGTGAGACATGTGTTTCTTGCGTCTAAAAAACAGCTTGGTTGCACTTCTTCAAAGACAGATTTTTTTTGTTCTTTTGGCAGTCCCCAGGATGTTCACACTCTTTGCCAACACCAGAATCTTCACCGAAACCCGAATTCAAAGGCATCCATTCTTTGATCTTCTTTAGTCATTGTTCAATTTTCACATGTATATACAACAATGGAAAATAAGATCTTATGTTGTTGTTATGTGTCGTCGAGTCACCTGCACCTCATAACAACCCTGTGTACAGCAGCTCTGAACCCTGCTCTATCCTGAGCCAACCTTATTGTCTCTGACACACTTACCCCATTACCCCAGTCACTGAGTCAATCCATCCCATCAAGGGTCTTCCTCTCTTGTGCTGTACCTCCACCCTCTCAAGCATGATGTTCTTTCTAAGGATTGATCCCTGCTTGCAACATGTCCAAAGAATACCAGACAGAACTTCAGAATCCTTCAGAGCCTCCAAGAAGCAACCTGGTGTCATCGTCTCCAGGATGAACCTCTTTGTTCTCCTAGCAGTCGATAGTATATCCACTATCCCTCTTCAACACCACAGCTCAAAGGCATCAATTCTCCTTCTACCATCCCTAGTCATTGTCCAGCGTTCTGATGCATAGCACATAATTGTGAAGATCATGGCCTGGATAAGGTACACCTTAGTCTCCAGACTGACATCGTTGCTCTTCAGTACTCAGGCGAGGTCCCTCACAGCCGATTTTCCCAATGCAATTTGTCTTTTGATTTTCTGGCTGCTGGTACCAGGAGTGTTGATTATGGAGCCAAGCAAACTAAAGCTGTTAGCAATCTCAGTCACTTCACTGTTTATCATGATCCTGCCAGTCAGCCCAGTGGTGACAACCTTATCTTCTTGTTGTTGAGCTTCAATATTGAAGGCTTCTGTCCTTGACCTTCTGCAGCAAACACTTCAGGTCCTCCTCAGTTTCAGCATAAAACAGGTTGTCATTTGCATAAGACAGGTTGTTTAGGAGTCTTCCTCCAATCCTGATGCCACATTCCTTCTCACAGAGCCCAGCCTCCCAGATTATCTGTTCCACATAAAAGATCTTAGCTTTAGAAATTAGAATGAAATTTGAAAAGATTTGTAAACATTTAAGAAATACTAATTTAGAATTCAATCAATGAGAAACAAGTTAAAGTAGAAGATGACCTTATTTTTTTCTAGGTTGAGGGAAAGTGAGTGATTATATCAGTGATGGTAGGAATGTGAGAGGAGGGGCTGCAAGGTGTCTGGAGATAACTGGATGAGATTGCATTTGGGAGGATGAGCTTTTAGTTGGGCGTCTGTCCTGGGATGTAACTGGAAATGATTCTTTAAAGCAGGTGAAAGAGCAAGAAGTGTAAATTTGGGAATCAAAGGCAGAAAATCAATAACTAAAGCAATGAACGTAAAGAAAATTATCAGAAGGAATTGGAGACAGAACGAAATAATAACAGATGCAGAGAAATAACTGAGGTTTCTGGAGGACTGGCGGTATCAACCTCCACTCACTCAATTTATTTCTCAGTCTTCTGAATTTTAAATTGGAATTGTTTGAATTCCTAGTGGAACAAGCATAGATTTTGAATGAAAAGTAATCATTTTTCCCTTTCTGCATTGCAGGCTGCCTGCTGCATTCGGTTGCCTGATGAGATACATTGTTAGTAGTTGAGAGTTTGTTTATGTTTAGCTCCAGCAATAAAACTTAACAAATATCATCTTATTTTCTTTGGAGAATTGAGTTTCATTTTCTTAAAAAAAATCCGTATTTTATTTAGATTTTCTTAATGTTTACGTAGTGTTCCTTCTCTGTTCTAAAATATCATCTAAAACCCCACCTTCCATTAAGCTGTCAGGCCTTCCTAAGCACCTCTTGGCTGTCATACTTCCTCAGTCTTTCCTTTTTTTTTCTGATAGTATGAGAGTTCTGAGATGTACAAGCCAGGTATTTTACAAAATGTTCCCTCAGTTGGGATTTGTTGGATGTTTTTCTTGTTGTTAGGCAGAAGCATGGGGTTTTGGGGGAATTGCTGCAGGGGATAGGTGTCATTCTCACGAGTGTGGATTGAGGAAAGCATGTAGGTATTCGTGATGGCTAATTACTCAAACACATCCTGTGCTGGAACCAAGCATTACCATTGCTGCTGGTTGTTGGAGAGTGGGCTCTGATTCACGACACCCCACAGGAGAATGTCCCAGAGCGGTAGCAAGGTTGAGACTTTTCCATACGCAGATTACTAGTCTTCTCACTACTGTGTCTGCGGTGGTTTCAAACTATCAGCCTTTCCGTTTGTAGCTGAATGTTTAAGCATTTGTGCCATTCGAGGATCTTTAGAATCAAACTTATAATCTATAAATTATTAATGTCCTCATGAATGTAGCACTCTCTACTAATTCTGTTGAAGAATGGAGACACAAAAAGGGATTTTTTTGTTCATTCATTTCACCAGGATCTTTTCATTCACTGGTGGAGTAGTACTACTTCTGGTTAAGGATATTTACCGAGAAAGGGAAATTTATTTAATCAAGATCTTGTAATTTCACTGTAAGGAGAATAATAATATATATGTTGTTGTTGTTATGTGCTGTTGAGTCGCTTGCGACTCATAGCGACCCTATGT
>NW_006399772.1:25917831-25928888 GCF_000299155.1 Elephantulus edwardii
TCTCCAGAGAGACACCATTGCTCTTCAGTCCTTTGGAGAGGTCCCTAACATAGAATGATAAATATATGAAATGCCTCTAAATATTATAAAGAAATATTATTTATTCTTTTAAAAATTAAACCTTAGAACTTCACTTTAAAATAAATCAAATTTTACAAAACAACTCTAGTTGAAATCTTAGAGCTTATTATTATTGTATAAGTAGATAACGTTTGACCACTCTAATTATATATCCTGATAAGCTCCTTGAATAAGTTTATTTTCCAAGCCGTATATTATGAAGCTCTTCTGTTTTATTCTAGTGTTTCAGCATTCACAGAAAAATTTCCAATAAGTAGAGCAGGTTAATCTGCTATTTATTTCATGTCTTTAAAGTTCAATGATTCAATGAATTACTAATTTTCTTTTTCTTATTGTCAAAGAATAAAAATACAGCTCTGTATTTCAGATTAAATTTTCTCACTACTTGGTCTTTGATTTTTTCTTTCTTCCTTTATGATAGCATTTCCATATACTGATTTTTTAGTAAATTCTGATTATTACACTACTCTTCACGTTCATTAATTTACTAACTTATTCAAGTAACAAATAATTGTTACATTTTAGTTGAGAACAATGCTCCTGTCCTCATGGTGATCACATTTAAATGAAGAGGGAAGGACAACAAACAAATAATATGTAATCAATTGATGGAGAAGAGATTTCGATTGTTAATAATTTCAGTTTGCGCAGGCCCACAATCATCACTCTTAGCACCAGCAGTCAGAAGATCAACAGACAAATTGCACTGGGAAAAATCTACTGTCAGGGACCTCTCCAGAGTACTGAAGAACAACAGTGTCAATCTAGAGATCAAAGTGTGCCTGATCCAGGCCATGGTCCTTGTAATTACTCACCATGCATCAGAAAGCTGTACAATGACTAAGCATGGCAAGAGAAGAATTGATGTGTTTGAGTTTCCAGTGGTGCTGGAAAAAAAGCATTGACAATACCATGGACTTCCAGATGAACAAATAGGTCCGTCCAGGAGAGAATGAAACCAAGCTGATCCTTGGAGGCAAGATCCATCTGACATACTTTGGGCATGTTGTCAGGAGGGGCCAGTGCTTGAATTCCAACTACATCATACTTGGAAGAGTGGAGGAACAGCACAGGAGAGGAAGATACTGGATGAGATGGATTTTCTCAGTAACTGGAGTAATAGGGATAGCTGTGTCAGAGACAGTGAAATTGGCTCAAGATAGAGCAGAATTCAGAGCTATTGTACATAAAATCACTATGAGTAACAGTCAACTTGTTGGCATGTAACAACAACAACAGCTGTGGGGGAAAAACAGAGCAGAAAATGGTTAATTCTATGAGATTTTATGAAGCATGTTAGAAATTTGAAGCTGCCATTCTCGGAGACTAAATAACACTCACTGAGCGACACTATCTTAGAGTTTCCTATTCTCTGCATTGAATTACTGATTTGGCGACCTTATCAATGAGGGAGGTCCTGTGTGAGGCAGGAAATCATTGTTTGCTTTCCATGGCAGCCTGCCTGTGAGAGTCTGGAAAGATTCTAAAGCAGTTCACTCCTTCGGACAAGTGCTTGATTTAGAAACCAAAAAAAAAAAAAAAAAGAGCAAAGCCAAACTCTTACAAAAAAAACCCCCTCTTAACACTGAGTTATTAGCTGGTTTCTGAAAACACCAAGAGAAGGTTAGACACTATACTCAGAGCTGTTTTATTTCTGGATTCATCAATCTGGCCCTGATGCTTCCTTTTTAAGTCATTTGTGGAATCTCCATCCCTTCCAGAGCAAACATGAGGCAAAATAAACCACTGATGCTTTCCACAGTCCTGAGTCATATTTTATAAAAGACATATGTTCGTTTGCTGTTGTTTGACTTTTAGTTTTGAGAAGAACAGAACATCCTCATTCTGCTTTTCCTGGAATGATGCTCCGTGGCCTCTCTGTTTAAGAGCTAGACTGGCCTAGTGGAGGAGGTAGTCAGGCTCTGGCTTCTTTGTGAGAGGGAAAGAAATATTTTTTTAAATTAGTTTTTTGTGCTTGTACCATATAATCAGATCTGACTGGTACAGGAGGAGATTGTTCCTCCTTCTCCAGCAGAGAATTCAAACCGCTCACCTCTGGGATTCAGTACAGCTTCTTGCCTCTAGGTGACTAGAGCTCACCAAAGGAAACAAGTAAATTTTAACCATGAAAACAAAATGAATACATTTTAGGGATTTGTTCCCCAAATATAGAGGGGCAACAAGCTTAGTGCTCATGGTTTCTAATCACATTGTCTGTCTGTCCATCTGCTTGAAGGTCTTCCTCTTTTTAACTGACCTTCTGCTTTTCCAAATACTATGCTTTTACTAGCTTCTTTCATAAAGCAAAAATTGAGCTTGTTTTAGCAGTGGCATTGGTGATTATGTATTGGGGTACTAAACATTCTTCTAGGTGGTATAGCACTGGTATGTCGATTTGCTGTACAGTAGTAACTCATGGTTGCTGTGATGCTGAACACTGTGACATTGATGTGTGAAATGTGATAATGGTTACCCATGATGGACAGTGTTGGGTAGAACACCTGATTAAAACAAGCTTGGAAGATGGAGTGGCATCCACTTCCAAAATAGCTTGTATCCGGGAACCCTATGAACTTGGAGCAACAAAGAAAGTTATACAAGTGTTAGGTTTTTCGTTCTTCGGGTCACTGTGAGTCACCTACAACTCGACAGCACTTAAAAACAACAACAACAACAACATACACGGGGAATGAGGGACAAGGAATGGCTGAGTTCAACCTCTACTAGAGGTTTCTTCTTTCAGAGTTTCAAAGGAAAATAGATGCACCTGTGTGTCAGAGATGGTGAGGGTGACACAAGATAAGAGCGAGTTCAGATCTGTTGTTTATAGGGTCACGATGAGTTGTACTCAACTCCATGGCACCTAACAATAACAACTGAAGTAATTAATATGGATTAAAGTTCATTCTTTTTTTAAAAAACATATTTTATTTCAATAATTTTTTCAATAATTTTAATGAACATTTACAGAGATTTTGTATTTCCATTCATTCATTGCTGCACTTCTCTCCCGCCCAGCCCCCCCCCCCCCCAGTTCGCTCCTCTCTTTGAAAAGTAAAAGAAACACTTCCTCCCTGGTACACAATCCCCCCGCACCCCTCCCATCTCCCCAAGTACATTCCACTATGCAATCTTAATTGTGGACTCTTGTGATAACCATAATACTCTATCATACATCATTTTTAAATTATTCTCTCCCTCATCTGTTTCAGTGCAGTATACACAATTTATCCAGTTTTTCTCAGTCTTACCCCAACCCTGATATCAGTCCCATTTTACAGCAGTGGCACCATGCAATATTTGTCCTTCTGTGACTGAGATATTTCACTCAGCATAATGTCCTCCAGGGTCACCCATTTTGAATAATATTGCATGAGTTCCTTGTTTTTCAATGCAGCATAGTATTCCATTGTGTGAATATACCACAGCTTCTCTATCCATTCGTTTGTTGATGGGCACCTGGATTGTTTCCAACTCCTTGCTATTGTGAAAAGAGCCACGATAAATATGCGTGTGCATATATCTGCTTGTATGTTGGCTATGGTCTCTTTGGGGTATAATGCCGGTCGTGGAATTGCTGGGTCAAATGGTATCTCTATTTGCAACTTTTTGAGAAAGTGCCATATCGCCTTCCATAGTAGTTGCACCATTTTAAACTCCCACCAAGAGTGAATAAAGGTTCCAGTTTCTCCACAACCTCGCCAGCATTTGTTGCTTGCTGTTCTGTTAAATTTTGCTATTCTTACTGGGGTGAGATGAAATCTCATAATTGTTTTTTAAAGTTCACTCTTAATGTGTTTGTTTCCTTGCTTGCAAAGTTTACATCCTAATTGTTTCTGTTGTTGTGTGCCTTCGAGTCTGACTCACACCTGACCCTCCATAGCGTTTTTAGAGGCAGTTAATCATGTGGGGGGAGATTTCCCAACAGAAATACTTCATCAGGCTTTTTCAAAGAGAAATTTATTTCCTCACTTTTGAGGAGGTTAGAAGGCTGGATTCTGAGTCTGTCCTGTGAGGATGCTGGCTTTATAAATTTTCTAAGCCTAGGGAAAATAGAGATCTTGATATGACCAAGTGGCAGGCAGTCTCCCAAACAAAATAAGGGGATACCTCATGGTTTAAAATCAACAGAGATGTGTGCAGGGTTGAGCTCTTTCTTCACATGTATTCAGGGGGAAGCTGGAATACGGAGAAGAATATAGTATCAGGACTAGAGGCAGACTCAATAACCTGTAATAACAGACAAACAACCTTGCTTGCTGAAAGTGAAGAGAACTTGAAGCACTTACTGAAGAAGATCAAAGGCTACAGTCTTCAGAGTGGATCACACCTCATCATAAAGAAAGCAAAAATCCTCACAACTAGATCAAAAGACAACATTGTGGTGAATGAGGGGAGGATTAGACTGAAATTGTCAAGGATTTCATTGTATTTGGATCCATAATTGATATGTAAGCAGAAGTCAAGAAAACAAACAGCCAACCAGAGCAGGCAAACTTGTTGCCAAATAGTCTCTTTAAAGTGCTAAAGGTCAAGGACATAACTTTAAAGAATCAGGTGCATCTGACTCAAAACATTATCTTTTCATTTTATATGTTTTTCTGAAACCTTAATCTGAGTTCTCAGCTCTCATCTCTCTTATGCCTAACTTTCAAGGGTAGAGGAAATGCTTGAGTGAGTGAAGACATCAAGAGCAAATATTCACCTCAATGCTGAGAAATAGCTTGCCCAAGGCCATTTATGGCTGTGGCTACAACTCTGAGATGGGCTCTGTTGGGAAAGGATTCAGAGATAGCATGAACGAGAGAGAAATGAGGCCCAGACTTGGGAAGGAGCAGGTCTGGGGCCTGTTGAGTCTCAGTTGAAAAACCAAGACACAAGACAAAAAAGGCAACAAGTGACTTTGGATTCCTCCAGGTCCCTGAAAGAGAGAAAAATTCCAAGGGGCCACATTTCAGTCCTTGTCAACCTTTAACATAGCCAGTGAAATGTTCCCTGAGATTGAAGAGACCTCATCCAACCGTGTTGGAAGTGTATGGCCAATACAGAAGTCAAAGGCCGTGTTTAGACTTTCATTATAACCATGGATCATGAGAAATTTGCCTAAATTCTTCTCAACAAAACCCATCTACCTAATCAGCTAGCATAATTTATTAAAAGCTGGAACATGGAACGTCGGTTTGCTGAGTTGCCATTTGGAAATGAATACATCGATTTTTAAAATGAGATATGGGACCATTTACTGCTAATTCAAGGCAGAGTGGAGCCCGAATGAGGGACAGGCAGGGACCTGGGTGAGCTGGAGAATCTGTGAAAGATGACCTTAGCTCCTTGCTGCTTTGTAGAACATGTTTCCAATATTACTGAAGCTTCCAAGTTTTCAAGTGAAGGCTGATATTGGGATTTTTGTGTGAATTATACTGATGTTTTAATTTTGGCAAATACAAACTATGAGAAACAAAACAAAGATGGTGCAGGCCAAATGTGCCCCTTTAAGGGTCTGACCCTTCCTGGCGTCTAGTTTGTAATTTCTGCTGTGTACTCTGGAAGTTTACCAGCTAAATGTTCGTGCTTTCAGCTCCTGGTAAGCAACTCTAAAGCTGTACAGCGTGTCATTTTGCTGAGACATGATTTTGTAGAGAAAATGCTACGAGGCTGGCTTTCAAATATGAGTTACTTAGTGAATAGTGAGTGCTTTTTGCTCAATTTCTACACGTCAGTGTTTCTGTTCTGATTTTTCATCTAAATCTGAAGATAGCTCTTGAAATAAAGAATGCTTTTTTTTCTTTTTAAGAGGATGAACTTTGGGACTAGGGGGTAGGTAGTCAACTTAAACTACTGGAGATAGAAAGGATGAGAGAGTGAAAAGATTTTACTGAGATAACCAGGAAATATAGATTTGGAGATTGGAGTAGAATTCGGTGAGGATAGCAAGGACAGTTTCAAATAGAAACAATGGGTATTTTTCAGAGCGTAAATAACGCATAGCAGGGAAAAGTATGTGAAGAGCTCACCTAAAGTGTTGTTGTTGTTGTTAGATGCTGTTGAGTCAACGATGACTCTTAGTGACCCCAGGAATAACAGACCTGACTCTTGTCCTATCCTGTACCATCCTCATCCTCTCTGACAAACTGGAGCCTATTGCTGCAGTCACTATGTCTGTCCATCTGGTTGAGGGTCTTCCTCTCTTTCGCTGACCCCCCACCTTTCTGAGCATTATGTCCCTCTGCAAGGAATAGCCTCACCTTGCAACAGTTATACTTTGTTTTAAGGGGAAATTTACAAAATTCATGAAATAGTGTAGATTATTCTTGCAATTAAATCTTTTTTGAGATGTTATGAAGGCTAGAAGGTGTGAATAAATTAAGGAAAAAAACCCTCAATAAAGTAAACCTGTGTGATCCTTTGTGCGTTATCTTAAGTTTGTTTACTAATGTATGGATCCTATGACTAAATAGCTAAAGGCAGTGACTGCTCTCGTATTTATTTTTTTAATTTATTTTCATATTTCTGGTACAGTGCTGTGATCCTCTTGGATTAATAGATTGAATGCTTTGAATTATTTAAATATGCCTTCTAGTCTTAAACATTTATCACTACATATGTATTTCCTGTCAACTCTAAATGGTGTTTGTATGTCTTTTGAAAGGAGCGAGACATTTTTCTTCACACTGGGGTTTGATAGGTTGGTTAAATGCATGGAGTCAAAACCAATTTATAACTTACCCCTTAGTAGTTTTTCAGAGGTTATAAATTTCATGGGAGGAGAGTACCCATTTCTTTCCCATAGAACAGATGATGGATTCGAACCACATGCCTTTGGGGATATAAAACATACTGTTTTAATAGCCTCCCCACTATAATCCATTATTAGAAATATCTTTCTCTTTGCCTAAGCTTGCCTTAAAACATTTGATTGGGAATCTTATGACAATTTCATCTTGGTTGTTATTGTTTCCTGAGCTGGAAGTGATATTGTTCTTATTAAATTTTGTCTAGAGCACTCCAACTGGTGGTGACCTGGTGTACAACACCTGCCCAGTTCTACGCTGCCCTTACAAACTCTGCTGTGCTTAAATCCATTGTTGGGGTCACCGTGTAGGTCCATCTCAGTGAGAGTCGTCCTCTCCTTCATCGATCCAATCCTATACTTACACAGACATGATGCCCTTTCCCAAGGCTTGGCCTGTGCTGACAACATGTTCACAGTGTGTGAGGCGACGTCCTAGCGTCTAAGGAGCACTCTGGAGGGACTTGTTCTAAGACACATTCCTTTTCTCATTTGGCAGCAGTGACATGTTACACATTCTTCACCCGTCTCACAATTCAAGGCATCAGTTCTACTTTGATCCTGCTTGTTCGCTGCCCAGCTTCCACATGCATATGAAGCAATTGAAAATACAGTGACTCAGATCAAGCACAGCATACATTTTAGGGACTGTTTCATCCACTCGTTGATACACAATATCCTGCATCCCCCCCCCCAATTCACTTTGCAATGCATATCTTGTTTCAGACTGTTCATCGTCAAGTATATAATGCCCAATTATCAATTCCTTTCAGATAATCTCTCCCTTTGTCTTAATTCTTAAAGTGACGTATTTGCTCTTTGGCACTTGTCTTTGTCTTTTCTGTTTGATTCCCAATTAAAATGTTTTTATTAAAAACTCCACGTGAACATTTAAAATAAAATACTGGAATTATTATACGGTATTTTGTGTTGACTCTAGGATAATTGCTTCAAAGTCAGAGTCCTGGTGGCATAGCGTGTTCAGCATTGAACTATAATCTCAAAGGTCTGTGGTTTGGATCCACCAAGTGCTTCTCAGAAGAAAGATGAGGCAATCTGCTCTTGTTAACATTTATAATCTGGGAAGCCAAATGGAGCATCACCATGTGGTGGGATGGTCTTGACGGCAGTGAGCTTCCTGCAAAGCCAAGATGTATGAAAAGGGCAGACCTTGATCCTCTATAACCGACATTTCTCCCATCGACAACCACCTGCACTTATGAGCTGATGCTCTCCCAGAATCTTTGGAAACTTCAATCAAACAGAAATCCTCCAGAATAAGAGGCCAAATGTACACATGAGCACAACTGGATGACTTCATGTGGTGACGTTTTTCTTCTATGAGAAGAACACTAATAGAATGATGAATTTCCCACTTGTAATGACACCCCGCCCCCAGTCAGGTTCCTGAGATGCCCATCTTTCTCCTGCACTGATGATTTCAATCCACTGATCGCAGGATTCACACACAGTGCACGGTGGCCCCAGGGCTCCCTGTTCTATTAACAGGACAATTGAAGATTAAGGAACTGATAGCTTACATGCCATCTTTGTTGATGTTGTTAAATGCTTTCGAGTTGTGCATGACTCATAGAGACCCTGTGAACAACACACGTAAACCCTGACCAGTCATGTGCCGTCCTCATCATCTCTGACACATGGGAGGCCATTGCTACAGTCACTGTTTCAATCCATCTGGTCAAGGATCATCCACTCTTTCGCTGACCTTCCACCTTCCAAAGCATGAAATCCACCCCTTCCCATGGAATGGCTTCTCCTAGCAACATACCCAAGGCATAGGAGATGGAGCTACACAATCCTGTCTTCCAAGAAACATTCTAACTGCACTTTTCCCAAGTGCAAGACTGTCTTTTGACAGTCCAGAAGATACTCTTCTCCAGCACCACAACTCAAAGGCATGAATTCTTCTTCTTCTGTCATCTTTACTCACTGTCAGCTCTCAGGTTCATAGCAAGCTACTGAAAAGACTACTGATTCAAGTGCACCTTAGTCTTCAGACTGACATCATTGTTCTTAAGTATTTTGGAGAGGTCCCTGAGAGTGGATTTTACCAATGCAATACATCTCCTGAGAGGACTTACTAAATTGAAAAGTCCATTGTTATTATTGGGGAGAAAAGTTTTGCTCCTATGTAATCAATTATCTCTACTCATAAAACCTTTCTCTGGAAGCTTTTTACTCCAAAATGACAAAAATTCTTATGGAAATGTTTTTAAAAGATGACATTTATAAAGGTTGGTTATTTTGAGAAGCCACATGGCTAGTACAGGAAATGACTGGCGAGTTTGTGAAAGGGTCACTGAAGTTCTGGTGGCCTAGTGGCAATAAGTGACATTGCAATCCCGAAGACACGAAGTTCAAGGCCACCAGCTGCTCTACGGGAGAAAAATGGGCAATCTCCTCCCCTGCGATTAACTGCCTCTGAAAACCCACCAGAGGATCAGCTATGGGCCCGTTCTGACTCTACAGTACACAACAGCAACAACAACATTTAAGTTAGAATTGACAAACAGAACAAGTGATATAAACTGGCATTGGTTTTGTTTTTTGGGGTTTTTTTTATGATCTGAAATTTTATGACCTGAAAATGTTAGGACCTGACAATGTTAGGACCTGGCATTGTTTTTTTTTTAATACAGAACTTTCATCCTAAAAGGGAATATTGTTGTTTGCTGTTGAATTGGAACCAGCCCATAGCTGACTCTCCAGTGGGTTTTCAGAGGCAGTAAATTGCACGGGAGGAGATGGTTGTCCAGAACTTTTTCTGATTATTTTTGTGATTTTTCTTTTTCTTTGGTGGCCTGGTGGGTAAGGAGTTTCACTACCAATCCAAGGGCAGGTGGTTTGAGTCCCCCAAATTCCCCATAGGAGAAACATGTCCACCCTCCTACCATGCCATTTAAAACCTCCGAAAACCCCTTAGAGGGTCAGCCATGAGTCCGTTCCAATTTGGCAGCAATAAGGTGCTTTTTTGGTCTGTTTTATTATTCCATTATTGTCCTGAGTTTTCTTTTTAAAAAGTCTATTCTGATTTGTTTTCCTCTGTGAGGCAATCAATTCATTTTGCCATCTTGTCTTGAGCTAGATATTTATTCATTAACAAACGTTTTTAGCCTCAATTATATACACAGCACAAAGTTCATGTGGCAGTTAGAAACAGGAAATAACGTGAAAGACAAATGGAAAAGCGAAACTTAGGAATGAAGTAAGAAAAATTAGAACAAAAAAGGTAGGGAAGGTAGAAAAAGTGGTGTTACATTGTGAGGATTTCAATCATTGTCATGAGGCAAAATATGAAGGATCTGATGAATAAAAATCCGACTTGTTCTGTGAACTTTCACTCAAATAATAACCTTTAAAATATTATGCACAAAGTGTAATGATTTAAAATATTGTATAAGTAGATCTAAGAGAATAGAGTGAGTTCTGGTGACTTCTTGATGTTTTTGCTGTGGTTATGTGCCATTGAGTCAACTACAACTCATAGTGACCCTATGAACAATAGAACAATAGAACCCTGTCCTGTCCTTGAGCCAATCTTACCATCTCTGACACACCTGCCCCCTTTGCCATGGTCCCTGTGTCAATCCATTTCATCTAGGGTCTTCTTCTCCTGCGCTGAACCTCTACCCTTCCAAGTATGATGTCCTTCTCCAAGGACTGAACCCTCCTGACAACATGCCCAAAGTTTGTCAGACAGGGTTTCAAAATCCTTGCCTCCAAGGAGCAATCCGATTTCACCCTGTCTGGTACTGACCTGTTTGTTCTCTTGGCAGATCATAAAAATTCAATACTTTTCTCTACCACGACAACTCAAAGGCATTGATTTTTCCTCCCTCATCCCTAGTCATTTTCCAGCTCTTAGATGCATAGCAGGTAATTGAGAAGACCATGGCTTGGTGGCTAAGTAGTAAGAAATTTCACTCGCAACCCAAAGGTACACAGTTTTAATCCACCAGCTGCTGCATGGAAGAAAGATCATCATTTTTCTCCAATGTGATTTATTGCCTCTGAAAACCTGCTTGAGGGTCATTTCTTTTAAGTTAGTTCTGACTTAAAAGTTAGTTCTGACTTAAAAGCACTCAACAACAACAAGAAAATAGAGGAAAAGAAGCTTATAAACACATTGTTCTTATTGTTGTTATGTGCCATCGAGTCTCTTGCG
>NW_006399772.1:25930083-25942186 GCF_000299155.1 Elephantulus edwardii
ATGTGAAATCAATGAGATTGTTCTATAGTTTCCACATTCTGTTGGGTCACCCTTCTTTGGGATGGGAACAAATATAGATCTCTTCCAGTCAGCTGGTCAGGTAGTTATTCTCCAGATTTCTTGGCACAACTTGGTGAGCACATCCAGGGCAGCATCTGTTAGCTGAAATATATAAGTGTTAATTTACAAATATTCAGGTATTGTGAAAAAAAATCTGTTTTGCGATTATTTTGGCAAGTCATTGTATTATTTTTGGCCAAAAGTTTTGCTCTTGGTGGAAGAGCTTAAGTAGAATTTGTATTGGTGCATGTTGTATGTTGTATTTTGAACTCAATTGTACTGTTAATGTCCATGTTGTTCATTGCCGTTGAGTCAAAATGGAGTCATAGCTGACCATCAAGTGGATTTTCAGAGGCCGTAAGTTACATAGGAGGAGGTTTCCTATCTTGCTCCTGCAGAGCAACTGGTGGGTTCATACTGCCTGTCTTCCGTTTGGTAGTGCAACTCCCTACCTACTCTATCACCAGAGCTTCGTTGTTTCATTGTATTGTTAGACCATAAAATCTGAAGTTGGGGAGTATCACTGATATTTATAAGTTCAAATATCAAGTATGCATGAATAACAATTATTAAAAAGAAAAAACTGTGCTATGTAGAGAAGAGAATGAAATATAAAGACTGATTTAATCTAAAAAGATTGCACTTTCTATAGCTAGACAGTAAAATAGTTTTAAACAAAATGAGTCTTTTTACTTTCATTTAATTTCTGCCTAGCACAAATTTTTCTTTGTAATAAATATTGTACATGCATACTTAAAGTTTAGACTTCTAAAACGTAGTGGCACTAGCTAACCTCAAAATGCATTATTCTGTGTTTTGACTTCTTATCATTATCTGATGACATTGTTGTCTGTTATCATTAAAAAACTTTATGATTTTCTTTTCTCCTAATCTTTAAATAAAAGATATTATAAATGTATAAAAGTAATGAATTCAGCCTTTCAATTTAGGCTTTTAAAGAAATTTTTATGACATTGCTTTAGTTAATTGAATATTCTCTAGCATACAACACCAGGGATAAAAATAGTAGGCATGCTGAATTAGAAATGTTAAATTGTAGTTGCTTTGAAAATTTACCTGTTCGTTTAAATATATGCTCATTTGCTGTTACACATATTGCAAGACTGAAATAATTAAAATCTGAGGAGTTAGATGATGCATTTGAAAACAAATGATTTTTTTTCCCCATATTCTTTTATTAGGTGATTTAGACCCATGGGATCTGCTCATTTGCCTATCTTCCAGGAAGGCTGGTGGAGAGCCATGTATAGCCAAGGAAGACATGTGCCAGTTAGGTTTACATCAAAAGGTAAATACTCTCTTCTTCAGGAATGTAAACCTACCAGAACTCTTGAAGCTGGTAGGGTCTCAACACTACTGCAATCACTTAGGCTTCAAACTTTGAATATATGCTATCCCCAAAGTCAATTAATTAGCTCAATAAGCAAAGATTGCCACCTTTTAGTATTAATTCTTTTTAAAAAAATTTTTATGAGTTATAATGAAAGTTTATAGAGACTTTGGATTTTCGTTCATTCTGCGTTGCACTTTTCTTCCTGCCCAACCTCCCCCCAGTTTACTCCTCTCTTTGAAAAGTAAAAGAAAAATTCTTTCATTGTTATACAATCTCTCCCCACAAGTCCACCACTCCACTGTGCGGCCTTCATTCTGGACTCCTGTCATGACAGTGATACTTAATCATATATCCCTTTTAAGCAGTTCTCTCCCTCATCTGTTTCAATGCAGTATACATAATTTATCCCAAGTTTCTCAGTCTCCCCCCAACCCCGATGTCAATCCTGTTTTACAACAGTGGCCCTATGCGGTATTTGTCCTTTTGTGACTGAGATATTTCACTCAGCATAATGTCCTACAGGGCCCCCTATTTTGTATAATATTTCATGAGTTCCTTGTTTTTCAGTGCAGTGTAGTGTTATTCCATTGTGTGGATATACCAGAGCTTCTCTATCCATTTGTTTGTTGTTGGGCACTTAGGTTGTTTCCAACTCTTTGCTATTATGAACAAAGTCACAATAAGCATGGGTGTGCATATATCTACTTGGGTGGCAGTTATGGTTTCTTTGGGGTATATCCCCAGTAGTGGGTCAACCTTTAGTATTAATTCTTTTAAAAAAAGTCTACATAAGACTAAATGCACAATAGCTTTATAAAAGCATAAGTAGGAAGGTTGAGGGTCAGGGATTTTAAGCCAATGAGAGTAATACAATAAAAAGAGAAATAAATGTGAAAAATGTAACTCACGTCAGTAATCTTTTAAGTCAAGAAGCTGTTAAATGAAAGCAGGTTTGCTGTGTATATTTTCACACACACAAAAATAGTAAAAAGTCAGCATTCTATTTTAAAATGTTGATTTCATCGACACTGCGCATGGATGTTGACACTCCCTGGTTTCTGGTCTGTAATTATGGAGATCTGATAGTTGAGTCCTGAGCAGGTTGTCCTCCTAACCAAAATGCCATAAATTTCTGTTGGTTTGAATCCACCCGCTGCTTCACAAGAGAACTCTGGGTAATCACCTCCAGTTACGTTCACAGACTCAGAGCCAGACTAAGAGTTGTATGCAGCAGGATCAGCTCTAGAGCAGTAAGTGAGAGGGTGTGAGTGACAATTTGGTTTTATTTAAAAATATTAAAAATTCAAGAACATTATGTGGAAAATTCCAGTTGGTTATGTTCTATACATTTTATAGTGAAATTGTCACCCTTTTGCTGTAGTGGTGGTTTAATAGGATCTCCCTCAACCTCAAACATTGTTAGTGCAATTGTTTTTACACAGTAAGTTTCAAAGAACATCATCAATAGCCTATAGAATGCATTATTCTGCTTACTTTCTCATCTAACATAAGAGTTGTTATTTTCTAAATCACTATTTTGACTTTAAAATTTTAAATTGACATCCTAAATTACAATAAAACATAGCATTTTTTTACAGTTTCTAAAAGGACGTTTGGTATTTACTGTGTATTCTGTGTGACCTTTCATAAACAGGCTTGAAACAAAGCTCAGACTTCTTGCCACCAAGTCAGTTCTGATTCATTAGTGATGGTCCTTCAGGTTTCCAAGCTGTAAATTATAACAGGAGGAGACTGTCTGTTTCTCATGGATCCTCTGTTGCATTCCAGTTATCAGGGAAGCACTACCATTCGTATAAAAGTGCACCTCCCAATACTACATGCTACCATAGGGTCACTAAATATGCTTAGAGAAAGGGAACTAAAAAAGATAAGAAAATATCAATAACTATCAAAAGCTTATGATGTCTGTTGAGCCAGGAACTATATCCTCTGGTGGCTGTGTTATAAGGACATGTGCTGCAGACTCAAAGAAGTGTGGCTCAAATCCACCAGTTGCTCTAAGGAAGAAAGATGGGCAGTCTCATCCCATACAATTAACTATCTCTGAAACCCACTGGAGGGTCAGCTATGGGTAAGTCCCAAGTCAATGGTACACAGCAACACTGCTGTTGAAAATAATAACAAGCCTGGAAGAAAAGTCTCAAAGCTAATAAATATTTCTCAGTCCTTGGCTAGCCCTGTAGTGATTTAGTCTGACCACTTGGTAATTTTGCAGTTGACAGTTTTGATAATACCTTTCTTCTTACTTCTACTTCCTTGCCTTTGGGTTGAGTATGCTGTTTTCTCTTGTACATCTTAAGCCTTGCCTTCTCTGTCTTCTTCAAAAGTCCCTTCCTCCACCCATTCATTAAATGCCTTTGTTTTGTTTTTGTTTTTCTAATAAATGTTTAACACATATTTTATTGGAAAGGTGAAATATTAGAATTTTTTTCCAAGTTCTTTTTATTTACTTTTTTTCTCCATCCATTCATTGTTGCACACTTAGAGGCAAGATGGTGAAACTTAATCTCACTTACTTAGAGCACGGAATCAGGAAGGATAAGCCTTAGGAAAAAGACATCATTCTGGAAAAGGCAGAGAGAGGGTCAGAGAAATAGAAGAAGACCCTCAACAAGATGGATTGAACAATGACTGTAATAATAGACTGGGGCACATCAGCTGTGGTGGGAATGGCACAGGGTAGGGGAAAGTTCAGATCTGTTGTTCATGAGATTGCCATCGTCAGGTCACACACACACACACACACACACACACACACACACACACACACACGATGCCATGCAGTGGAGTCTGACATATAGTGACTCCAAGTACAATAGAATGAACGAGGCCCTGTCCTGTGTCATCTTCTCTGTCTATTTTTCTGTTCTTCTATTTCTATTCTGTACAGATAAAGGAACACAAGTAACACAGCAGTCATATGCTCAGTGGCTAACCAAAATGTTAGCAGTTCAAACCCACTCACCATTCTGTCTTACGAGAAAGATGGGCACATTTTCTCTGGATTGATTTAGAGCCTTGGAAATTCAACGGAAGACTAGCTGTGAGTCGTTGCAACTCAATGGTGATTAGTTCCTGAGGGACTTAGGATCCACTCTGTAGGAGAAACATTTGGAAATCTGCTCTGTAAACATTTGCAGCCTCCAGAATCCTACAGCTCTCCTCTGTACTATGGGGTGAGTGTGAGCCAGAATTGATGTAACAGCAACAGATATCTGAGTTTTTAAAACATTTACATGTGAGGAAACTGAAGTACAGAGAGATTAAGAGACTTGCTTAAGGCTGCACAGCTAATAAGTGAAGCAACAAGATTCAAACTCAAGGCATCTGTTTTTAAATCCTCTTTACATAATTCTTTCACTATAGAACTTTCTAAATAAATATTTAGAAATTACACTGGCCACCACCTAAAGGAATATCTTTAAGGAATAAATACATGCTAAGTGACACACATTAAATATTTATCACATTGGCACACACATGACTTAAAGTTTTAAAAATAATTTTTCTGTAAAAACCTGCACCCAAATAGAAGTTGTTTTCTATTTGGTGATGGTGTTTTAAGATTGTGGCTTTCTAACAGGAGAAGAATGGGTACCTGCTTAAACTGAGATTGTTGATCATGTCAGAGCTTTGCAATTTTAGTGCTTAATAAAACTGCCCATAAGATATTATAGAAAATGAATAGTCAAGAATCTTTCTGGTCAGAAGGCTAATAACATGAATTTATAACTTCATTCGTCCTTGTGGTTTTGAAAGTGAAGTCAAGTCCACTATTGGAGGGGACTCTAAAATTAGTAGCTAGGGCTCCGTCTCACCCCTAACAAGAGGGCTCTACTGTTTCAGAAGCAGAGAGATTCATTTGTAGCTCTAAATGTTTGCAGGATTAGCAGCCCCTAAAACCAGGATGCTGCTTTTAGCACTTGAGCACTGAGAACCATTGAAATGGCTCCTCTTGGAAATCACACTAAGACAGGCTCGAAAAGGAGCCCTGGTGGGTAAGAGGTTAAACACTCAGCTGTCACTAACCTAAGGATCACCACCAGCTGTACTTAAGGAGAGAGCTGTGAAAATCAGCTTTGGTTAAGATTTACAACCTCTGGGGACTGCTCTACTCTATCCCTTAGGCCACTGTGAGCTGGCACACGCTGATGGCGATGGTTTGACCACTTCCAGGTATATTTGGATGGAATGACAATTGCATGCGAAAGACACATTCTTTTTTGGTGCCAGCCAGATCAGTATGACTTGAAGTGACCCTATGAACAGTAGATCTGAACCCTGCCCCCTGCTGTCCCATCCTCATCATCTCTGAGCCAACTGCTGCAGTCACTGTGTCAATCCACCTCATTGAGGGTCTTCATCTCTTTCACTGACCCTTTACTTTTCCTAGCATGATGTCACTTTCCAAGGAACACGATGTCAATCTCCTTGCAACGTGCACAAAGTAGGTGAGATGCAGTTTCAACGTTTTTGCCTCTAAGAAGCTTTCTGGCTGCATTTTCCCAAAGCCTAATATGTTTGTTCTTTTGGCAGTCCATGTTATATCCAACACTCTTCTCTAATACCACAACTCAAAAGCAAAAATTCTTTTTCTGTAATTTTTATTCATTTTTCAGCTTTTAGATGCATAGCGAGTGAAAAGACCATGGCCTGAATCAGGTGCTCCTTAGTCCGTAAACTGATGTCATTGCTCCCTAGTAATGGGATAGGTCCCTGACAACACATTTTGCCAATGGAGTATGTCTCCTGATCTCCTGACTGCTGCTACCAAGGATGTTTATTGTGGATCCAGGTCAGATGAAATCACTGACGACTTCAATCTCTTCTCCATCTATCATGATCTTGCTTTATGAGTCCATTAGTGAGGATTTTTGTCTTTTGATGTTGAAATGAAATCTATATTGAATGCTGTAGTCTTTGACCTTCTGCAGCAAGTGTTTCAAGTTCATACTTTAGCGAGCAAGTCTGTGCCACCTGCATAACACAGGTTGTTATGCACTCTTTCTTCTATCCTGATGCTACATTCTTCTTCATAGAGTATAGCTTCTTGACTTACTTTCTCAGCATACAGATTGAATAGGAATAGGGAAAGGATACAATCCTGATGCACTCCTTTCCTGATTTTAAACTATGCAATGTTCCCTTGCCCTGTTCAAACTACAGCTTTTTAGTCTAGTTATGTTGTTGTTGTGTACTGTAGAATTGGAACCAACCCATAGCTACCCTCCTGTGGGTTTCCAGAGGCAGTAATTACATAGGAGGAGATTGCTCATCCTCCTGCGGGGCCTCTGGTGGCCTCGAACTGTGTGCCTTTGGGATTGCAGTGCAGCTTCTTGCTACTAGGCCACCAAAGTGTTAATGATACTTAATAGTATAATTAAGTGTTATGAGTTCCCATTTTTCTCAATGTCAGACATAATTTATTATGACACCATAGTCAAATGCCTTTGCATAGTCAATAAAACATATAAGAAAGACATAGGAAGGGGGAAAGTACTTAATTTTATTGATTAGTTGGATATCTTTTTTTCCTCGTCATTAATTCTTTTCTTTGTAGATGATATTGAAGAGTTTTGAGAAAGGTATGGTTGATTCAGTGACTGGGGTAATGGGGTGTATGTGACAGAGACAATAAGTTTGGCACAGGATAGAGCGTAGTCTAGAGATATTGTACATAGGGTCGCTATGAGTCACAAGCAACTTGATGGCACAAAACAACAACATGGGTTTTTAAAAAAAAAATGAAATGCATGAGACATAGCTAGTAAATAAAAAAAAGCAGTCTTTTTATAAAAACAATGGTGTATGAGTATGATTCATACTGGATTAGTAATTTTTTTTCTCCTAATTCATTCTTATACCTCAGAAGTAGAACAAAATTCACATGTCCACTCATTTTAACAAGTTAATAGCTTTTCTGTTCTAGTTTTTTTATTTATTTATATGTATTTCCTAAATGTTTATGGTTAATATTATACTACTGCTTTGTTAATAAAATATTTCTAAAAAATTATTTTTTAAAATGTTTTTCTGCTATATAATAGAGGCATTCTAGGTGTAAATTACCACAGATTAGGATTGTAGAAGATGTTTGCGGACTAAAATCTATTTTTCCATTTACTTTCCCCTTTCGTTCAATCCCATGTGATCACGCAATATATTCATTCTATAATAGTCAAAAGATTTAGTTGAAAGACTATGGTGTGTCAGATTCAAGCCATGATCTTTTCACTTCCTTCCTGTACATCTGAAAATTGAGCAGTGAAGAAGGATGGTTAAAGAAGATTTAATGTGTTTGAGTTTCTATGTCTTGGAAAAAGTGCAGCCAGTATAATCCTTGGAAGCAAGGATGCCAGCATTTCATCTCTCATGCTCTGGGCATGTTGCTAGGACAGGCTTGGAGAGGGACATTATGTTTGGAAAGGAAAGAGAAGAAGACCCTTAATGAGCTGGAGCGACATGGTAACTTCAGCAAGGGGCTCAAATGAGTCAGAGATTGTGAGGTTGACACATGATAAGACAGGATTCAGATCTGTTGTCCATAGGATTGCTCTGAGTTGCACTTGACTTGACAGCACCTTTTAACAGCGTTAAAAGTGTCATTTATCCACCAATCAGTTGCAGACAGTTCATGGGACAGTATTTCATGTGTGTCTGAGGCATGGAGCACTCATCTCCCAAGTATGAGGGAACACGGTTGCCATTGTTAAGAATAGAAAAATGGTATCTACAAGGATTGAGGGAGTGGAGTCACCATTCAAATGGACTAGGAAGATGAGATCATCACAAACTAAGGAAGCAGATCTGCTGTTCAGATGGCCTGGACGGTGGAACTGGGATCGAGGGCCTGGGATCTTCTAGCTGACTTCAGAGAGCATGGCGAGCACTCAGAGCTCGAGGGCGGAATCCTTCCCTAGAGGGACTCAGCCTAGAGCACCCTCAGAGGCTGTCCCTAGGGTCTGTAGAAGTTGGAATCAACAGCCAACAGCAACAAGAAGAAGCTGTTTCAAAGAGCTTTCTCCTCAGTCCTCACTGAGGAGAAATGTAATGTAATGTAAATGACTCCATTCTGTGCATTTTTTGTGGACTTTCCAGATGAAGTCTAGAAATACTGCAGGTGCAGAATCACAGAATCACAGGGATGAGGTCTTCCAAGTTCTCAAGACCCATTTAAAGCTCATCCTCACTCTAGATGTCACAGGGCAAAGAAAATTTACTAAATGAATAGGGTTAAAGGAATTATAAAAGCTAGAAAATGCTTGCTTAATCCATGCATGGTTTTAAAGCACTTAAAATGAATCCTTTTTCTTAAACTGCAAATTATTATTGCATTAATAAAACCTTAAAGCTGAAAGGGACCTTAGAGACCAATAGCTCAGTACTTGACATTACAAAGGAAGAATGAGAAGCAAAATGATGCCCTAAAGGGCCCCCATCAGTGAAGTGAGGACCACAGTGCGTGGTTCAGATTTCCTCTCTCCGCCCACAGCACCTCAACTCTTCATCTTAGCTATGAAAGCAGGGCCCAGTGGAGAAACTGCAATACTTTATTAGTGAATCAGTTTGAAATGATCCAGAATGTCTCAAAAACTAACCTAAGCTTTAAGCTAAATCACATTGGCTTCCTTCTGTGTTTTTGTTTTGTTTCCTTAACAAAACATTGCCGTATTTGGTGGTATGTGCTCAATGTGGTTAGTTTGAACCATCTCATGATTGACCCTCCATTGGATTTCTGATTGCACGGGAAGAGAGCGCCCAGTTTCTCCTCAAGAGGCCTCCATGGATTTGAACCGTGCGAGGCAAGTGCTTGGATTAGCAGCACAGCTCCTCCTGAATGAGGTCACCAGAGCTCCTGCTCTCTTGATAATCATTACTAAATCAAAATAAGAGTTTATAAGAAAATGAGGGAATTAGCTCTTTTGTGTTCTGTATAATTTTCAAAATACTTTTAAATTTGTGATGATGCCTATTAATCTAAGAACAAAGTTTAGTTAAAATAGAGGGAATATTGCAGTTACTGAGGTTATATTTGGGAAGGATAATGTGCTGTAGTATGAAAGGAAGAGTAAATTTGAGATTTTGGAACCACTTGAATGAACATTCACTGCTGTTCAGACAATTCTGGCTTAGTGGTCCTCTAGGTCCAAGTAAACCTGGCCTGTAGCATTCCCAAAGCTGGAAATCTCAATGGAAGTACATTTCTCTTTCCTGGAGCTGCTGGTAGATTTTACCTTTTGGTTTGCAGTTGGACATCTAATTACTTGCACCAGCAGAGCACCCTCTGAAACAAGTTCGGCACTAAAGATTGGACAGTGAGTAAGGTTGACAGAAGAAGAATGGATGCGTTTGAAGTCTCGTGATGGAGAAGGATATTGGATACTTCATGGGCGGCCAAAAAACCCAAACACATCTGACTTGGAAGAGGGCAGCTAAGGCGCTCATTCGAGGCAAGGATGGAAAAACTTGGTCTTACCTCTCTTAGGCATATAGCGAGGATGGTCCAGTCGTTAATAAAGTCCATCATGGTGGGAAGGGGGGCGGGTCATAGAAAGAGAGGAATGCTCTCAACAATATGCATTGCAGTGACTTTAAATACGGGCTCAAGCATATGAGAGATCTTGAAGATCGTACAGTTTAGGACAAGATTCTGTTTCTCAGAGGTTCATTAAGAGTCCTAGGGAGCTCTGGTAGCCTAGTGGTAAAAAGCTGTGGAAACCCAAAAGTACCTCATTTGAATCCACCAGCTGCTCCATGGGAGAAGGCTGGGCAATCCACTCCCATGTAACTGCCTCTGAAAACCTGCGGCAGAGTCAGCTATGGGTTGGTTCCAACTTCACGGTACACAGCATTAATGACTTGTAGTGAACTCCACTTCACAGAACAATAACATCTCTAATTATCATTAAGAAAGCCACAAAAAGCTCCTACGTTCAGTAGACTGCAAGGTATATTTGGTGGGTTTTTTTCCTTTGTGAATTTTATTTAACTCAAAATTAGAAAAGAAGGAACATACTAATACAATGCTACTAATAATAACAATACTAATGTTTTGATTTACATCCCAGTGTAAGCACCTGTTTATTACAAGCCACTGGATATATCTTGATGTTATTTCTTGCCAAAACAAAACTTGGCAACTGTTGGTATGGCTTTTAGATATAGCAAGGTTTTCAAACTTGAAATATTTTAAAGATTTATAAGGACAAGTTTTACTTATGCTATCAAATAAACCACTTTAGTATTTAATACAGAAAATTGATATCAGACATTTGGAGGTAAGTGGGTGGTGTAGAGAGAATATTAATTTACGTATATTCATATATTTCATCTATTCCCTCTGGGTTGTTTTGCTTTTTCTCTACATTAGTGTTTATGGATTTTTTACATCCTTTTCAGGTAAACATATTACCAGAAATACAGCATCAGCTTTGCAGAAAGGAAGGATTATGCCAAATAATTAGAAGATTTCCAGGTAATCTTTCCTTACCTGCCTTTTGCATAAAAATGTAAACAATATAGCCGTCTGCAGCAAATACCAAATAATGAAGTTCTGATAAACGTCTTCAGCTCCTAGTCTAACAACTGCTATCTCACATCATTCAATATTCAGGAAGTGTGACCAATGATAAGTCTCCGATAATTATGAACACATATGTATAACACTGATATTTTGCCTTCTGTCTTGCAAGATGAGTCCTCTGCTTAGCACTTCTTGGCTATTTAAATTTGCAATTTTTTTTTAAAAGTCTCTATTTCTTCAGGTGTTTTCTGCCCTTATTTTGGCTTTTAAAAGACAGGATGCTAAATGAATATATTTTGGTTTTTAAACATGTTAGAAAATTGAGACAAGAATGACTATCTTTAATTTGTTCGTAGATTCCTGAGAGTAGAAAAGAACCTCAGAAGGTATATGAACTCTCATGGATGAAATAAACCCTCAGATGGAATTATAGCCCACTTTAAAAGCCATCAGTGAAAGTGTTCCTCCAATTTCTTGCTTAAAATCCATTTAAGTTTAATAGTTTCTACCTCTAGAAAGTCTTTTTATTATATAATTAAAATTTAGATGTGCATAACTTTAATTATTTTTTAAAATCTGTGCCCTACTGGAATCAGAAAATGAATTATGTATCTTAACTCATCAGCTTTTCCATGGGATTCCTGCTTCTGTATCAAATATAAATCATTTTGGCATGTCCCATTATAAAAGTTACAGTCTTCTAAAATCATTTACCAGCCATTAAAGCAAAATAAAAATGAATCAACTTTCAATTATAGATACTTTTATAAGCAAAGGAATATTTATTTAAACTTGATTCTGTCATTACGGTTTATATAACAATGTAACTGAATCCACACTTTAAAACATTGGTTTAATATTTATTGTGACTTGATGGAGTCCTTAGGGAGTTGCACGGGGGGCAAGAACAGCAATACGATTTATAACTTCAGAAACCTGTTGGAGGAGCAGCCATTAGTTCACTCTGATTTGGTAAGAACAGATTTCAGTTTTGAGTTTATTAGCTAGAAATTTGGAAGTCTTAAAAATTATAGATCAGTTGTGTTTTGTGAAAAGCAATACAATAATTCTTTCCATTAATAAAGCTTTAGTATATATCCAGAAGTCATTTTATTCACACAATCTGAAAAAGTATTGTTGTTGTT
>NW_006399772.1:25942966-25955491 GCF_000299155.1 Elephantulus edwardii
TCCTGATGCCACAATTCTCCTCATAGAGCCCAGCCTAAAGTATAAATATGTTTATATTTTGGGCAGATTCTACATGTTCTTAAAGTGTTTTCCTTTTTTGCTATTTACATTTCAAAATAATTGCTGTACAATATGACATTTCTTTAGCATAGCAAGTAGGATAGAACCCTAATATTTAAAATCTGTTTGTTTTCAGAAATAGATTATAAATTTTGAAAATTTCCCAAAGAACACTTATATGTGTTTAATCATTTGATTCCAGAAAATAAGAGGCTTTGGATTGTTTGGTTTGTTTTTAATCTTCTTTCTCTTTAAATACTTTTTAATTCTCAAGAACATCAGTAGGTTCTGACTTATGCAGTCCTGTTCCACCTTGGTGTCTTAATTTTCTATTTATCTCTTTACTATCAAGTTCATTTCACAGAATATATCGGCTTTTTAATGGAATTCTTTCTCTTGCCGTGATATCACCCTCTGGCAGAAGAAAATTGTCTGGATTGTATAGCTTTCAAGGACGGTATCTTAGGCATTATTATTTTTTGCTTAAGTTTTATAAACAATAGCTTTGTAGTAGGTTGTTGCAATGAATACATATGTATGTATTTGGTATTCATAAGACTGAGGGCATTTTATTTGTTTTAAACAGTGAATATAGATTGGATAGCAGTGTGTCACTACCCAAATATATAGTATTTTTAAGATGGTTAGGGTAATAAAACTACATACAATACAATAAAGCATAGCCATTCTATTTAAAGCGAAAATGGCTTGTACCATTTTATGCTGTGCATTATTCAGAGGTAGAACAAAGTACAGATTTTAAATTAAGATATTTCAGATCTTAATAGATGTTAAAATCTATTAACTGTATAACTTAACTACAGAAACCTAATTTATTCTTTAATCTATGAAGAAAAACTGTTTGTATGCATTTGTTTATCTCTCTATATATGTATATATCTATCTATCTTTATATAGGTGTATATGGATATGTGTGTGTTTGTGTGATATATATGTGTATGTATGTGTATATGTGTGTATTTATATATATCTATCTATATATTTTTTTATGTTGTTTTGTATTGCCAAGCTGGAAACGACTCCTAGCTAACCCTCCAGTGAGTTTTCAGAGGAAGTATATTACTTGGCAGGAGATTGCCCATCCTTTTTCTGTTGAATGGGTGGTTAATTTGAACCACCTCCCTTTGGGTTGACGGTGCAACTATATATTTTTTTATGTTGTTATGTATTGCCAAGCTGGAAACGACTCCTAGCTAACCCTCCATTGAGTTTTCAGAGGAAGTTTATTACTTGGCAGGAGATTGCCCATCCTTTTTCTGTTGAATGGGTGGTTAATTTGAACCACCTCCCTTTGGGTTGACGGTGCAACTATTTATTACTAGGCCACCACAGATCTATATTTCTACATTTGACCAAATATGAATCCATGATCTCATAAAGTTTATTTGTTTAGGGTTTTTTGGTTTGTTTGGTGTTGTTTTTTTAGGTTTTTTGTTGTTGTTTTTTTTTTTAGAGAAAGCACCTCTCTTTTCCTTTATTGTTTTGCCCTAACACGGAAGCTCTGGTGGTATAGTCTGTTAGGGCATTGCACACTAGCTCAAATGCTGAGCCTATGGGGGTTCAAATCCACCAGCAGCTATTCAAGAGAAAGATGGGCAATAACTATCAATATGTGCACTTGTTCCACAAATCCCAGTGCCCTGCAGTGGGGCAGGTGACGCTGCACACTCACGGTTCTGTGTGCCAAGCAAGGAGCCCTAAGCTCAGGGAGCCAGCGTCTTTATAATGGGCAGTGAGTGACATGCTGCCCCTCACCCTGGAGGGTGACATTATCTTATCTCCAGGACAAAAAGCACATCTGCCCTTTGCTCCATCTCTAGGTCTTTGAAGGTTATTTTCTATTTAAAAGATTGATAGTATGTCACTTGGGAAGATCCAAATAAGTGTGAACCTGATGAAAAAGTCATCCCTCTCCAAGGACCAGTCCCTCCGTGCAACATGTCCAAAGTATGTCAGAAGAAGCTTCCGAATCCTTGCCTCCAAGGAGCAACCCAGCTTCACCCTCTCTAGGATGAACCTGTTTGTTCTCCTAGCAGTCCATGAAAAAGAGCACCCCCCACCCTACAGTTTCTGGGCAGAACAACTGAGCAAGCCCACCTCTGAAGCTTAAGGGATGTATGCACCTGGACAAGACTGAAAAGCCAGTGTTGTTATTGTTGTTGTAACTGACCCATAGCTGACCCTCTGGTGGATTTTCAGAGGCAGTTAATCACATGGGAAGAGATCGCCCCTCTTTCTTTCACAGCTGGTGGACTTGAACCGCATACCTTCGATATTGAAATGCAACTTTTGGCACTCCCTGGAAACCCAATAATGCCTATTTTTCCCCCTTATGACCTAATAAGTAAGAATCTGCACTGCCAGTCAAAGGCAGGTGGTTAGAATCCAACAATTGCTCCGTGGGAGAAGAGTAGGCAATCATCTGTTTAATTTACAGTTTTTGAAAACCCACTGGAAACTCAGCTGTGAGTTGGTTCTGACTTGATGGCACATAACAACAACAACAACAATGAAATATGTAGTACAGCAATGATCAATCACACTGGGACTGCATGATTCCACTACAGTTTTTTCTCTCTCTCATACAGACTTTATCTTAGATGGTAGATGGAATCAGGAATGGTATAAAGAAAATGATGAGTATAGTGGTCACTGTGGCTGAGACTTAAATTATAGAGACAGGACAGAGTTTTTGGCCACATTGGAGGAGTGGTTGAACATTACATTAAGAACAATAAGTACAATTCCCTTCCACAAGTAGCATGTCCCTGACCATAGACCTGTGACTCATAGCACAAGGCACAAATCCATGGACTTGTCACTGACTAGCACAAAGTTGCATTTTTACCTTGCCATTTAGGGCTGTGCCTTTTGAAAATATCAACATCAGAAAGGCATCAGAACATGAATTAGTTTGAACTTGTCGCTAATATTTTTTGTTGATTTTATTAAGTTCTAAGCATGCATTTCATACAAAAAGGATGCCTTACCATATTTGGAATGCGAGCGCAAAACAAAACCTATGAGCTCTTTAACTTGAGCTGGGAGTTATTTTTGTTCCTCTTCATGCAGCATCCCCATCCAAACAGTCCTGGTAAGGAGTGCGCCAAATATTTGGTTATAACTCATTCTTTCCAGTTGTTATCTTCGCTCAGAACACAAGTTTCATATAAAGCTTGAAATATGCCCACAGATAGAATTTTGGACATTTTTAGGTAATCCATAGCTGGGTGTTGTTTTTTTTTTTTTTTGTTTTGTAACTTGTAAGTGCTTTAAGAAAAAGGAAAACAATAGATAAAGTTTAACACTTTTTCGTTCTGTTCTGGTGCTTTAAAAAAGATATCATTTCTTTTTACTGCCAAATAGAAACTATATCCTTAATAAAATTATTATGCCTTTTTATTTTTTTTATTAACTTTAATGGAAGTTTACAGAGACTTTGGATTTCCATTCATTCATTGTTGCATTTTCCTCCTTGCCCGCCCCTCACCCTCCAGTTAGCATTTCTCTTTGAAAAGTAAAAAAAAAAATTCTCTCATTGTTAGACAATCCCTCCCCCCAAGTCCACTTCACTATGCAGCCTTCATTCTGGACTCATGACAATATAATACCTAATCATATATTCCTTTTAAACATTTCTCTCCCTCATCTTTTTCAATGCAATATACATTATTTATCCCATCTTTTCTTAGTTTTTCCCCAACCCCAATGTCAGTCCTGCTTTACAACAGAGGCATTATGCAGTATTTGTCCTTTTTTGACTGAAATATTTCACTCAGCATAACTTCCTCCAGGGTCACCCACATTTCTAATTAAAGGATCAGCAAAAAAAGAAGACTGAATAAGATGGACTGCAACAATGGGCTCAAGCCTAGAAGAAATTATGAAGATGGTGAAGCATCAGGCAGGGTTTTGTTCTGTTGTACATGGATGTCTAAAAGGTGGCACTGATTCAATATCCCCTAATCATCACAACTTTTACAGAAATGATTGGCACATTTTCTTTTTTTATTATTATAAATATTTTTATTAATTTTAATGAACATTTACAGAGATTTTGGATTTCCACTCATTCATTGTTACATTTTTCTCCCTGCCCCCTCCCCATCCCAGTTCGCTCTTCTCTTTGAAAAGTAAAAGAAAAATTCCTTCACTGATATACAATGCCCCCCACCCCACCTTTTTATTTTTTTTTTCACTTAAGCAAGTATTTATTGGAGGTTGAACATGAAATCATACAAATAAAATTTGTATAAACACAAATTCACATCTAGTCAAAACACAGACAGCAAAGGACAAAGTAAAAACAAAGAAAACTAATTGGTAGCTATGTACAGTTGGACACAATTGTCTTGTTCACTAGAAACTCTTTTACAAAATAATCATCTGAGATCCACAGAAGATCAAGCATCAACATTGTCCTGCATGATGGGTTACGTCAGCATCTCCTCCTGTTTTTTGTCAGTGACCTTCTTTAGTGTGGCTGGTCATTGTTTTGATGATTGCCACCTCCTCGAGATGTTTTGCCGTATGTGCTCTGTTGGCCACTGTAGTCTGCATATCCCTGTGCATATCCATAGTTCCCGTAGTTATACCCAGTATAATCATATCCTCCATAGCCACTATAGTTTTGATCACCACCGTAGGCACTATTGTAATTTCCATATCCTTGACCATAATAGTTATTAAATCCTTGGTTCCAGTTTTGACCCTGACCTCGTCCATGACCCCTACTACCACCTCGCCCACCAGCTGCAACCCTTCTTCCTCCTTTCTGTTGCAGCTCTTGCTGCCTATATACCTCTTTGGGTTGCGCAACTGTGATTTCACACTTCCCAGAACCAATGTGGTGATACCTAGTTTCTAACAATGTCTTTACTGGCTCTTCATCTGAATATTGTGACAAAACAAAATCCTCTTCTTTGTTTTTGTATCCATGGGAAGTTCAATGTTTTCAATCTCTCCGAAAGTGCCAAAATATTCTTTTATTTGCTATTCAGAAGTATCTGGGTTCAATCCACCTACACAAACCTTTTTTGGGGGTTCCTTCTCTTTTAAAGCTTTAGCTCATTTGGGGTCTATCAATTTGCCGTCCAGTTTGTGCTCTTTCAGTTCCAAAACCTTATCAACACTAGCAGCATCTTTGAACAGTACAAATCCAAACTCTCTTGACAGTCCAGTGACTGGATCTATTTTAATCGTGCAGTCTACCACCTCTCCAAACTGAGACAAATGGTCAGATCTTTCTTGCTTGTATCCCAGCTCAAGGCTCCAATAAACATTTTACCGCCATCCTGCTGATTCTTGCCGGTGTTGATCTTGGATCCCTCCGCGACCTCGTCTATGTTGCTGTGCTCGTTTATGTCCTCCACTGTGGCGGAACTGTCGGGAGGGTGGTGCTGGTGATGAGACCGTGTCACGGCAGCAGCGGTGGCGGTGGAACCTTGTATGGAGCTGGATTTTCAATGGTGGCAGAGGAGCCCGCCTTTTAATTTTTAACCTGGAAAACTAAAATCTATTGAGAATTCCTCGGTAATTTTTTTGTCATTATTGTTGTGAATTGGGTAAAAGTTTACAAAGCAAGTTGGTTTTCCATACACATTTGGTTTTATTGTGTGAATTACAACACCCTCAGCTGTCAGCACCATGATAAATGGAGAAGAGACTGAGATTCTTAACAGTTACATCTTGCTTGGCTCTACAATCAACACTCTTGCCACCCGCAGTCAATAAATCAAAAGGCTAATTGCATTAGGTAAATCTGCTGTCAGGGACCTCTTCAGAGTACTGAGAAGCATCTACGTCAGTCTACAATAGAGACCAAGGTGTGCCTAATCCAGGCCATAGTCTTCACAATTACTTGCTATGTATTACAATGCTAGACAATGACTAAGGATGACAGAAAAAGATTGATACCTTTGAGTTGTGGTGCTAGAGAAGAGTCTTGTACATACTGTGGATCACGAAGAAAACAAGTTTGTCTTGGAGAGGGTGAAACCAGCTTTTTCCTTAAAGGCTAGGATTTTGAAGCTCTGTCTCACATACTTTGGGTATGTAGCCAGGAGTGACCAGTCCTTGAAGAAGGACATCATGCTCAGAAAGGTGGAAGGATAGTGCAGGAGATGAAGACCCTGGATTAAAATAAATGGGCATTTTATAGCAGCCCTCGATGACTGACACTGCTCCTCAATAAATCTTAGTTTTCCAGGTTAAAAATAAAAAAGGCGGACTCTTCTGCCACCACTTATAATCCAGCTCCATACAAGACACAGTTTGCTTGCCTTCTGTGTTCTCAACTCCAGACACCTCTACTCTGTCACCCCTGCGTGTGTCTCCACACTTCCCAAAGACTGCTTATAATATGCACAGTAATAGCCCTCATGCAAACTCTTCTTCCAACTGTAACTTTCATCTCTTTCGTGTGACTGACTCCTGCTAGGTGATAGGAGAAAGTAAGCTGATGGAACTGATTCATACGAACTTACAGTCACACTCTATCATAAGCCTCTTAGGAGTATTTGCATTTTTATGAAAGAATCTTGAAACTCCAGTGAATTTCTAATTGATAACATTCCTAGATGCGCATTAAAATTTCTCTTCAATTCTTTAGCTAGCCTCTCTCCATAAGGGATGCCAAATCCATCCCTTTTCATCTATTTCTATCACAGCTAGCCCAGCCAAGGTTCTGTCCTACCAGATTCTACCCACTTTGTCACTCGCTCTTAAACCGCACACTGTCCAAATGGGGTCCAAATAACCCCTGAGTTCTGCTTCATCAATTAAAAAAAAGAACAAAAACAACCCAGAAAACCAAACAAAAATGACCAACACACATGAGAGGAAGACCCTCAATCAAGTGGATTGACATGGTGACTGCTGCAGTGGGCTCTTGTCTTATCAGGAAGTGTGAAGATGGCACAAGATAGAAAAAGGTTCAGATCTTTTGTTTATAGGGTTGCTATGATTCATACTCGATTCAACAGCACCTAACAATAACAACGATGCCACCAGGGCTCTTTAAATAAGAAAATAAATATCCAGCCTACAGAAAATCACTGGTATATTTTTGTGTATATAGTTTTTATTGAGAATCAAAACTATTTCTTTGGAAATCAACTCAAGAGCCTCCTTCCAAGTGAATTCTTTCAGATTTTCTGTGATAGATTTGCCTTTTATTTCCTTTGTGCTCCAATTAGACCTTGAATCAGTCTGTTATCACACTGTCAGGACCCTGATGGCACAAATGATAAAGTACACAGAAGTGAACTAAAAGGTTGGTGGTTTGAATTCACTCACTCACTGACTCCACAGGAGGAAGATTGGATATTAGCTTCCATAAATATTGCTGTCATTGTTGTTGTTAGGTGCCATCAAGTCAAGTACGACTCATAGTGACTCTATGAACAAAAAACCTGAACTCTGTTTTATCCTGTGCCATCCTCGTACACACAAGAGCCCACTGCAGTAGTCAGTCCACCTAGTTGAGGGTCTTTCTTTCCTTTCCTTTGCCGACCCTCCACCCTTCCCAGCATCATGTCCTTCTCCAATAGAATAGCCCCTCCTAGCAACTTACCCAAAGTATGAGGTGAAGCCTCAACATACTTGCCTCCAAAGAGCACTCTGGCTGCACCCTCTCCAAGATATATGTTTGTTCTCTTAGCCGTCCATGGGATGTTCAGTGCTCTTCACATACGAATTAGAACCTAGGAAATGCTATGTGGATGTTTTATTAAGTCACACCATGTTGCCAGGCATCAGTACTGATTTGTTAGTGCCCCACAAAAGTATAGCAATGCTGCTTTGTGTCTCAGTTGTATTTGTTTATGTGCCTGTCTCCCTGCCAGTACTTCTTAAGAGCTGCTGTTGTTGTTAGGTGTCTCTGAATTTAGTACAACTCACAAGGACCCTCTGAATGACGTATCTGAATCCTCCCTGTCCTATCCTGTGCCGTCCTCATTTTCTGACATACTTGAGCCCATTGCTGCAGTCTCTGTGTCAGTCCATCTTATGGGGGGGGTAACACTTTTATTTTTTCACCTGCTGAATTTGAAACATAACCTTAGTCTCTGATACATAATTGTGGTGGTGTTATTATGCATCATGAGATCACTGAGTCAGAACCAACTCATAGTTTGCCCATACTTCTTTCACAGAGATGTTCAAACCACATGTTGTTGGGTTGCCGGCGCAATTCCTTACCACTAAGCCACCAGAGTCATAGTAATATTCTAATCATAGGGTTGCTATGAATTGTGGTCAACTTGACAATATCTAACAGCAATAATATTCTTAAATGCTAACGGAGAGGATCCGAACTGTGGAAGGAGATTCCTGTTGATCACAAGGGGCTCTCAACAATGGTTGGACTTATTATCAATTTACTGGTTAAGAGCTCAATACCCTTCTCGTGTTATGGGACAGAAGGTAGGAACAGGAAAGAGAGAAAACATAGTGTTAGTCTTCTGACAAATGTTTACACATACTGTTAATAAAATATACATAGAACCTTAGTCGAATAGTGAGCTGTGAATTGGGTTGGTGGATTGAATCCATCAGCTGTGTCACAGGAGGATGATGAGTCTCCTCTTATAAAGGTCTTATAGCCTTGGAAACCAAATGCAGTGTTGCTGACTTGGAATTGAGTTGGCAGCAGTGAGTTTAGGTTATGATAGAAAACTGTTTTCACACTCACCAAAAGCAAAACAGAAGTATGTAAAGAACTAGATGAGGGAGAGAACTGTTTAAAAGGGATCTATGATTGGATATTATCATCATGACAGGAGTCCAGAATGAAGGCTGCACAGTGGAGTGGACTTGGGGGAGGGATTGCATAACAATAAAAGAGGTTTTCTTTTCTTTTTCAAGGAGATCAGTGAATTCGGGGGAGAAGGTGGGCAGGGAGAAAAGTTCAACAATGAATGACTCGAAAACCCTAAGTCTCTGTAAACTTTTATTAAAATTAATAAAAAAAATTAATAAAAAAGACCTATTTTGGGGAGTTACCATTGCAGCCAAAAGCAATCTTAGTGCTTTCTGAATGGGACAGGCTTAGCCCTTTCTTGCATTCTTGGTTGTTCCTCATTTGTGCAGGTTGGAGGTCAACACGCCATTGTCTTAAGGATGAGGGGTATATCTTTGAACTACTTCATCCAAAGTACTTGTTCTGCAGTTATTCAGAGGCGAAGCTGAGCACGGACTGCCAACAGGACGCAGGAGGAAGAGAATGTTGAGAGTTGTTCCTCTTTTCCTCAGGGATGCACACCCCACAGATTAGCTCTCTGACAGGATTTCTTCATTTTCATAATTTTGCATTTGAAGAAGAAATAGCTAGAATACTTTTTACTGGCTAGTCGTGCTCTTCCCTTCCTTTCCCCACAATCCAGTGGAAGATAGTAATGATGTCTGCATTCAAAAAACCCACATCAGGAAGAGGCTGGATCTAGACCATAGTAGATGTTGGGCTTTATAGAGGACTGTGTGTATGTTTATCATGTTATTTAACACTTTGTTCTACAAAGTATTATAAAGGAACAAATTGCTCAAAAAATCTTTTGTAACAAAGGAAAACAAAATAGCTTTGGCTGGTAAAGAGTATTATTCTCCTATCGCCAGATTTGCCTTTATCTATTCCTTACTTCCTTCTCGGTCTCCCCCACCCCCACCACCACCACCACTAAACAATTTCTTAATATCTCCTAGACCCTTAAGAAACTGTTGATTTCACTTTGGAAATCTTGACTAAGTAACAAACTCTAGATCAAGAGGGTTAGCAGTGGTCAGTGGAATGGAAAATCCTCTAGTGATTCTCTTTTTATCAAGAATGAAAGTTATCAGCAATGTTCTTCTCTTTCCTTCCTGTGTCCCGTTTAGGTTATGACAGCATCTTAGAAGGAAGTTAATGAGAACAGAAATCTTATTTGATTTTAAAATCATATTTTCTTTTAAAATCTTATTTTCATAGGATTAGGACGTGTGTTCTCATCATTCCTTTTACCTTTCCCACTTTACACTTAAAAAGAATTCTTTACTATGCCTTTAGTACACTAGGAAGCTACATTCATTGCATAAAATAAAAATATATAAGCAAAGGGAAAAACAACAATGAAATAGCATCTGTTCACACATTGTCAATCGTATATGATTTTCCAGTAGAATACTATTCAAGATACTAAAAATGACATAGATCAAAATGAACTACCGTGAAAGTATCTATACAATTTGGATAAGTGGAAAATTAAAACAATAACTTCAATAATATATAATATGTATGTGTGTCTGTGTACAGTGGTGGTGCTGTGGTTTAATTGCTTGACTGCTAACCAAAAGGTCAGTGTTTTTAACCTGTCAATTGGTAAAGAAAGATGAAGTAGTTGCCCTCCAAAAAGATGTCCCTGAGAAACTATGAGAAGTTCTGTTCTGTCCTACAGGACTACTCTGAGTTTTCATGAACTCTTTGGTAATGAATTTGCTTATATATTTGCATTTATTTGTTCATAATGTGTATATTTTATATATTTGTATTTATATATGTATTTCCTTAAATATTTCTTTTATAATATTTTTAATAATATAGTCACATATATACATGCATATGTATATTAATTCCTTTAAAAAATATATATTTATCTTTTATCACTTGTATAATATTTCTAACCTCTTCAGGGTTTAATGCTTATATATATATATAACTAAATATATAAATTTTCAATGTATTTTACACCTTAATATCATGCTTTGTAAAATAATGTGTAGTGTTGCCTGTTACTATTTCATGTAAATGTGTCTAATTTCCATCTAGATTTTAAATTCCCTGATGGCTAAATTCTTCCCCTGTTGCATATCTCTCTCAACTGAAATAGAGTCATAAGCATAAAATATGCATAGATGAGAGCTCTTTCATTTGCAAGTACAATAGTCTAATTCCTACTAACATAAGCAAAAAAAGAGAGAGAGAGAGAGTGAATTTTTAAAGTCAGTTAACTAGTAATTCCTAGGTGTATCTGCCTTGGAGCTTAACTGGTTGTTGTGGAGGCTGAGGTGATTAGAGCTCTCCTCTCCTCTCCTTTTCTGCCCAGCTTCTTGTGTTGACTAGTTCTTTCCTTCTGCAAATAGATTTTCTCCACTTGGCAGGGAGGATGCCTGCCAGCTATGCCCAATTCAGAAAGAAAGCCACTTCCCTTAGCGTCCAAATTGAGATCACAGAAACAAGTCTGGTCAACCTAGGTCAAGGGTGGTAGACCAGGAAAAGGAAGAGCAATTGTGCTAAGAGTACACACCTGGGCACGTGTGATTGAGGAAATACACATAAAGGGGGTGGGGCTGATGTAGCCCCAAAAGAAGAGATCTTGGGTAGACAAAAATCAACATATCTGTTATTATAGATGTCAGAGAAATATGTATTGATTGTTGTTGCTGTTAGGTGCCATTGAGTCTACTAGGACTCATAGACCCTTAGAATAACAGGTCTAGACCTTGCCTGTCTTGTACCATTCTCATGATCTCTGATATGCTTGAGCCCATTGTTATAGTCATATGTCAATCCATCTCACTGAGGGTCATCCTCGTGCTCTGACCTTTCCACCTTTGCTTTTCCACCTTTCTCAGCATGATGTCCTTGTTCAAGGACTGGCACTTCCTGACAATTTATTGATTTTTGTTGTTATTATGTATCATTGAGATAGAACCCACCCATAGCTGACTGTGGGTTTTCAGAGGCTGTTAATCACACTGGTGGAGATTGTTCATCCTTCTCCCACAGAGCAGCTGGTGAACTCAAAACACGCACCTTCGGGATTGCAGCATAGCTTCTTACCTCTAGGCCACCAGAGCTGCATATATAGATCTAATTTAATGATTAGTTATAATAAACCCCATGAAATAATTTTAGTAAAAAAGAATCTTTTGAGAACAAGAAAAAAAATGTATCTTTTTTCTTTGGTGCCAAAAGCACTTATACTGTCACTGGCTTCTCAAGTGCCCTCCAATTGTCTGTATTTGGATTTGCTTTCTGTGCCATGTTTAATTATGACTTTCTGTCTTCAACACCAACTCTCACATGGTCTCAGGTCTTGCTAAACTTTCTGTGTAATCTGAGATATTAATTATTGCAGCTAAATGTTCCTTCTCAAATACCAATTGTTTTCACATTAATTAAATCCAAATGAGTAATTCTTTGAGGAATAATTTTAGACACCATTGCAGAGAAGACAGACACATGTAAACTGTTGAATCAAGAAGATGCAGCAATCTCTTATGCAGCCTGACCTAACTCCATACATCCACAGTGCTCTCTATGAACCTGAGCATCTTTAAAGTAATAAGAACCCAACTCAATCAGAGTTTGAGAGAAAATAATAGCAGAATCTTGCTCAATTTTTAAAGATGGGATATATGTGTGTGTGTGTGTGTGTGTGTGTGTGTGTGTGTGTGTGTGTGTGTGTGTGT
>NW_006399772.1:25956443-25972900 GCF_000299155.1 Elephantulus edwardii
GAAACCCTGTGAACAGTGCTCAGGTCTTTGCTTCATAGAGTCATTATGAGTCGTCTATGACCTGATGGCACCTAACAACAATAACAACAACAACTATAGGGAACCCTGGTGCGTAGTGGAAAGGAATTGTGCTGCTAAATCAAAGGCACTTGGTTGAAATCCACCAGCTGCTCCATAGGAGAAGGATGGGCACTTTCATGTGCTATTTACTGTCTTTGAAAACCCACTGACTTGATGGTGCATAACAACAGAATAACTGTCGACTATAACTTGGAAACAACATTGACTCGTCCTTCCAACTGGGATCTCTTAAAAACCGAAAAAGCAAGCTTGTCTGTGTGCCGAGGTTATACATGGCAGGACTGCAGGCCTGGCAGCTGGTAAGATGTGAGGGAAGATCAGTGGTCGTGGAAGCCCTGAGAAATGTGGATGGATGTGAGCCTCAGGAAGGAGCCTTTCTTCATGTCCCTGGGAGAAGCTTGGCCAAGTACAATAAATCCCAAGATGCCTCTTGCCCTTGAGGTATTGTTTACTGCTTTAGTCTTTGCACATTTGACATCAGGCCAGTCTGAAAGGGCTAGCATGTCCATCTTCTAGAAAGCATTTGGCAGCTTGCTGACATCCTTGTCGTTGTACTGAGACTGACCAGCTGGGGAAGTTGAGACCCCTCTGCTCTTCACGTGGGATACATTTAAAAGGCCTTGACATTGAACTTATTTGGTAAATCTTTGTATTTCTAGTTTGTGACCTCTGGACTTTGTGCTGTCATGCAGGAATATTTATTTATTTCACTTAGCAGAGTTTGTGTGAGTTTCTTCCCTGTGCCAAACATCAGTAGTCACTAGGGACATTATACAACACGCTTATTTATAATTTGCATGATTTTAGGCTCAATAATGGTGATACTCAACAGACTGTAAAAGAAGAGGGGTAAAGAGGAACAGCCACTGGTTATCTTGGCTTGATATCCCTAGCAAATCCTACTTACTTATTTATATGGATGGCGAGTAGTACAGAGTCTAAATAATGGCAACACAGTTTGTTAAAACATGAAGGATTTCAAACAATGAATCTCTTTTTGGGGATATGTATTAAAAACTTGGTAAACTTTATCTGTAACTTTGTAGATTTTATAGCTTGTGTTTACTTTGCCTAGCTACATTATTCCACTCTTTAACTGTGTACAGATACACTCTGTGATAATATATACTGAATAAAGTAAACCATACTTATCTGCTGTTCCCTCATCAAATGCATCACCAGAACAGTGACTGTGCTATTATCCCTACACAGCTTCTTCTTAAAGAAGAGTATAATTAGCAAGAGAATAATTAGCAGTCTTGACAAAATGTCCAAAAAAGTGTTGGCTGCCACAAAATAGATGAAAAAGCCTTAAAGTAGTGGTCGAACTATTTTAAAGGCTATCAAGGTCTCTACTACTCACAGATTGCCAGAAAAATGTTGAGAAAAGCATAGAACAAAATCTTATTCTAGATATAGAAAGGGAGCCTCAGAGTAGAGTAATAAAACATTTGGCTTCTAACCAAAAGGTTAGAGGTTTGAACCTATCCACTGGCTCTGCAGGAAAAAGACTTAGTAGTCTCTTCCCATAAAGAGTATATCCTGGAATGTTCTATTCTGCCACATGGGTCACTGTGAGTGGAAATAACGGCACCTAGCAATGAGATGTTATAAGAAAACACATTATATGTGGAAAGTTGATTCTTGTTATGACTAATGCCTTGAACTACCCATTGAACGATAAGAATTAACATTACAATTTATTAGGACCAATGTATCTTAACAGACATTTGGCTTATTCCAATCTGATACATCCTGTTGAAAATGAAAGATGTGTGAACTTGTTCATTTTATTCATTCCCTTAAATAGAATCTTAGAATCCACCATTTATAAGGGAACTGTGATTAGAAGGACACACATGCTTGTTAAAAAATAATGTAATTAATAGAAATGGAGTAGCTTTGGAGGATACTTTGTGTTTTGTTTTGTTTTTAAAAATAAAAAAAATTTTTAAAAGTCAAACAAAGTTTTTTGGTATAAAATACCATTACATTCAAAATTATTGTTTGTACTCTATTCTCTCATAAGCACTATATTGATATATGTGTATGTATTTTTAACCCTTTGATAGGTTGAAAATGTTTTTTTCTTGTTTTGAAATCTTATTTTATGATTGTTAATGAGCTTGGATATTTTTAAAATTTACTTTAATGAAAGTTTACAGAGACTTTGGATTTCCATTCATTCCCTGTTGCACACTTTCCTCCCTGCCCCTCCCCCCAGCTCACTTTTCTCTTTGAAAAGTAAAAAAAAAATAAAAATAATAATAATTTTCATTATACAGTCCCCCTCCCAGTCCACTCCACTGTGCAGCTTTCATTTTGTACTCTTGTCATGCCAATAATACCTAATCATAGGATGATTTGTTTTTTGACGATGGGTTGAGTCTGTTACGTTTGGGAGGGACTGGACTCCATCAGATTCTATGATCCATCGCATCAATGACTTTTGAGGCTATTTAAACTTCTTTTAGCACCATCTAATGGTACAAGATGGAACTTACTCTTTTCTTCTGAGACTTAATGCCATCAAGGAATCATAACAGCAGCAGCATCTCAGTATGTAAGTCAATACCCAAGAAGAGGTGTCTTATATCAAATGGTCAACTCAGCCCTTAAAGAACAAAAACAAGTAGCTCGTTCATATTAAGTGAGAAGGCTACTCTATTGCCTGTCCAGCCTAATCCATTTCTGAGGGGTTTTGAGGAATGATTGAAAGGAATTCTAACATAAAAGTGGTACATTATAGTGAAAGAGGAAAAAAAAAAGTCAAGAATCCTACACTACAGGTTTGAGGAGACCTGAATTCTACTTTTGGTCCAGTTCCTGACTTAGTTGTTTAAACCTAGGAATGTACTTGGTTCATTTATGGCCTTTTTACTAGATTTTTCAAAATGTCACAGTGACTGTCGCTTTCTCATAGTATGATCATGGAAATATGTTATTCTAAGAATAAATACATGTATTCTAAAGCCGTAGAAGTGACCTGTAAGCCATTATTTCTATGTCATTGAGATAGTCACAATTTTCCAGTAGAAAACTGAATGAGATTTTCGACTTTTTATATCCACAGGAAAAAAAAAAATGTCACAAGAGTATCTAGTTTTTATTTTAGAAGCATTCAGATGCAGAGAAGAATGGGTAAAAAAAAGTGCTATTTGAATTTAACAGTTGAATAAACACGGCCATCAGACAGAATTGGTGTTAGTTCTGACATATTAGCTGGTTGTTGTATTGTTAGGTGTCAATGAGTCAGTTCCAACTCACAGCAACTGCTCATGACAGAGCAGAAATTCCTCAGAGCATTTTCTAGGCTATAATTTCAGTCGAGCTGCTGTTCAATCACCTGTTGATTGACAGTCAAACACTTAGAGATTGTGCCACTAAGGCCATTAGTTGTGATGGTGGCGTTTGTTACTTTAAACTCTAACAATATCACAACTGGACCTACATGTATCTCCCAAACAGAGTTTGGACACAAGACTGTATTTATCCTTTAAGTAAACACTGGTTTTCAGAGTTATTTTTGTTTTATCAATCAATCAATCAATTGTGCATGTTTTGTCCCAAATATTGATTATAGTACCTATAATATCTGAACTTCATATTGTCTCTCCCTTCACCTATGAGTGTTATCTATTCGTTCATTTTCTTTTCAATGTCTTTAAATTGTGGTCTTGAACAAGAGTTCTGGATATCTCATGGACCACCAAAAGAATAAACGAGTCCATGTTGGAGGATGTGTAATGGGAGGCTCTTTGGAGGCAAGGGAGGTGTCTCACATACTCTGGATATGTTGTCAGAAGGAACCAGCCCTTGGAAAAAGACAACATGTGGGGAAAGGTGGGGGTGAGGGTCAGAGAAAGGCAGGAACATTCTCAACAAAATGAGTCGACACAGTGACTGTAACAGTGGTTCAAACATGTCAAACATGTCAGAGATTATGAAAATGGTACAGAGTAGGGCAAGGTTTAAACCTCTTATTCATAGGTTATAGTGCATTCATATCAGTATGGATTGAGGCTCAGTGTCAAGAAGACAAAGATTCTCACCACTGGACCAATCGGTAGCATCAGGATGGATGGTGAAGAAATTGAGATTGTTCACAGCTTCAGTTTGCTGGTCTCCACGGTCAACACGCTTGGCACCGGGGGGGGGGGGGAACACGTATTGCGATGGGAAAGTCTGCTGTTAGGAACTTCTCTAAAGTACTCAAGAGCAACGGTGTCTCTCTGGAGACTAAGGTGCGCTTGATACAGGCCATGGTCTTTGCAATCACTTGTTATGCATCAGAGAGTTGGACAATGACTAGGGAGGATAGAAGGAGAATTGACACCTTTGAGCTGTGGTGCTGGAGAAGAGTATTGAATGTTCTGTAGACTGCCAAGAAAACAAACAGATTCATCCTAGAGAGTGTTAAACCAGGCTACTCCTTGGAGGCAAAGATTCTGGGGCTTCGCCTGACATACTTTGGACATGTTGTAAGGAGAGACAGGTCCTTGGAGAGGGACATCATGCTTGGTAGGGTAGAGGGATAGCGCAGGAGGGGAAGACCCTCTATGAGGTGGATTGATTCAGTGACTGGGGTAATCAGGATGGGTTTGTCAGAGGCAGTGCTATTGGCACAGGATAGAGCAGGGTTTAGGGCTGTTGTACATAGGGTCGTTATGAGTCGCAAACGACGGCACATAACAACAACATAGTGCATTCAGTGACAACAACAACCACCTAACAACAACAACCCTTAATTTCCGATTTCCACCTCCCTTCCTTGGTAATCATACTAGTATGATGCTTTCTGTGTATAAATCTTTCTTGAACATTTTCATAATAGTGGTCTTCTAGGATATTTGTCTTTTTGTTATTGACTTATTTCATTCAGCCAAGGGTCCCCTGATTTCTTCATGTTCTGCACTGTTTTGTGAATTCTTCATGCTGCCTGGGACTCTGTTTTGTGAACATACCACATTTCCTCTGTTCATTTACTGGTGAACACTTGAGTTGTTTCCAACTCTTTGTTACTGTAAATAATGCTGCAATGAACAGGGATGTGCATATATCTGTACACACCACACTTTTTATTTCTTTAGGATATATTCATAATAGTGAGTCAACAAAATCAAATGGTATTTCTATTTTCAAATTTTAAAGGAAATACTGGGTTACTATCCATACTGGTTACACCATTTTACATTCCCACTGGTAATGTATGAGAGTGCCAGCCTCTCCCGGTCTTTGCCAGCATTTGTTGTTCACTGACTGGAACTTTGCTGTTCCTGTTTGGGGTGAGGTGGTATCTCATTGTTTTAACATTCATCTCTCTAATGGGTAGTGATCGTGAGCATTTTCTTCATGTATTTGTTAGTTATCTGTATGTCTATTGTGTTAAAGAGTCTTTCCACATCTCCCGTCCATTTTTGTGAGTAATCTTTTTCTTTTTTTAAAAATGTTAGTGAAAGTTTACAGAGACTTTGGATTTCCATTCATACATTGTTGCATACTTTTCTCCCTACCAATCCCTTCTCTCAGTTAGCTCTTCTCCTTGAAGAGAAAGAGAAAGAGAATAAAATATTCTATCATTGTCATACAATCCTCTTCCCATTCCCAAGTCCACTTTACTAAGTAGCTCTTATTCTGGACCCTTGTCATGAAAATAATGTCTAATCATATATTCCTTTTAAATAGTTCTCTCTCTTATATGTCTCAATGCAGTATACATTATTTAGCACCTCTTCTCTTAAGTTCCCCCCAACCCCGATGTCAGTCCCATTTTACAACAGTGGCCTTATGCAGTATTTGTCCTTTTGTTACTGAGATATTTCACTCAGCATAATGTCCTCCAGAGTCATCCATTTTGTATAATATTTCAGAAGTTCCTTACTTTTCAGGACAGCATAATATTCCATTGTGTGAATATACCACAGTTTCTCTATCCATTCGCTTGTTAATGGGCATCTAGGTTGTTTCCACCTCTTTGCTATTGTGAATAAAGCAGCATTAAACACGGGTGTGCATATATCTGCTTGGATGGCAGTTCTGGTTTCTTTAGGGTATATTCCCAGTAATGGAATTGCTGGGTCAAATAGTATTTCTATTTCCAACTTTTTGAGAAAGCGCCACACTGTCTTCCATAGTGGTTGCACCATTTTACACTCCCACCAACAGTGAATAAGGGTTCCAGTTTCTCCACAACCTCATCAGCATTTGATGTTTGTGGCTCTGTTAAATTTTGCTATTCTTACTGGGCTAAGATGATATCTCATAGTTGTTTTGATTTGCATCTCTTAGAGCTAGGGATTTTGAGCACTTCTTCACGTGTTTGTTTGCCATCTGAATGTCTTCTTTGGTGAAGTGGAGTAGTCGTTTTCTTGTTTAGGTATTTGAGTTTTATGAAGATTTTAGATCCGAGTCCCTGGTTTGTTTCATAGATAAGGACAGCACCAGGATTACCACATGCTTCTCTTGCGGCTGTTGAAACCCTGGTCCATGTCCAGTTGTTCCCGTAACTGTCTTACTCTTTGGCTGGAAGTCACATTTTGTTCTCTAGAGCCTGAGTAGGTCAAGCAATTGTATGTAGGTCATGAATTGGATGTGTCACTGCAATAGGCAAAATCGTTTTCCTTTAATCTCCCCCCCCCGCCCCGTTGATGGCATATAATGTTATACTTTCATAGATAATTTGAAGTATTTTCTATAGTATTATTTTAGCTTCTGACATCATACGTTGGGTGGAAGGAGAGTCCACAGAATACATGACCAACATACTAACATCTGCCCCTTCATCCATGTCCTCCTTGTGCCCCTGGGTCTCTCCAGTTATCCCATGTCTTTGTCTCCAGGACCTTTCACTTACTATCAAGCCCCTCTACAGCTCCATGAGCCCACGTCAGGCACAGTGAGGGGATTCCTAGTCGAACACAGATTGGTTTCACACTGCAGCTCTATTGCTTTATTAAATAATAGAAGAAAATAAACCCATTGTCATCAAGTTGATTTTGACTCATGGCACCTCCATGTGGACAGAACAAAGCTACTCACAGACGTGGGTTTATTTTGAGGAAGAGGGACTGGGGGTTGGCTCCAATCTTTACAGAATCAGATCTCTAGGCACGGTGCAGTAGGTGAATGTGCGTCTAGGAATCTGCTCAGGAATAACCAGGTCACATTCTTGCCATCTGTCATTGACCTTAGGGTTTAAAAGAGAGGAAGTATAAAAAGTATCTGTTCTTCCTGTCTTTGACCTTTCCTCCCTTTCTTCCCTTCCTTCCCTTCCTTCCCCTCACTGTTGTATTTTTTAAAAATTTTGGTCATGATGGTGATATCTAATATTGCTGACTTCTACCAATGTCACAACTGGACCTGGAAAGTTTTCATTGTATAGAGTTTGGAAACAGGACTGTAGTTATCCTTGAAATATAAAGCCATCACTACGTCTATTCTGTGTTCCAAACATCACAGAAGCAGGAAAGTTTACTTTTCATCTCTACACAGAGTTCAGGGGAAGGAAAGACGGCAAGGTTAAATAAACTGGCTAGGCCTCATTTATCTTCAGCTCAGCATTTTGTAATGTTGCCGTTTCTACATTCTGCTCTGGGTCCCGTGTGGGTCAGTCAACAGCCAATTTTAGAACAGTTTGGTATCACTTAGGGGAAAGAACTTCAAACTATATTCATAGCAAGATATAAAAAGCATAGGCACCACCTCGCAAATGGCACTTAATATTTTCACAGTTTACTGGTAAAGCCACACGTGTGTGGTTTAGAGAAGATGATGAAGAGCATTCCAGGTGTCCTGAGTTTCTAATAAAGAGAAAGTTTTCCTATTGGGCAGAGTGCAAGAGAATATTTGTTTACAGGCTATGAAAACAGTGTTTTAAGACATTTGAGGGTAAAATGTTCTTAACTGTATTCATTATAATGCATAGGGGGTGGAGGGAGGATAGAGAGGAAAAGCTGAAACAAAGATTATCTGAGAGCCTCAGTCAACTTTGAAAGTTTCTAGAGCGAAATGTGTCCTGGTGTCAACTCCAGCTCCAAGTCTCAGGCTCCTGTGAATTCTTCAGTGATTTAGTAAACACCAGTATTGGAGGAGCTAAGAAAGAGCTGGGCAAAGAGCAGTATCACTACTCCACTGTCTGAGAAGTCAGGGCAGCCGACGGGGAGGGACTAGGTGAGGGGACGCAACCACCTCAGGCTGCCACCCTCGCTGAGGTCTTTTGGTGGATAATGGTAGCCCCAGATTTCTGTCACTTTCCACTCTAGTTCTCTGAAATGGAATGGACCTTCTTGAGTTTACTTTAATCCTAAATGAGATATGTTTTCCCTGCCTCTCAATCTCATTTTAAGAACTTCTGGTAGCTTAGTGGTTCGGCGTTGTGCTGCCAACTCAAAGGCTCGCGGTTCAAATCCACCAACTACTCTGTGAGAGGAAAGTAGGCAATCTCCTCCCCTGCAATTGACAGCCTCTAAAAACCCAGTGGAGGGCCAGCTATGAGTGGTTCTTACTTGACAGCACAGACCAACAGCAAATCTCTTTCACTCTCACCTTAAACCTCATTTTGTTGGACTACCAGTTTGCTTTCTCAAACACGGAGGGTCCAGCAACCAGCTCCATTGATGACGTGCCCCAAGCCACAGGTCAAGAAAGCAGCCATGGCCGTGAACACAGACCAAGATGGCCCCTCAGAGAGAAGACTGAGCTGCATAGTGTGGTGTTAAACAAGCAAACAGTTGAATTCATTAAAGTGCTCCCTCCTGATGAAAATAATCACAGGAAAGACCCCCAAAGTCTTGGGGAATAGTTTAAATAATTTTAACGTAACTATTATTTGGGAGGAGAAGGGTAAGAAGTGATAGGTACAAAATGACACTAGAGACAGTATGAGCCGGATGCCTAACTCAGCACTCACTGTTTTCAAATTTTGGAGGTTTTGTCTTTTAAACTTTCCCTAAATTGTTGTTATTAGTTGTATGCTAATTGATAGCAACTCTTAATTTTCTGCTCTTCTCTGCAGAAGTTCTCTCTGTTGATCTTTTTGTTATTCACTTCTTATCAATGTAGGTCAGTAGACTGTTGTTAGGTGCTGTCATGTCAGGTACAACTCATAGCAACCCTATGAACAACAGATCTGAATCCCATTCTATCCTGCTCCATGCTCACACTTCCTGACATACAAGAGCTCATTGCGGTAGTCACCGTGTCAGTCTGCCTAGTTGGGCATCTTTCTCTCCTCTGACGACCCTCCACCCTTCCCAGCATCATGTCCCTCTCCAAGGAATAGCCCCTTCTAGCCACATGCCCAATGTGAGACGAAGCCTCATCATTCTTGCCTCCAAAGAGCACTCTGGCTGCACATTCTCCAGGACACATCTGTTCATTCTCTTGATCAGTTCTCTTGACGGGTAGATTAAGAAATGAGTTTCTATCGATCTGTTATTCCAAACAATATAACAAAGACTTGGTTCCTAAAGATGTGATGCCCTTCTTCCTTACACAGGCGAAGAAGGGGGAGATAACCTAAGCCCATGTTTCTTCAGTTACCTAATCATTTCTACTGCTGCCTTAAACTAGGTTGGATTATTTTCATACTTGCACACTTAGCTTATTAAGGAATTCCATTTCCATTGGCTGAGACTGCATGGCCAAAACAGGCAGAGTTTGGGCAGTTATCTCCTGGCTTAGAGCCTGGCTGAGAGCTGAGAGTGATACCAGAGCTCACAGAGTTTTTCGAAGGATGGCAACGAACTACCTTTCAGTTAATTTTGATGCTGGGAATTGTGTATGTGTCAGAATAGAACTGTGTTCTGTGTGGCTTTCAACAACTGGATTTTTATTTTGGGGGTTTTTTTGGAAGTAAAATGCTAGATCAATCTTTTAAGATGCATCTGAGTATTTGCTAATAAATCAATCTCAGTCTAGCTAGCTATATCTGATGTGCAGTAAGAACTGATCCACAGCTGACGCTGTTGTGAGTTGTTCAGTGGCTTAAAACCACATGCGGAGATTGCCTTTCTTTTCTCTTTGGAGTTGCTGGTGGAATCGAACCAATAGAGGCAGAACCTCTGGGTGAGCAGTACAGTTTCCTTAAGGAAACACCGTCAGAGCCATAAATGGTCATTACAATTTAGAATCGAGCCAAGCAGATATATGCACACCCACGTTCATTGCGGCTTTGTTCACAATAGCAAAGAGTTGTAAACAAGCCAAGTGCCCATCAACAAACAAATGGATAGAGAAGCTCTGGTATAATCATACAGTGGAATACTACATTGCATTGAAAAACAAGGAACTTATGAACTGTTATGCAAAATGGGTGATCATGGAGGACATTATGCTGAATGAAGTATCTCAGTCACAAAAGGACAAATACTGCATAGTGCCACTTTTATAAAACAGGACTGACATCGGGGTTGGAGGAGACTGAGAAAGATGGGATAAATTATGTGTACTGCATTGAAACAGATGAGGGAGAGAACTGCTTAAAAGGAATATATAATTAGGTATTATTGTCATGACAGGAGTCCAGAACAAAGGCTGCATAGTGGAGTGGACTTGGGGGGAGGAATTGTATAATAATGGAAGAATTTTTCTTTTACTTTTCAAAGAGAAGAGTGAACTGCGGGTGCGGCAGGGAGAAAAGTGCAACAATGAATGAATGGAAATTCAAAGTCTCTGTAAACATTCATTGAAATTAATAACAATTATAATTGAGCCAATGGTGTGCAACAGCAGTATACAACAAGCAGTACAGAAGCCAAGGCTGCATCCATGGTTGATACACTGAGACCTGCAAGCATTTGATGTTGAGGCAGGATTTCCAGGTTGTTGTTGGAAGCCATTGTCAAGTCTTTCCCCCTAGAGAGATGGTGGACATTTTTCACCTTCCTGTCAGCAGCTAAATGCTTAACCATTTGGCCACCAAGGCCCCTTAAAGCCACAGTTACCAGAATCCTAGAACAAAACTCATTACTATAGAGCTGATTTGATGCCTAAAGAGGCACCAGGGCAGTGTAGCACTGCCCATCCCGTTTCTAGTATTTACAAAAGCAGATACATCTCCCACCCATTAATTGCCTAGTGGGTTCACGTGCCTACATTTGGGTCAGTAGCTTTAATAACTGTGCCACCAGGGCTCCTTAAAGCCCAAGAGAGAGTATACAAAATCTCTGGAAAATGCTTTCTATTTGTCTTTGCTGAAAGAGTCTTGAAGGGACAAAAGACGGCATATATTGGAAGAAAAAAGGGATCCTTGTGGGGACAAAAATTCCCTGGCTCCAATTCTACACAAAGCAAGACAGGTAAACATCAGAGGTTAAAATTTAGACAAGAATAAGAAAAGAATAAATTCTCAACACTTTATTTGATTAAAATCTTTAAAATGAGCAATTATTTAGGACTTTCCTTAGAGAGGGACATGATGCTTGGGAGGGTGGAGGGACAGCGCAGGAGAGGAAGGCCCTCTATGAGGTGGATTGATTCAGTGACTGGGATAATTGGGATGGGAGTGTCAGAGACAGTGCGATTGGCACAGGACAGAGCAGAGTTTAGGGCTGTTGTACATAGGGTCGCTATGAGTCGCAGGCGACTCAACGGCACATAAAAACAACAACATATTTGAAGGAGAATCCTCCTCTTTCAATAAATTAGTTAAATGTTTAGTAATTTGGGGGACTCTGGTTGTCTAGTGGCAATGAGTTTCGCTGTCAACCCAAAGGCGAACCGACCCCCTGCACACTGAGAGAACGCTGGACAATCTCCCATGCAATTTACAGCCTCTGAAAACTGGCTGGAGGTCATCTGTGAGGTGGTTCTGACTTCACGGGCCATGATCACACCACCACCACAAGATGTACAATAGATCAAAATGTACTGTATGTCCACATATAACAATTCATGAAAATAAAGTGCACACATAATGCCAATAGCACACACAGGAGATTGATACACACTCACACACATACATATCTCACGCGTTGTTGTGTAAAAAAATGCATTATTAGACCAATGATGGCCTTAACCTGCTAAGTTTTAGAGTGGAGACACCATGTGTCAGCTGCTGACAAATGACCATTATGTCCCAATCTGGTTATGTCTGGCCTCCTGAGTTATAATGTCACTCAGCCAACCTTGACCTCCATAGGTTGTAATCATGTCACTAGTCAGTTGGATAATGAGAGGACCAAGTAGTTCATTAGAATTATGTCCCCTCAAGTCTCTGAAGGAAACATTTTCTCTGATGCATTTCCATGTTCTTTGCCTTCCTTGTGGCATTTGGGTTTCCAGCCCTCAGTAGATGTCATTTTGGAACCTGGCCCTGCCTGTGTCTCCTCTCCATTGTTCTCTCATGCTGGGTGGGGCATCGATGTTAGGAAACTCTTGTTATTTTCAGCATGTGTTTGGTCCACAGACAGTACTTTAACTTATAAATAATTTAGCAATAGAGATGAAAATTGACAGTAATACCACATATATTTAAATTCTATCAAAATAGACGGCAAAAATTGAAGCCTGCGTTCCTTTGTGAAATCTCCATTGAAGCAGAAAATATGCACGGTTAATGCTTGGTTTCATTTAATTAGGGGCAGTGACCCCCCAATGATTGTGTCTTACATTCAAATTGAGATTGACTTCAGTATACATGAAAAGATTTTGGAATCACTGTTATAAAGTTCTAGCAAGCCATTAATTATTCTGATGTAAATTATATCAAGAATGCTTTATGGTCTATTCCAGAAAATGTTCCTGAGAAAATAGGTTTAATATTAATAAACCGATTAACTTATTTTCACAGTGGGTAGCTTTCGACAGCTACTCTATTATCATATTTGTTTCACTCTGTGTATTAATATTTGTTGGAGGTTGTGTTTAAAATTGTTATTAATGATGCTCATTAATTTATACCAAATTATTCATCTTTGGTCTTGTTGAAGTATTCAAGCCATTTTTTTAAAAAAATCTTATCCCCAGGAAAATTCATGCAGAATAACATCAAAGGGAAATTAAGCTGCCATAAAGTAATAAAACAATCTTTCATGCTGTTTGGTCATTGCAGTGAAATCATAGGGCAAGAAAATTGAAGTGGTAGTCTAGACATAGCTTTTATTACCAGGGAAAATAAGCAGAATTCAAAGTTCTTGTGCTGTCATGGTCACAACATAGAGCAGTCCATGGGGAAAATTGTTTTCCGAGCATTGCATGACTTTGACACTTCCACTAGGGAGAACAGAAAGGAGAACATTTATGGCTTGCATTTAGCGAGTGTTCAATCGCATTTGATTGATTGGTTAGTTGTTGGAAATGTTATACAATGGCTACCCCTTTATAGCACATTGCTGTGCCATTGATACGGTCATTTTATGGGTCAAAATGTGTCTTCACTGACATTCTGATGTGCACTGCATCTCATTTCCTTTCACATAAAGGAAAGGTTATTTCTTCTCCTTCTCCAAAAAAGTATTATATCAAAGTGCTGGGCTGCTTGCATTTGTGGTTTGATGCCCACCGCAGATGGTAACCACGAATGAAAGATATTCTGAAATAATGAAGAGTGAGGTGTTGGTACCCAAACCAATAATAATGTAATCATGTCAGATATTGAGACAGAAATTATACATTGCCTAGGTCGAAATGAGAATGGTGATGACTACATGTGCCTGGTGCATTAAATCCAACCATTATGTAAACTTTTGTGAAAATCACATTTTTTTTTAAAAAAAAGACTTTTTTTGGCCAATATTATTTGCACAATATGGATGTAAAATTAAGAAACTAGTGCATTTTAAAATACATCTTGTTGTCTACCATGAGTCAGAACCGTCTCACAGCTGTTGACCCTCCAGGGGGTTTTCAAAGACAGTAAACAGTAAATCACACAAGAGCTGATTGTCCTCATCCTTCACGCATGGAGCAGCTGGTGGATGCTGGCTGTGCAGCTCCTTCCCAGACTCCCCCAAATTCTGTCATTTAGACTCAGATTTGGGTCTTAAATAGGCCAAGGAGTTATCTGAATGCATCATGAATGGGTGACTGAGAGGCAGTGATGCCGTAATTTGTGTCAGTTACTTATAAAGACTTAATATATAAAGGAGTCCTGACTTAAATATTGCAGGAACTGAATTAGTCCTAGGCTTCACTCCAGCAAAAGAGTCTTAATAATCACTTTAAATAAGTATATTGGAATAAGAAACACATTGGACTGTTGGTGTCATAGGATAATTTGTGGATAGTCTTTGAAAACAGAGTGTGTGTCTTAACAGACTGTTTGTAAGTGAAGATGTTTTACTTTGGTTTACAATTTGGGCTTATCACACTCTGTTTCGTCTTAAGAGACTAATACCAAATACCAGATGTTTAAAAATCACATAAGCGGATTTACTAGATTACCCTTTATCTTATAGTGATTAATGGTAAAAAAACCCTTGGTAATGAACAAATTTAAAAGGAATAACATCTTAGCTATACTTTGAAGTTTCCCAAGTTAGAAACAGGCTTCTCAAGTCACAGAAAAGGATTATGCTAGTAGCTATTTAACATTTATTTGAGCATTTAATATATGCTAAATGCTGTGCAAAGCACTTTAAAGGCATTTCTGCATTTAATTTTGTCAGCATCCATGTGAACCCAAGTATGTATAGCATTACTGCTGTTGCTATTATTGTTATCATCATCATCATTTCACAGATAAAGTTACTGAACTTTAAAAAAAAGTGAAGAAATCATACCTCTAAACAAGTCTTCATTAGCATACAGGCAATAAGGTATTTAAAGTAATCATAGCTAGTGATATTTTCTCTAAAATATGTGTGAAAAATGTTGGTTAGCAACCATTTAAGACATGCTGGAAAATTTAGAACATTCATCTTTATTGGATTCACTTATGTTTCCTGAGGTGCAGGGTCAATCCATTTGATAAGATAATGGAAGCCTTAGTCCCTAACAGGCTGTCCCAGAAGGGCTGCCAGCCTCTTAGTGTCAGCCGGTGGCCCTCTGTTCCCAGGCCTCCATTAGAGAGCTCTCCATGTGAGTTCCAGGCTGCTCTGCAGATATCAGACCTCTAGGCCTTGATAAGGAACTCTGGTCACATAGCTATTGGTCGTTATATGTTGAGCTGCAAACCAAATGTTAGCAGTTTGCATCGACTAGCCCTTTGCAGGAGAAAAATGACCAATCTCGTTAAGAGTTTTCCATCCTGGAGACCAGAGAGAGAGTGGTACTTGACGCACTGTCAGTGGGGTTGGTTTTGGGTTGAGCTTTGGACTGCCCACCCTCATGGATCACTTGTGTCTTGTGGAGTTTCTGCAGGGCTGTGGCCTCTCTAACAGATGCCGCTCGTAGTGAACTGGAGATTTGAGAAAGCCAAACACTTCCTAAACTACACTCATTCCCTAGGTGGTGAACTACAAGTGTATGCTGTCTACCTCTAGTACTTCTCGTGTCTTTTCTTTCAGGCTTCTTCTCTATGAACTTGTTATTGAGATAAAACAAATTCAAATTTATATATTCATTATAGGCCTGTTGAGTTCCTAGTCTAAGTGCTTGAGGATCCTTGGTGGTAGAATGGTTAAGTGCTTTATTGTAGCTGAAAACTTACTGGGTTGAACCCATCTAGTGATTTTTCAGGAGAACAATGACCTGACAATCTGCTTCTGTAAAGATCGCAACCTAGAAAGTCCTATAGGTCAAGTTTACTCTGTCTCTGGGATTGCTATGAGTCAAAACCAACTCAAGGGCATCTAGAAACTATGACACACTAAGTTCTAACCTTTGTGTAGAATTAAGCATAAAATAGAGAAAAAATCAAGATCCTACCATCATAGAGCATAGGGTACATTATATCCTTAGAAGCATTAAACATAAGCTCTTCCTTCATACAGCCAACAAGTGACCAACACTGAACTTGACTCTGTCTAAGAGTGGGTTTCTTCCCTGTTCTGTCCGCTTTTCTAGAAGTGGAATGGTGATTGATAGTCCCCAAATATTTGTCTTGTTGAAGGGGTGGGAATTTTAAGGATTGATATTTGTCAGACTCTCAGGGAGTCTCAAGTTCAGCGCTGATTCTTGTCCTCTACTAGGTGACAAGTTGTTGTGGTTTTGGTTGCTATTGATAGGTGTTGACTCACAATGACTTCAAAGTATAACAACAAAGAAAACTCCGTTACCCAGTCCTGCGTCATCTTCGTGATCAGGTCACTTATCTTCAGTTTGTATACTAGACAAAGATCTGCTGTGAGCATAGAGTTTTCATTAGTTGAATTTTGAAAATTATCCGTAAGGGCCTTTTTTCTCATCTCGGTATGAAAGCTCTGATGACACATGCTCAACATGGATCACCCTGCTGGTAGCTGGAGTACATGTAGTCTCCAACTTATTATAGGGTT
>NW_006399772.1:25974050-25992541 GCF_000299155.1 Elephantulus edwardii
CCTGGTCCAAGTATAGGTTTCACATAAGCAAAATCAAGTGTTCTGACATTCCCATTCTTCTCAAAGTTAGCTACAATTTGTTGTGATCCACACAGTCAAAGGCCTTTGCGTACTCAATGAAACGCAGACAGACATCCTATGGTACTCTTTACTTTCTGCCAAAATCCATCTGACACTGGCAATAATGTCTCTAGTGCCATGACCTCTTCTAAACTCAGCTTATATTTCTGATAGTTCTGTCAGAGTCTGGATAATCTTCTGCAGGATTTTGCTTGTGTGTGATATTAGCGATATCATTGGATAACTTCAACCCTGTTGGGTCACCTTTTTTTTGGAATGGGAATAAATATGAATCTCTTCTAGTCAGTTTGCCAGGTAGTTGTCCACCAGCATACCAGATCTAGAAGAGACCTATCCTAACCTTGGAGAGTATTATATTGTGTCAGCCACGTGGTGTAAGATGAAGTGCCGAGACCCTAAATCACAAAACGACAGGCATGGGGCAGAAGCTCAGGGGTAAGAACTCTCTTCCCAGGACTGCCTCAGACAAAAATCTTACCTGAAGCTGGTACATGGCATTTGGACTTACATCCTCCTCCTAAATCTGAGACAGGGATCAATGTGACAGATCAGCAGCAGTAAGTGGTGCAAGACATCACAGCAGTGAGTTGTGGGCTAAGCCATCCTATCAAGGAGTGACTGGGGGAGGGAGATGCTGGACCTGGGAGGCAGGAGTGCGAGGGGTGCTGACGTGGCAGGGAAAGGGAAGGGACAAGACATATGCACTGGGATGAGGGAGGACCCTGAAGGTATTGATTATTTGTGTAAAGGAAGTGTCTTTTATCTGCTCCTTTTGGTAAAAATATTTGTCTGATATTGTTCTAAAGCTAAGCACCCAAATTAAGACAGACTAAGAAGAAAGATTGGCCATCCACTTCCAAAATATAACAGGCCTTTGAAAACCCTAGGTACAGTGCTTTGACTAGTGGACCATGAAATTGAACATCTGTGAATGAACATTTCTGAATGGTGGTGTTGTTGTGAGGTGCCATTGAGTTGACTACAACTTACAGCAAATTTATGAACAACAGATTGTACACTTGCTCTGTCCTGTGCCATCAGGATGATCTCTACCATGCTTAGCCTGTTGCTCTCACTTCCTCTCCACTTTTCCGAGCAAGATGTCTTTTTCCACAGACTAGCACCTTCTAACAACATACTCAAAGTATGTGAGACAGAATTTCACCATCCTTGTCTTACAGGGACACCCTGGGTTTTCTTCAGAATGATGGCATCAGCAAATCACACCCTGTATCATATTTATGATAATAAGGTTGCTATTATGTACTGTTGTAGTGGACATTCCCAGTTGTTTCCTCCAGTTGGTTTTCAGAGGTTATTAATTGCATGAGAGGAGATTGCCCATCTTTATCCCATGGAATGGCTGGTTGGCAGTGCAACTCCTTACCTCTAGGTCACAATAACATATCAAAAAAGGGAGATTTCTTTGTGACTTTTTGTACCTCAAATACATCATATATTGGGGGCAACCTATACCAGTGTCATGACTTTTAGTATTACGGCAACCCCAAAGGAAAACAAAACTTTAGGATATCTATCGGTCCTCCGTGCTTTGGCAGTCTTGGGAGTGGCTTTCCTACTCCTCTTGCAGTCATAACTCTTGACCGTCACACAGCTATGCCTTTTACCTGGTTCTAGAATATTCAGGGGAAGGGAAAGTTGGTAAGAGCTTCTCATTTTCCTCATCTCCAGAGAATTTCACTCTTACTTGTTGGTTTTCCCTAACTCTACTCGTAATAGTCCTTTGATTGAGTCTTCGACTCTGTGATGCATTTTGTACCAGGGCCCTGACTAACAGAGCTATTTCCTGGCTAAGTTTTCTGTTTGTGCATATATTAATTTCTATTTACTATTCATGTATGTCTTGTGAGTATATTTGCATAGCCTACAGGCAGAAGACCAAGACTTAGAAATGCCCTTAGGCAGGCAGAACAATTACTATATCCATAAGTGGATCTTCTAATCTCAAACTAATTGTTAATTATTAATTAAGACCTTTTTTCCCAGTGAATGTTTTTAAATAAGAAAATACCAGTTAAATTTAGCTTCCTAAAATGAAATTCAAGGCCATATTCAAGCATTTGTGAAATATAATCATACTTTTAATATTAATTTTCTGTTAGTGATATAGGGCAAAGCATTATATGAAATCTAGTGTAAATTTGGCAGTTAATCTTTACTAACACAGGAGTTTTTCCAGGCCTCTTCATTGCCTGTGACATATATAATTATAAACTGCATAAAAGGGAAAGATTAAGTAACCAAATAAAATATTATGAATACATTATAGTGTCATTTTTGTTGTAACTGCAGGACATATCAATCCTCCAAATTAGCTCCTTCCTAAAAACACACATTTATTGAGCATTTGCTACTTGTCAGTGTTACGGCAAATGAAGTGGGATGATCAGAAACCAGATTCCAGAAGGCTCTTTGGTGATGTCATAAGTCCATGAATCACTGGTTGGGAATAATCAAACTGAAAACTCAGCTCCCCTACTTCTGGTGTAATACTCATCTTCACTGTATTACCTTCAGTCAGCAGACGTTCAGTTCCTAACCAAACAGACGTTAAAATGCACCAGCAAAGCTGTCTTGTCACATCCTTCAATGAGTCTGACCAAACTGAGAACGCCGTCTTCCGCACAACCACCTTCTCTGTAGGCACAAGCCCCCAAACTCAGGCATGCCCAGGGCGTCCTCATTCTAACCAACTGGCTACAAGTGCATCGGTTCCGGGGAAAACATTCATCTTAGGAAATGTGTTTTATTCAAACAAAAGGATTCAAATAAGAACTAACCAAAGGTAAGAGTGTGTATTATAAGGTCTGGGATGCTTCCAGGTACAAAGTGTCTCCTAACTTTAGAGACACGTTACTTCCTTAGCATCAAACTATAACCTTACTCAAAGAGTGCTGCCAAGCAGAGGAGAAGCTCCTCACTTCCTTTGGCGCCCAGAGTTTTCATGGGAGCTCACTCTCGCAGTGCTGTCATAACTTACATGTCTTCACACCTTCCTGGAGGCTAACTTGATACCTTTAGATTTCAGTTCTGCTGGAGGTAAGAACTGGTAAGGCGTGCAATACTCCACACTGATGGGTATAGCCTTTGAGCTTCACCAGTAAGTGTTTTCAATTGTCTTCATTTTCTGCACACAAGATTGTGCCATCTACACAGCAGTTCTTAATGAGTCTTCTTCCAGTGCTGATTCCACATTTTCCTTCATTCTGTCCACATTTTCAGATTATTTTTTTCCAGCACAGAGATAAGCAAGTATATAGTGAAAGAATACTACTCTGACATGTTTCCTGATTTTGGTGTTATTTGTTGTTGATTGCTGTCAAGTCAAGGTTGACTCATAGTGACTCTATGAACAAAAGACCTAATGTCTTTCCCTAGCTATCTTTGTTTCCCCAAGTTCATAGAGTTTTCAGAGGCATGTGGTTTAGGAAGTGGATGCCACTCCTACTTCCCAACCCATTTTACAACTGGGAGCTCCACCAAACACTGTCCACAATGGGAAACCATTACAGTATTTGCTATCCCCATGGCACAAGGTTCAGCATCATAGCAAACCCAGGTTACCTCATACAGCACATTGACAAAGAGGGATTTGCAAAGTGGAAGAACGTTCCTCCAGATATAACAGAACGAGTCTCATTTAGCAGTGGTTAAGTGTTGTCGAGTTGAATATGACTCAGCGTGAGCTTTGCACAAAAGACCTGAATTCTGTTCTATCACTAATATCATTTCTTTACATTTAAACCACCCGATATCATGTGTCCTGTTAAACGACTATCTCTTATTATATGCATAGGTGAGGCATGAACACAATGAAGTGTTCTAGAATGCCAGTTCTTCAAATTGTGCATAATTTGTTACGATCCACACAGTTAAATGACTTTGAAGAGTAAAGAAACCATCCCCAAGCATCTCTTTTAATAGTGTCATCTATGTCCACCTAAGATCCACCTGACATTATGATATCCTTTGTTTGACATCCTCTTCTGAATACAATTTGAGTACCTGGAAGTTGCCTACCTATGAACTTGCTCCAATTGTTTTAAGTTATCTTCACCAATATGCGTGCATGTGATATTAATGATTTTGTTCTATAATTTCTGCATTCTATCAAATATTCTTTCTTTGGAATAGGATCTCATATGGATCCCTATTTGCACACTGCAATATGTTGTTTGATTTCTTGACTACTGCTTTCACGTGTGTTGTGGATCCAAGTAAAATGAAATCATTGGAAAATTCAGTATTTTCTCCATTTATCATGGTATTACTTATTGGCCCAGTAGCAAAGACTTTTTTTCTTTCTTGCTCTTAATATGTCATCTATACTAAAAGCTGTAGTCTTTGATCTTTTCAGGAAGTATTTTAATTTCTCTTTGCTTTCAGCAGGCAGTACTGTTTCATCTTCACATCACAAGACAATTCTATTGTTGTTAGACACCATCAAGTTCACTATGACTCATATCAACCCTTTGAACAACAGATCTGAAACTTGGTGGATGAGCCTTCCCAAATACTGATGCCAAGCCTTTCTCTATATGATGCAGTTTTGCAGATTGTTTGTTTCACATACAGGTGAAAGAATGGGAATCCCGGAACACTTTATTGTGCTTATACAAAACCTATACTTGGACCAGGAGGTAGTTGCCAGAACAAAGAAAGGAAACACTGCATGGTTGTACACCAGGAATGTGTCCTATCTCGATACCTTTACAGTATATATGCAGAACAGATTATCTGGGAGGCTGGGCTCTAAGAGGAGAAATGTGGCATCAGGATTGGAGGAAGACTCATCAACAATTTGTGTTATGCAGTTGACACAACCCTGCTTGCTGAAACTGAGGAGGACCTGAAATGCTTGCTGAAGAAGGTCAAGGACTGCAGCCTTGGCACCAGCAGCCAGGAAATTAAAAGACATAATGCATTGAGAAAATCTGCAGTTAGAGACCTCTCCAAAGTACTGAAGAGCAGTAATATCAGTCTGGAGACTAAGGTGTGCCTGACCCAGGCCATGGTCTTTGCAGTCACTTGCTATGCATCAGAGAGCTGGATAATGACTAGGGATGATAGAAGGAAAATTGATGCCCTTGAGCTGTGGTGCTGGAGAAGAGAGTGGAATTTACCGTGGACTGCTAAGAGAATGAATAGGTTCATCCTGGAAAAGGTAAAGCAAGGCTGCTCCTTTGAGGCAAGGACTCTGAAGTTTCATCTAACATACTTTTGACATGTTGCAAAGAAGGATAGATGTCATGCTTGGGAGGGTGGAGGGAAATCACAGGAGAGGAAGGCCCTCAATGAGATAGATTGACTCAGTGACTGGGGTAATGGGGATAGGTGTGTGTGAGATGGTGAGACTGGCACAGGAGAGAACAGAGTTTAGGGCTATTGTACATAGGGTCACTATGAGTTGCAGGTGACACGATGGCACATAAAAATAACAACAGGCAAATAAGTAAAGTGAAAGGCTACAACCCTGACTTGTAATTTTCCTGATTTTAAACTGTTGTTCTAAAAATTACTTCCTCTTCATGTATCTATAAGATCATCAAGAGCACAATGATTTGTTCTGAAATTCCCTTTCCTTACAGTGTTATCCATAATTTGTTATTGTATATACAGGCAAATGACTTCAAATATTCAAGGAAACAATGTTAAATTATGTCCTGATATTCTTTACTTTCATGCAAGATCCATTTGATATCTGTAGTGACAACCCTCATTCCATGTCCTCCTCGGAATCTGGCTTGGATCTCTTCCATTAGGCTTCTTTTGATGAACTGCCACAACTGTTTTTTATTTATCTTCAGCAACATTTTAACTTTATGATATTGTTCAATAACTCCCACATTCTGTTCCATTACTTTTCCTTGAATTATTCATGAGTATGGATATTTGCTGGCTAGTTTCTTAAAACCACTGATCCTACCCTGGTAGAGCTTTTAATACGTCTGTCTTTCTTGTATGTTAACAATGCTTGGACTTAAACTAATGCTGTGCTTCCTAGCAGCAAGGGTGAAAGGGAAATAAGATTCAATTCTACCTTTTAAGCAAAAGAAGTAAAAAATCAGCTTTTAAGAGCAGGATTTTTTTCATGGTAATAAATTGTAGTGAAATTTTACTTAAGAACACTTATTTTCTTACAGAAAATTTAATGAATAATGCTAAAATTTTAATTCTTTTTTTTCTGTTGTGCTTCTCAAGAAATGAATCTTCATGTTTCACCTCAGAATAAAAGAACATTGACTCTGTCTTATTATGATGCAGTAATGCTTCATTAACAGGGATGCCTTACAAATAGGTTATCATTTTCTCAGCCAGATCACACTGGGCTAAATAATGAGATACGGGAATACATTGAACAGCTTGAATTTTGCTGACTTTTACTTAGGAGTGTCAAGTGTTTTAAATTAGACTATGTTAGTATTGATGAAACGGGCACAAGGGGGAAAATAATTTAAAAGCTTTGTTCCATTTTGAGCACGAGGTAAATTGTATAATTTAAAACCAAACAGTGTGACCTGGGAGTAGGGAAACAACACTCTCATTTACTGCTGGAGAGAGTGGAGACTGTTGCAACCTTTATGGAAGGCAATTCAGTAATGTCTATAAAAATTTGCAAAGCACTTACCCAATGTCTGGGTAATTACACACGCTGATAAGAACTTACCACTAGATGTGCGGATCTCTTTTGTTGCGTCTTTGAAATAGTATATGAAAAAAAAATTAGAAAAGGAATTGAAATACATATTAAAAAGGAAATGACTATATACATACATATTGTTCATCTAATGGTAGGTTTTTACCAGAGATTATTTGATAGAATCTTTATCCAAGTGGAAAATTGCTGAGTAGAATATTATTAGTTCATATCCTCATGGAATCCAGACCTTCTGAAGCAGAGACTGGAAAAGCCCCTGAAACTATTACCCTGAGGTAATCTTTAAACCAAACAGTCATTTAACTTTCTTAGTAAAGTAAGCTCTGGATCCGTAGTGGTTAAGGAGTTACATTGCCAACCCAAAGGCACGCAGTTCAAATCCACCAGTTGGACTGCGGGACAAAGAATGGGAAGTCTCATCCTGTGAGATTTACAGCCTCTCAAAACCTGCTGGAGGTTCAACTTTGAGATGGTTGCGACTTGACGGCACACAACTACAATTATTGTGAACTTGTAAAGATCTGAGGGATCTGATTGACAACAACAACGACTGGGATGGATAGATAGGAAATTGTGGGATCTGTGAGTTTCTGTCAATAAGGATGAGACAGTTTGGAAAATTATCAGATATGTCATCGCTAAATATTTTTTCCCACTCTGTGGGTTTCCTTTTTACCCAAGAATGTAAAGCTTAGTGGGAGGAGGTTGCATATCTTTCTCCTCAGGAGTGACAAGTGGATTTGAATCACTGGAGATGCATAACTTTTAAAATGTTTTTAATATTTGAAAGCTTGCAAATCATGTTGGTTTTTCTTTTTTTATACTGATTTTTCATTTAATCATTCATTTTGTTTTCTAACATTAATTACAGTTTATTAATATAATAAACTTGTTACAATGTCTGATGAAATTCTGATGGCTTGGTACATAAGAAATTGTACTGCTCACCTAAAGCCCAAGATTCCATTCCATCAGCTGCTCTGTGGGGAAAAAAGACAGTCTTTCCTGGCTATGTACAACCTCTGAAAACTCACGGGAGGATCAGCTGGGAGTCAATTCAGACTTGACGGTACATAGGAACAACAATAATCAAACTCTTCTTATACATTGCCTTTCCCTTTGCCCGGTTTTTCTCTTTATTGATTTCCATTCCCCTTCCCCTCTTCTCATGCTTGACAACCTCCAATATTGATTCTATATGTAAATTTTTCCTTCACTTTATATATTTGTGGTCTTATGCCAAAATTGTCCTTTTGGGACTGAATTATGTCAGTGGGCATTTAGTGAGAGTCATCCATGCTGGGTAGTATTTAATGAATTCTTGATTGTTTTTAGTGATGCATAATTCTCCATTGTGTAGATGTACTGTAGTTTCTCTAACCATTCATCCTTGATGGACACGTGGTTTGCTTCCAGCTCTTATCAGTTTTAAGTAATCCTGCAGTAAACGTAGAGGCATGTGTGTTGGTTTGTGTTACAGGCTTAGCGAGCAGCCAGCGCTACGGCGAACAGGATCACAGCTCCTTGTGTGTTCCTGTGGACCCTGTCCTGTAACACAACATACTCTGCCTCAGAAGCCAAGAGAATAACACTTCTGTCTTTTCATTCTTTTCAGCATTGCGACTTCCAGTCAGTCCGTCTGTGTGTTTGGATCAGCACTCACAGTTAAATCCGAGACCTTCACATCACCTGTTTAAAACAGTGAAGCCACACTTGTGGAAGTCGTGGGACTGGAGACATGAACAATTGTAAGATAGTAATTGTGGAGTTGTTTCCAGCTTACATTTAGGGAGCAGCTAGCAAAAGACAAGCAAGGACCGATCTAGGTTAAATAGAGCGACCTATTTAACTCCTTGGTTCTGTTACATAAATTTTCAGGTATTCCCTTTACGAGAGAATGCCTTTACTATTTTCTTTTAGACTAATTCAGACCTCTGCTTCTGTAGAATCAACATATGAGTAAGCAAGATGCTGCTTTCAGAGTTTACATTAATGGAAATTGAATTTTAAACCTTGACTATGTGAAACAGTAAAATTTTAACTTCCATTTTAACTTCAGATGACATTACCTTAGTCTATGAGTATGACTGAATGTATTTTTTTCAGCTATTAAATTTTTTTTTTAACTATAACTCTTGTTCTCCAAGAAAGACAGTCATTTGCAGGCTGTTGAGTTTTCCAGGTAACCTCCAGAGAAAGGCTGTTAGACAGATCAGCATCAAACTAAAGTGAGAAATGAAAAGATGCTAAATCTTCTTCCCGAGAGCCACAAATGAGTTTGCTTCATCTCATTTTATAATTATCGAGTTTTTCAGCAGTCAATAGAATTAGTGAAAAAACATGTGTCCTTAAGTTTATTTAGACTTCAAATGGTAAAGTGGGGTAATGTTCCTGTAGTTGAAACTTAGACCATTAAAGTGCAGAAACATGCTGGATACAAGCCAATTGTTCAACATTTTGCTGTTATTTGGGATGAGAGCATATTTGCCCCATCACCTCCTGTTATTTTCCCCTTGTTCCCTCGTGTCCTTATCATCCATCCTTTAAAGTAATTTGCAGCCTTTTGAGAGAAGATTATTAAGTAGAATTAGTTGACATGGAGTCTCCAATTTACCACAGAGTTAAGCTGCAATGATTCATGTTTTTATTTTTCTCAAATGTAGTATTTATATATATGTTTTTATTTTTATACATACATTTGTATTTTATATATGTTTTTATGTCTTTTTTTAAATCAGTGGCTTTATAAATCTAATCTCTGAATTATAATTATAACATAATTATAACATCTGCAACTTGCATGCTCCAACATTGTAAGTAGTGTGTATTACTATCAAAAGATATGCAGAAACAAATAAAACCCTGCTATTACTGAGTATCCCATCGACTTCCAAATACCAAACAGCTATGCATTGGAGAAAGTAGGGCCAGAGTGCTTCTTAGAGGCAAAGATGCCAAAGCTTCATCTCACATACTTTGGGCATGTTGTTGGGAGAGACTATTCCTTGGAGCAGGACATACTTGGAAAGGGAAGAGAAAGAGAGGAAGACCCTCAACTGGATGGATCAACACAGTGACTGCAGCAATGGGCTGATATGAGTCTGGGATGATGAGGTGGTACAGGCTAGGACACGGTTCAGATCCCTTATTCTAGGGTCACCGTGAGTTGTATTTTACTTCACAGCACTTAACAACAGCTACTCATTGTGGAGATCTCTGATGACTGAATAGATAAGGAGTTGCACTGCCTACTCAAAGCCAGCCTGTTCAAATCCACCAGCTGCTCTGCGGGAAAAAGATGGGCAGTCTTTTCCCATGCAATTCATTGCCTCTGGAGAGTCAGCTAGACACTGCTTCCGACTTGACAGTGAGCTTGAGTTTTTGACTGTTCATTGCTGTGAATTGTGGTTCATTGTAACTCCAATATGTCATAAGTATTTTAATGGGCTCTTGGTGACTCAGACACTTTAAAAAAACTTAACGTAATTTGATGGTGAGAATTAACTAGAGAAAGTATAAGTGAGAACAAAAGAGATGTTTCACTGTTCCCTTAACGACACTTTCTATCACTGTGACTGTCACAGTAGCATCAGTGTGAAGTCAGGAGAATGAGTAGTGGAATGTTTTTAAAACCTTTAACCAGTATTTTAAGTATTGTTTCCTTAACCAAACCCCATTTGATTAAATGCCAGAGTGGAAACCTCTGACCAAATGACCTGCTCCAGTACGCCGCCTGGTGGTGATGCTAATAAACCTTGAAAATTATTAAAACCCAGCTGGAGGCCAACAATGGATAGATAAGAAGATTGCAGAAAGCTTGTAGGCGATTCACAAATGATGTGCTGTTGTTGTTATTTGCCATCAAGTCTATAACAATTCATAGCAACAGCATGCATGTCAGAGTGGAATTGTGTTCATTAGGATTGTTAAGGCTGTCTCCTAAGAAGTCTCTGGGTAGTTTTGAACTGCTAACCTTTCTACTGTTGCAATTGCTGTTCTGTTAGGGCCATTGAGCCGAGTACAACTCATAGTGACCCTGTGAATAACAGACATGAACTCTGTCCTATCCTGTGCCATTCTCATCATCACTGACACACTTTTGGACCCACCAGGCAGTCTACACCAATTACAAAGCCAACCACAAGTTATGGTTGTTAACTATATGGCTGTTCAATTTTATTTTTTTTCACTTTTAGGAACCAAACAACAGTCCTCTCTCCACATGAAACCACATTTAAAGCTGAAGACCTATCTGTGATTCTTAAGGCGTACGTGCTAGTGACATCCTTAACCCCTTTGCGGGCATTCATCTACTCTACAGGCACAGTTTGGAATCCACCAAAGAAAAAACGCATCACTGTCAAGGTAAAGGCTGGGTCAGAGCCATGACTTCACACGAAGCCACTGGAGATTAGTCAAGTGTGCTGGGCTGCGTTTCTCTAACCTTTATTATTATCCATTCCCAGTGAACAAAGATTGCATCTTTTTATAGCTGCAGACAGGAAGTTTCATTTAATAGGTCCTAGTTCAAAAATGATGTGGAAACAGTTTAATTCACCAGGGATCTCAAAGGCTATATTCTCTCCCCAACTCATCATTTTAGTTTAATTCATTGACCTATCACAGAGCTACTTCTCAGCTGTATGCTGTTTTTTTCTTGACTCTCCATTTATTCAAGAAAACTACAACCAATGCAACAAATGCAACAAATGAAAAGTTAATTTTGAACTGACCCATTTGCTTCAGCCTTCAAAAAGCATAATACCTTTTTCATTACACTAGTCAATAGGGCTGTTGTACATAGGGTCGCTATGAGTCGCAAGCGTCTCGACGGCACATAACAACAACAACAGTCAATATAGAACATTTGCTGAGCAAGAATCAAGTACCAACTGTGCCCAATATTATAAGTCATGCCATACAGGATGGTGAGGAAGTTTTCAAAGAAGAGCTGAAAAGTTTGTGGTTGTTGTTGTTCTTAGGTGCTGTTGAGTCAAGTATGATTCATAGTAACCCTGTCCTGTCTTCTCCTACCCTGTGCCAATCTCATAATCTCAGACACATTTTGAGCCCATTGCTGCAGACACTGTGTCAATCCACCTGGTTGAGGATTTTCCTCTCTTTCACCGTCCTTGCCTGTGGACGAGAAGTTTAGGGTGAAACTAGGTTAGGGTGAAAAGTTTAGGTTAGTTCTAAAGGCAGCTCAGTTTAACACAGCTGGAAAAATGTCCAAAGACATGTTTGATAAACTTTAAACTTAAAGGGATGCTTGATTTTAGAGACTTTTTTTTAAGATTGTTGTTGTAAGGTGCTATTGACGTGACCACAGCTCAGCGTGACCCCATGCTCAGCAGAGGAAACCCAAACCCAGTCCATTCACAGATCCTCCTCACAATCTCGGCGATGTTGAAGCCCATTGTTGTAGTCATTCTGTCTCCCTCAACGACGGTGTTGGAGGGTCAGCAAGGAGATGAACACCCTCAAGGAGATAATGCAATGTCTGTGGCAATGGACTCAACTTATGTCAGGGAGGTCGAGGCTGGCTCAGGACAGAGTTCAGATCTATTGTTTATGGGGTTGCTAGTTCTACTCAACCTGCAAGCCCTTAACAACAACCGTCACCTCGAGGAAGTGTCTCTCTCCTTTGACCCTCTACTTTTCTAAGCATGCTGTCTTTCCAAGGACTGGCCGTTCCTGATAGCAGGCCCAGTGTGTGTGATCCAAAGTCTTCCCATCCATGCTCCCAAAATAAGAGGAAAATAAGAGGAAATGGAAGAGGCACAGGAGCCTCATGATTTCAAGTGACTAAAGTGTGACTCAGCTTGAATTCTTCTCTCCTCAGTATTCATCACATAAGCACTACACTTTAAATTCTGGAGAATACTCCCATGTGGAAAAGTTTAAAATGACTCATTGAAATACTGTTTTAAGCAATAGCAATAAAACAGACCAACAGGATAAGAAGTGCAAGTATTACTTTATTGCCCAATGGGACACAGAATTGATTTAATTCCTCTTTGATCGAGTTATCAATTATCCCCCAAACATCTGATGTCACCTTTGCTGTCTCTTGTCCTGTGTGCACATGGGATGACCTCAATTCTGTATTCTGTTACAGCCGGTCCACTAGGATTTTTAATCATTGTGATAGTATAAACATGGCTAAAACTTGGCAGGAAAATGTCAATCTCTCTATTGTTTTCTTTTCAGGGTTAACTATGTTTTTGTTATTGTTGTTGTGTGCCATTGTTAGAACCAACCCGCAACTGACCCTGCAGCAGGCTTTTAGAGACAGTAAATCACACAGGAGGAGACTGGCCAGCCCTCTGTAGAGCAGCTGGTGGATTCGAACTGCATGCCTTTGAGATTGTAGCACAATAGACATTTCCTCATAAACACTTTGGAATATTGCTGTTTTCGGTGCCATCCAGTCAGCTACAGCTCATAGGAACCTTGTGTGCAACAGATTGAAACCCTGCCCCATCGTGTGCCCTCCTCACAATCCCCACCATGCTTAAGCCCGTAGTCACACTGGTAAATGTCTCTGCTTGAGGTTCTTCCTCATCTCTGACCTTCCATCCATAGTTTTCAACCCCCTGGGACTCCATCATATAGTTAGATGGAATTGATGTATCTTAAGTTGAATAATTATTTATTATTAACATCGTTGTTGTTATGTGCCATCGAGTCTCTTGCAACTCATACTGACCCCTATGTACAAGAGCCCTAAACGCCGTTCTATCCTGTGCCAACCTCACTGTCTCAGACACACTCATTCCCACCACTCCAGTCACAGAATCGATCCATCTCATCGAGGGTCTTCCTCTCCTGTGCCATCCCTCCACTCTCCCAAGCATGATGTCCCTCTCCAAGGAGCAGTCCCTCCTTGCAACATGCCCAAAGTATGACAGATGAAGCTTGAGAATCCTTGACCCCAAGGAGCATTCTGGCTTCACCCTCTCGTATTCATGATTTGTCCCTTATTAGAGTTCAAACTAATACCTTTCTCAGAGGTGTTTTTCAGGCATCAATTTTTTTGTGTGTTTTTTTCCTTTTAATTAGTTTATTTACAAAATTCTAATAGAAATTTGAACAAATTATTTCCATTTCTCTCACCCCCCCACCCACCAAATTGTATAATCCAATGATTTATCCCCTCTTCCCCCTGAACATCCACATCCCTCTGCTTCCAGCCTCTCCCACCCCTCCTGGATCCTTATACTCATTCTATGATAATGGTTTTATACAATATTTATCGCTGTGGGACGGAGTTAGTTCACTCAACATAATGCTCTCCACTCCCCCCTCAAGTTAGGTAATAATTTACAAAGTTATTGCTCCTGCGTGCTGCATAGTATTCCATTATGTGAATGTACCATAATTTCTCAATCCATTCATTTGTGGTTGGACATTTGGGTTGTTTCCATGTTTAGGCATCAATGTTTATTGATCTTGTTGGGTGTATTTTGTTTGTTTAAAAAGTGTATGGTATATATATTTGAGTTTTACTTGAATAGAGAGATAATATTTTTTGAAAGTTGATCTTAGGTTTGGCAAACTTGTTACATGATTGAACTGTTGATACTGTTGGCTTTCCTAAATTGATGATTATTTAATCTGTAAGTCAAGTCATGCTTGACACTTTTCCTTCTAATCTTAAGGAGTTCTGGTGGCACGACGCATTATGTATTGGGCTGTTAACCAAAAGGTCTTCTAATTCATCAGCGGCTTTGTTAGAGAAAGACAGTCTGTTCCCTCTCATAAGGATTCATAGCCTCAAAAACCCAATAGAGGGTCATTTGAGTTGAAGTAGACTCAATGGTAATGAATTTGTTTTTTTTTCTGTTTGCTCCTAATCTTTATATGGTTTTTTTTACTCTTTATCAGTGTCGTCTAGAATTAACCTTTTCCCCCTATTTTTGTTGGCTTGCATTCAAACATTCATACATACTGTGTTCTATGTCCAGTGTGTGCCATACAGCATTTCACTTACATTGTGTTTTGTTCTTGTACATCGTGTTTTATATGATCATGAATCTTAAAGGGATTTCTCCTCAAGTTTGTCCATTACACATAGCATTTGCAAAGGTTTTTGCATTTCATCTCTACAAAGAAGTAGAAAACATAATGGATCACCAAGTACCTATCACTCTGCTTGATATTTTACATTTTATAACTAATATTGTTTCAACTGTACTTTTACTCTTCTTCCTCCCTAATGCTGGTTTGCTTTGAAAAACAGTTCAGATTTGACACAATTTAATCTGCAAACGTTTGTAAGGGTTTCCTTCTCACTGATACCCAGATGAACCTAGCTGGGGGTGGGAGGGGGGAGGTGGATTTGAACCCAAAAGATGCCTTTGGGTTAGTGGCTTAATGGAATTCGCCATCAGAATACCCTGAACCTTTTGAGGATATACAATATTTACTAAGTTAAGAGAATTCCCATTTATCTTTCTTTTTCTCATTGCTCTTGAGTTAGAACTGACTCAGAACTGACCCTTCAGTGAGTTTCAGAGGCTTTCAATCTCCCAGGGGGAGATGATCTTTTTTTTGCATCTTTCTGAGCTGTTGGATTTGAACCACTAGCTTTTGGATTGGCAGAGCACAACTCTTTACCGCTAGGTCATCAGCTCCCTCATTTATAGCTCGTCTGCTAGAATGTCATAAAAAGATTCTGAACTTGACAAGTTGCCCCCACTTCACCCTTCTGAACTTCACCCCTGTCCCCTCTGAGCTGACTGAGATAATCATGATATTTTTTCCCCCTCTTCTTCAATTATGTGATGTTATACCTTGCTAGGTTTTGTTTTACCAAATTAAAGCCTACTGTGTAATTGTGATAAACCCTCCTTGACTGTTTGCAGTTATCTTCCTATATTCTTTTGGATTTGATTAGATACAATTTTTGTCTCTTAACAAATTAAATAGACTAATAATTTGATTTTCTTTATTGCCCTTATCTTTTTTTTTTTAACAACCAAGATTCCACTGGTCTCATAAAACTGCTGGAAAAGCTTAACTCTTTTTCAATTTTGGGGAAATAACTTATATATGGTATGAAGTAACTGATCATTGGCTGAACATACCACAGTTTTTCAATCCATTCATTTCTTGATGGGCATTTCTGCTGTTTCCATTTTATTGCTATTGTAAATAACATTGCTATGAACCTAGGCATACAAATATCCATTCCTGTCTCAGTTCTGATTTTCTTTGGATATATTCCTAGCAGTGGAATAGCTGACTCGTATGGGATTACTACGTTCAGCTTTTGAGGAAACACCAAACTGCATTCCAGAATGGTTTTACCATTTTACAATTTCACTAACAGTGTATGAGAGTCCCAATTTATTATCTTCATTCTCTCCAGCATTGATTATTTGCTGTGTTGTTAAACTTTGCCACTGCTGCTGGAGTTCTTTTTAAATTAAGGAAGAGGTCTGAAATTCCAAAAAAGAAAAAAAATTAGTTTTCACAACATTTCATGCCTTCACAGCATTTGGACTATTTTAAGGGCTCTCTATATAATTATACACTTTGACATTTTACATTTTTAAGGAATTTTTCACTTTCATTTAAGTTATTAAATATATATATGGCTGTTCATACTGCTTCAAGAAAATTTTTAGTTTTGATGGAAATATTGCCGGTTTTTTAAGTTTAGGGTCTATTTTTTTTCCTTTAGGAAAAGAATAAATTTTATCAAGGAATTCATCACCTTTATTTTCCCCATTGATAGCACCCTTTGGGGTCTGCTACTTTTGAGGGTTTGTCATTTGAAGCTCAGTTTAGAATTTCAAAGACAATCTTTGCCTGAGACTATTTTATTTTGTTCTAACATTCCAATGAATGAACATAAAAATCTAGACTCAGAGATCTTTGATAAAAAGAGATAAAAGTTACTGATAAAAGTAATTTAAGATTGTTATTCCATTGTCTTCTGTTGCCCTATGTTGTTGTTGAGAAATCTGCTGTCATTTTATGCTTGTACTGTGAGTGATCTGTTCTTGCTTCCAGAAGTGTTGATCTTATCCCCTTTTTACTCTTTGGCCCACTGTGAGTCCAATTAGCTGATGTGTTTTACCCTTAATTCTGAAAAATTTCAATAACTCTCATTGACTCTTCTACCCCCTCTCTTCTTTTTTCTTTTTAAATAATTTTTTTTTTTTTACAGAGGTTTTGGATTTCCATTCATTCATTGCCACAATTTTCTCCCTTCCCACCCATCCGCACCAGCTCACTTTCCCCTCCGAAGAGAGAAAAAAGAAAAAAAAAATTCCTTCATTAGTATGCAATTCCCACGTCCCTTCTCCTCACCCTCACAACCCCGAGTACACTTCTCTATGCAACCTTGATTCTGGATTCCTGTGCTAACCATAATACTCAATCATATATCACTTCTAATCTGTTCTTTCCCTCATCTGTTTCAATACAATATACATAATTTATCCAGTTTTTTCTGTCATACCCCCACCCTGATGACAGACCCATTCTTCTTATGGTTAGCCAAATTTGGCCCTTTCATTTCTATTCTCCCCCATTGTTCTGACTTTTCTTCTTTATCTTCTACATCTTTATCAGCTTTATTAAAAGTATTCTATTTTCTTTAGCAGTTAAATTATCTGATCTTACTAATCCCTCAGACCTTCCTAGTTGGATCTTTTCTACATTTTGTATTTCTCTTATGTTTTTTCCATATTTAATACTATTTATTTAAACCCTAAATCTCTGCCTCTGGATTTAAGAATTTTTATTTACATGTAATTTTCTTAATATATTTCCTTTTTGTTCTTTTTACTGGTTCTTTATTGATATTTTATTTTACTACACTCTTCTATTTCTCTATTGGCTGGCCCCCGGTTCTGACAGCGCAGATTCCTCTGTCTCTCCTGTTCTGCCCAAGCGGATTCCTGTCACGCCCTCTGCACGTCCTGGGAACGATTTCAGCGCAGCCTTGGGCCTTTTGTACTTGTGGGCAGGGAAAAGTTTATTCCGTGAGTCTTAGTTAAATATATTTATCATGCTTTGTGTTGTGGTGCAGGAGAAGAGTATTGAACCTCCAAGAGAACAAACAAGTCTGTCCTGGAGAGGGTGAAATCAAGTTGTTCCTTGGAGGCAAGGGTTTTGAAGCTCCATCTCACATACTTTGGGCATATTGCTAGGAGGGACTAGTCCTCAGAGAAGGATATGATAATCTTGGAAGGGTGAAGGACAGCACAGGAGAAGAAGACCCGTGGATGAGATGAACTGATATAGTAAGTGCGGTAGTGGGGTATTTTGGAGTCAGTGAAACTGGCTCAGGGCAGGGCAGGCTTCAGAGCTATTGTCCCTAGGGTCACTGTGAGTCCCAGGCAACTCAATGGCACATAACAACAACAACCACCAACAACAACTTATTTTAAATATGTGGCTTACCAGTTTTAGCAGCATGATTTAGATTGTTGTCTTTATTTTGAAGCAGGTATACTGTTCACAAAGCAGGAGCGGCATCCACTTCTGAAATGGCCTGCCTCCGGAAACTCTATGTAGCAACAGTGCTCAGGTCGTTCATTCATAGGGTCGCTATGAGTTGTATACGACTCGACAGCATCAAACAACAACATACTTACTGTTCACATACATATGATAGAAGGAGACTTGATGTCATTGAGCTGTGGTGCTGGAAAAGAGTATTGAGGGTACCATGGATTGCCAAGAAAACAAACAGATTCATCCTGCAGAGGGTTAA
>NW_006399772.1:25992791-25995324 GCF_000299155.1 Elephantulus edwardii
AGTCGCAAGCAACTCGATGGCACATAACAACAACAACATACTGTTCACAAGTCTCCTAGGAGAAACTTTTAAAATGAAGGTTTAAGTCCTGAGTATCTTTTGTTCATCTGGTCGACTATTTGAAGGAAGGCTTCTTTGTAGATGAATTTCAAGAGACGGGAGACCATTAGTTCAGGGTGGAGAGTGGAAACAATGCACTTTTGGTTCTTCCTTTCTCTTTGCTGCCCTGTATCAGTAACTTTCCTCATCAGACTTTCATACCTAAACTCTTCGTTTTTAAGAGCCCCAGGAGGAAACATATTCTTCATCAGGTCTGTGGTTTGGGAGGGAGGGGACGTGTGTGGGTGTGGATAGCGAGCCATTCAACCAATAATCAAGGGCACATGCCCATCAAGTCGTCTTTCATATGGTGAGATCATCGCAGGAAGGTCTTGCTGCTGTTATGTGCTGTCAAGTGGACTGCAACTCCTAGCGACCCTGTGTACGCACCGCAGCTCTGAAGCCGGCTCCATCCTGAGCCAAACTCACTGTCTTTGACACACCTACCTTCATTATGCCGTTACGGGTTACTACGTCAATGCGTCTCATCAGGGTCTTCCTCTGCTGCGCTCTCCCTCCACCCTTCCGAGCACCATGTCCTTCTCCAAGGACCTGTCCCTCCTTACAACATGTCCAAAGTATGTCAAACGGAGCCCCAGAATCCTTGCCTCCAAGTAGCCGCCTGGTTTAACCCTCTGCAGGATGAATCTGTTTGTTTTCTTGGCAACACGCTCAACTTATGTGAGGTGAAGCTTCACAATCCTTGCCTCCAAAGAGCAGCCTGGTTTCCTTGCCCCTGATATCTGCAGAAAGAAAAGGGGGAAAAAAGCGGGTAGAGTTATCTCAGGTAAGCACAGGTCACCAAGCACAGGTAGGAGGCAAATTCAAATGTTTGTCTCAAAAAGCCTGTCCTCACAAAACAGTCTCCACCTCCGGTTGTCTCTGTCCCTTGCTATATCACCTTCCAGAGAAGCTAAGACACTTTCTGAGTCTTTTATTGTTTGCTTTGGGGAAGGAAGGGAATCAAATCCATACTTTGATCTCATCTCACCTAACAGAGAACAGAAGCTCCAAGGAATCCTGACTGTTGTATTATTTTTCCTTTCTCTATATTCATACACTGCCCCTCCGCCACCTCAGTGGAGATGAAGAGGTTTGGGGGACACTTTGTTATACATTTCCTGAAGAGAAATCATGAGAAAAGATAATTCTTTCTGAGCTGCTGCTCATGCTTTATTCACTTTTTTTTTTCTTATCCACATTTCCATCATATTTGGGGGCAGATGTGAGCTGCAGGAAAGTGTGCCCTTCTTGTCATTGTCATCCTCGCTAAGGGATTTGTCCTCTCAAGATCTTGCCTGATTATTGTGGACAATTGTCTGCTCTGAAAGCAAGCCAGACACCGCCCTGGATCCCTGTGCAGGAGAATGATTTGTTCCTGTCCAAGGTCAGCGCTGTACCTGACGCTACAGCTAGAACTCCAGAAATGAAGGAGACATTCGCTTACCCTTCCGCTGAAGGACTAGTGAAAACAAATCAGTTACACTCGTCGGCTACATCACCTCTCCATCCTCAAAATACTGTTGCCTGCTGACTATTTTTAGATGTAAAAAAAATACAGAGAAACACCTTTCAAAGCTTAAGTGGAGAATAGCACCAAAACCCTCCGTAAAGACTTAAACATGCATTCTCAGAAGCTTCAATCAGTTCTTCAATTCCACAGAAGAATGTGAGTGTGTGTGTGTGTGTGTGTGTGTGTGTGTGTGTATGTGTGTGTGTGTGTACCTGTGTACTGAGTCCTGATTTCGAAGGCGGAATTATTTAGTTAAATAAGTTATGATTTATGCATGGTGCGGTGAGGCAAGCCCACTAAACAGGTTATCAGTGTGGCCGTTTATAGAACATTCTGGAAGCTAAAGGCGGTATGAAGGCAATAACAGATATAACTATGAGCTCATTTATTTCCAATTAGATCTGCCACCAAGATACTTTATCTGGAAAAGCTTTGGAGGGAGTTGAAAAAATTATCAGGGCATGCAAATTGGAGAAATAAGGGGCAATGAAAGCTTGGTAAATGAAATTTTTTCCTAAAATCTCCTTGTATTGAATGAAAATATGTTAAAACTTTACTGTGAGGTGTCTCCAAAGAAAACTTTAATTTAATGAAGGGGGAATGGGAAAAGGGAAAGAAAATGAGTTGCAAATCCAATATTTTCTTATGGTTCCTTTTGATCTGATGTTAAAACAATGACTTTTCACTACTGGTAAGTCACTCTTGTTTTCATGGTGAATATGATAAATCCAATAGAAATCAAGCTGTTGAGGTAAAGATCTCCAGTTTAAATTCACCAGTGGTGCCCTGGGAGAAAGATGGGAAATCTCCTTCAGTACTATTTACAGCATCAGAAACCCAGTGGAGAGTCAGCTAGGAGCCTTACTCGACAGTAACATGAGAGAGAGAAAGAGAGAGAAAAGAAGAAGAAGAAGAAGAAGA
>NW_006399772.1:25995519-26006626 GCF_000299155.1 Elephantulus edwardii
GGAGGGGAGGGGAGGGGAGAGGGAGAGAGACACATAAAAGTTAACTGCCAGAAGGGCATGCTGGGTTTAGAAGAGGTTGTGGTATTAGGGATATTGTAGCTAATGTTAGATGGATCTTGGCTGAAAGTAGGGAGTCCCTTTAGAGGAATTTCTACCTGTGTTTCCTTGACTATGCAAAGGCATTTGACTGTGTGGACCGTAATACACTCTGGCTACCTCTGAGAAGGACGGGAATCCCAGAACACTTGATCATGCTTATGTGAAACCTATACTTAGACCAGGAGGTGGTTGTCAGAACTGAGCAAGGGAACACTGCATGGTTCAGAATTGGGAAGGGTATACACCAGAGGTGTGTTCTATCCCCATACCTGTTCTAGATGCAGAACAGATTATCCAGGAGACTGGTCTCTATGAATGATGAGAAATGTGGCATCAGGATTGGAGGAAGACTCATCAACAATCTGTATTATGCAGATGACACAAGCCTGCTTGATGAAACTGATGAGGACCTGAAGTTCTTGCTGCAGAAAGTCAAGACTGCAGCCTTCAATACAGACTGAAGCTCAACATCAAGAAAACAAAGATTCTTACCACTGGACAAATTGGCAGCATCGTGATGGATGGTGAAGAGATTGAGATTGTAAACAGCTTTAGTTTGCTTGGCTCCACAATCAACACTCTTGACACCAGAAGCAAGGAAATGAAAAAACGTATTGTGTTGGGAAATTCTGCTGTCAGAGATAGCACTGAAGAGCAATAATGTCAATCCGGAGAGTAAGGTGCCCTGACATAGGCCATAGTCTTTGCAATTACTTGCTATGCATCAGAGAGCTGGACAATTACTAGGAATAATAGAAGGAGAATTAATGCCTTTGAGCTGTGGTGTTGGAGAAAAGTGTTGAATATACTATGGACTGCTAAGACAATGAATATACTGCTAAGAGAATGAACAGGTTTGTCCTGGAGAAGGTGAAACTGGGCTGCTCCTTGGAGGTAAGGATTCTGAAACTTCATCTGACATTCTTTGGACATGTTGCAAAGAGAAACTAGTCCTTGGAGAGGGATGTCATGCTTGGGAGGGTGGAAGGACAGCAAAGGAGAGGAAGACCTTCAATGAGATGGACTGATTCAGTGACTAGGGTAATGGGGGTAGGTGTGTCAGAAACAAAAAGACTGGCACAAGATAGAGCAGGGTTTAGGGCTGTTGTATATAGTGTCGCTGTCAGTTGCAGGTGACTCAATGGAACATAACAACAACAAAAGGCTTACAGTTTAATAAGGCGATGCCCTGGTGATGCCATGGTTCAGCTCTTGGCAGTTATCTGACTGGTTGGTGGTTCAAACCCACCTCAAAAGAAGTGAGTCAAAATTAGCTGTGTAGCAATGAAGTTTGTTGATACACCTATGAAGTCAATAGCAACCTCTTCTTCTACCGTTCTTGTCCTAACTTTCAGTTGAATGGATAGCAAGATTATCAGAAATGTCACAAATTTAAGTTTTATTCTTAAAGCATAAAACCCAAACCACCACATATGATATCATTTTGTAAACCACGAGATAAGAGATTATCCAACAAATCAGGATCTCTAATATCTGTAACTCTTTTATGATGTCTAGGGATTCTTGTGACTTTCGCTGATGCTTTGGCAGGAATGTACTCGAGGAGTCATTTGCAACCGTTAGCAGGAAGACCCATCAAAAAGTCTTTTTTTTTTCAGCCAAGATGTAACCTAAACTTATTTATTTATTGCTTGATCGGCCCTCTTGTGTTTGAAAATATTTATTTATATTCTGTAATAAAAAGCTATACAAAGATGATCTCTTGCGTGTAATCAGCTCTCTATAAATGCTTCTCTGACAGAAGAAAATGATGGGGCCCTTTTAAACTCTGTCAAGGAAGTGCCTGTTTCTTTCAGTGCTCCAAGTCAGGCACTATGCTTTGCTGCGATCTTTCAGTGGTTTTCCAGACAACACAGCAGATGGAGTTTGTTCTCGGAGGTCATGGGAAAGGACACTTTGGTCAGAAGCACAAACTCAGGCCCTGGAAGCCTTAAGTCAGTGTCTGTGGGAGGCATCTCCCGTGAAAACCCAAGTTGTAGTGACCCTCTGCCCATTCTGGGGCCCTTGGTCATCAGCTTTGCACGTGTACCACATAGACCTTCAAGGGGCCATTCCACCTTCAAGGTCAAGTGTACTCTCTCGGAGATGACCAGCATATGAACAGAGAGGAAGGGGTGAAGCATACAGATAGGGGGAGTAAGGTTATTTACAAGGTTCTTTTGTGGAGAGTACAGAGCCGGTGGCCTAATGTTGGGTGGATGACCCGAAGCTGCTGCTTCTGTTGTTTACTGTCGAGTCAGAACTAATTCAGAGCTGACCCTCCGGCTGGTTGTCAGAGGCTGTAAATAGCAAGGGAGGAGACTGCTCATCTTTCTCCCATGGAGCAGCTGGTGGATTTGAACCAAATACCTTTGGGCTGGTAGTGCAACTCCTCACCATTAAGCTACCAGAGCTCCCAACCAGAAGGTAAGCAGTTCAAATCCACCGGCCACTCCATGGGAGAGAGACGGGCAGTCTGCTCCTGTTAGGATTCATAGCATTGGAAATGCAATTGGGGGTGGCCATGGGTAGAAACTGATTCCGCAGTAGTGGTGGAATCGACTTGTTTTTGTAAAGGCTGCACTTACCTTTTACTCAGCTTTGGAAAGGGGATGCATTTGTGGGGATGAGGTTAGCCTCATTTGCTGTCAGTAATTGCTGCAGTGCCTTTGATAATGTCGAGGGAGATAGGTCATATCTTCTTAGGATAAAAAATGAGTAATGTCTTTGGAAGCAGGTTTAAAGGTGCAGATGGTTTTTCATCCTCGGTGAGAATTCGCCTGATCTTCATTTGACGTGGAAAACTGCAAGCTGTGGCACAGACCTTGTAAAAGACTTTTCACCGAGCATCTGGCCCTTTGCTAGGTCCGGGAGATTTCTGTCAGCTGGAGGACGAATGCGAATGTCCTGCTCCCGAGAGTTTGCAGGAAAAGCGTTGATATATTGCCTCACCTGCTTTTGCTTGGGCTGAAGTGGGGGACAAAAAATGTGCCATCTTAAATATGACTTTAATTTAAATAGGAATTAGAGATAAACAGCTGTATTTAAATATATAAACATGTAACCAAAAACAACTCAATACTGAATCTATTATGGAGTTGACTGGTAGGTTTATATGTTGTTATGTACCATTACGTTGCTATGCAATGCATAATGGCCATATGCATAATAGCCCTAAACCTTGTCCTATCTGGAACCAATCTCACTGTCTCCAAGACCCCTACCTAGTTACTGTGTCAATCCTTCTTCTGCAGTGTCTTCCTCTCTTATGCTGTCCCTCCGTAATATGTAGTATATGTTGTTGTTATGTGCCGTCGAGTAACCTGTGACCTTCTGCACAATACCTCTGAAGCCTGCCCTGTCCTGAGCCAGTCTCATTGACTCTTACACACCTATCCCCATTGCCACAGTTACTGCATCAATCCATCTCATCCAGCGTCTTCCTCTCCTGAACAGTCCGTCCATCCTTCTGAGCATGATGTCCTTCTCCAGGGACCAGCACCTCCTGGTCACGTGCCCAAAGTATGTGAGATGGATCTTCAAAATTCTAGCCTCCATGGAGAAATTTGGTTTCAACCTCCCTCTCCAAGACAGACCCATTTGTATTCTTGGCGGTCCATGGTATGTTTAAAACTCTTCAGCACCACAGCTCAAAGGCATCAATTCTTCTTCTATCATCCTTAGTCATTGTCCAGCTCTTTGATGCATAGCAAGTAACTGTCAAGGCCATGGGTTGTATAAGACTCACCTTAGTCTCCAGACTGACATTGTTGCTTCTCAGTACTGTGGAGAAGTCCCTGACAGCAGATTTTCCCAGTGCAATTCATCTTTTGATTTTGATTTTGATTTCCTGACTGCTGGTGCCCAAAGTGTTGATAGTGGAGCCAAATAATATATACTATACATACAAACATATACAATATATATATAGTGACAAGGTCGAAGTGAATCTTTAATGAATGAATTTACTGATTATTATTTCCTGTGAAACTAAAAAGCTGAAACATGTTGCTGTTGTTTCTATTCCAACTCGTGGTGACCCAGCAGGGCACAGGAGTGTGGTCCCATAGGATTTCCAAGGTTGTAAATCTTTACAGGAACAGACAGCCACACCTTACTTGTCCTGCACATTGGCTGGTGGTTTTGCATTAACCTTTGGGTCAGCAGCCAAACATTTAATGACTGCACCCTCAGAATGTAAGTTATTAGAATATAAACACCTCCATTCCTTTTCTTGACCCCTCACCTGCCCTGTTCAAGCTCTGCCTCTTTCTGGAACCATCTTACAGATGTGCATACAGGCATGAGAAGAGACCCAAGTGAGGACGGGGAAAGAACTAGTGTTACTTCTCATCCGGAAGCCGGGGAGCCAGTGCCTGGGCTCACGCCAGCTCTCACAGATTAAGCAGACAAGGCCCTTCTCCCTCTGTCTTAGCCCAGCAGAGGAGTAGCGCTGAGAGGTTTTGAAAAAGAAAGAGTTGTCTAAGAGTGAAAATAAGCATGAAGAAAGAGGATTAACATAAGCCATGTTGCAAAGCATCATAAGGAACCATGGAGGAAAATGTTCTTCATTTTGGAGCTTCTTGTTTTATTAGATGATTACGATTCGTGAGACAAACGATGAAAGATAAAGGAGCTTTAATACCTTCCTTCACCACCTTCCATGTAGGAAAGATTTGCAAAGACTCTTTAGGTAACAAAACCCTTACTGCCCTGGAGAAGGAGTGACTAATAGCTGACCCTCTAGTGGCTTTTCAGGGGTTGTAAATTGCATGGGAGAAGATTTCCCATCTTCCAGCAGAGCAACTGCTGGATTAAAACCATCTCTCAATGAGTTGGCAGCCTAACTCCTTACCCACTAGGCCACCAAAGCTCCCTTCTTTAGGCAATACACCCCATTATTAAGGCAAAGGGAGTTCTGGTGGTCTAGTGTTAAGAATTTGTATTGCCAACCCTACAGCAAGTAGTTCGAATCCACCGTTTTCATGGGAGAAAGACGGGTAATCTCCTCCTATGCAAATTATTGCCTCTGAAGATCTTTCGGAGGGCCAGCTTTGAGTTGGTTCCAAACTAATGGTACACAACAACAATAATTAAGACAAAACAAAAACTCCCTTCTATTCAAATAACTAGAGTTATTGAATTTCATTTTCTAAATTTTTATTCTAGACATTGATAAGTATCAACTGAGCTCTCAATAATAGAAGGTCCCAGTGATAATGTTGAATATCTTCTGAGGACAGAAAAATATACTGAAAGAAAAAAAAATCTAACAAAGCCAGAAAACAATCAAGAGGGCAGAAGGCAAGAACTGTTTACTTGCCTGGCTTTGTATGAAATCCTTAAAGAAGATGGCCTGACACTTGATTAAAAAAAAAAAAAAGAATTGAAAAAACCTTGTGCCTAATAATACCTTGCACTTGACAAGTAGAGGGTGATGAAATGGCTTGCAATGAGAAACTCTGCTCATTGAGTTGCTGCAAAGAATAATTAGTAATAAAAAGAACCTTTTAGCAAAGTGGTGTGTGAAAGCAGAGGCACTACAGCTAATACAATGGCAGGATGTATCTCCAAAAACTAATTACTTTAAAACTTAAATTTATTCCAGGATATATACCTAGTGAAGAAGACACATGATATTTACATTTTTACATTCCTGTAGAAACAAAGTAATTTTTCAGCGGTACATTTTGAAGCTTCTTACCTGTTTGTCAGTGGTAGCATTTCTATTTGCAATTTCCTTTATTCCCCATTTCAATGGCTGTGACAAATTCTAATTATAAAATATCCTCACATGTGCCAAGTAGGTAAAAACTGATTTGTCTGCTAAAAGCAGACAGACTTTTAGCTTCTTTCAAGAGCATGTGTGACTTACATTTGTCTTTATGTGATTTATGCATTGTAAGTTTAAAATGAAATACAGTCTTCCTCCACTCCCACCATCCTCATATATTAAAATGTGGTTTCAGATTTGGAAGAAGTGGAAATCTTTCATCATCTGTGATACCTACAGTTGAGATGAACCAAATAAATTACTGCATTGCCCTCAAGTGGTCGATTGTAGGTATTGCATAACTAACGTGAGAAAATGCGTAGACGGCAAAGCAGTGACCTTTCTCTTTGACTGAATTGTACTTATGTAAATATTGTAGTGGGACCATTCATTCAGGTGGAGGAAATGCTACATTGTTAAGGAGATATATGAATGACGTGATGAATGGTTGATGTAGTTACTGTTGTTGATTGCCATAGAGTAGGGCACGACTCATAACCACTATATGAACAAAGGACCTGAAGCCTTTCTATAACGATCACGATCGTCATTTCTCAAAGTTCATAGAGTTTCCACAGGCATGCTGTTTAGAAAGTGGATCTCACTTCTGCATCCAAATCTGTCTTAAAATGGGAGATTCACCAAACGCTGTCCACTATGGGCTATTGTTATGCTGTTTGACACCCCAATGGCACAAGGTTCAGCATCACAGCAATCTCAGGTTATCTTATACAGTGTATTGACAGAAGAGTGCTGTGCCACTTAGAAGACTATTCTTCCAAAATATAATAACAACTGAATTTTAAATACAAAGGCCTACCATGAGATCCACCAATATAGTATGTTGGGGGTTTTTTTTGTGCCATTGTGTTTCCTGAGACCTATAGAGACCCCTATGTCCAGCAGCTCTGAACCCCTCCCTGTCTTGAGCCAGTCTCACTAATTCTGACACACCAACCCCCATTGCCCCAGTTACTGTATCAATCCATCTCATCCCAAGTCTTCCTCTCCTGTGCTGTCCTTCCACATTTTGAGTGTGATGTCCTTCTCCAAGGATCTGTCTCTCCTGGTCACGTGACCAAATAATGTGAGATGAACCTTCAAGATTCTAGCCTCCAAGGAGAGCCTTAATTTCACCCTCTCTAAGACAGACTTATTTGTTTTCTTAGCAGTCCATGGTATGTTCAAGACTCTACTCAAGCACAACTCAAAGGCATCAATTCTTCTTCTGTCATCCTTAATCATTTTCCAGCTCTGAAGAATAACAAGCTTGCAAAGACCATGGCCTGGATTAGGCACACCTTTGTCTCTAGACTGACATTGTTGCTTTTCAGCACAACGGAGAGATCCATGACAGTAGATTTACCCAATGTTGTTTGTCTTTTGATTTCCTGACTGCTGGTGCCAAGAGTGTTGATTGTGGAGCAGAGCAAACTGTAATTGCTAAAAACCTCAATCTCTTCTGCATCTATCATGGCCCAGTTGGCCCAGTGATGAGAATCTTTGTCTTCTCTATGTTAAGCTTCAACCCATATTGAAGACTCTATTGCCTTGACCTTCTGCAGCAAGCACTTCAGTTCCTCTTCAGTTTCAACAAGTAAGATCTGTCATCAGCATAATGCAGGTTATTGATGAGTCTACTACCAATCCAGATGTCAAATTCTTCTTAAAGCTCCGTGTCATGGCTTTTGTCAATTGCACCTCAGTGATCGGAAACATCCACCTCGTTCTATCACTTTTGTCTCATAGAAATTTGTATCTCAGCTCAAACAACAACCCAGTGAAACCAATTGATAAATGCTCTATGAAACGGATCTTTCCAATCTGCACGTGGGAGGGGGGGGGTCTTCCTCTCTGTAGACTTACTTGTGCCCATAAAGGAGATCTGACAGTGTCTTTCATAGGAGGTTGTGTTGCTGATCCAAAGTTTCTGTCACTCTCCGGAGGTTTCACTGCACCATCTGCTCTTTAAGAGGAAAACGGACACTCCCTGCCTCCCCCCTTGTGATGTACAACCTTGGATATCAATGAAGGGTCATTGAGAGAATAGTTCTGATCTGATAGCAATGACCTTACAAGCAACCATAATCCAAGAAGCCAGATGATATGGAGAAGAATGCAACATCTGGATGAGTTGTTCTTTTTAGGTGCCATCGAATTGACTGTGACTCCTAGTGACCTTATAAACAATGGATCTGCACCTTACCCTATCCTCTCCACCTCCACCACAGTCTCAGATGTGCTAAAACTTATTGTGTCAACTCATCTTTTCTGAAAGTCTTCCTTTCCTTCTCAGACACTTGACCTTTTCCAGCATGGTGTCCTTTTCCAAGGACTGGTCTCTCTTGTTAATGCCTGCTGGTGTCATGTTAATGCCTGCAGTATGTAAGGGGTTTCACCATCATTGCCTCGGGAGCACACTGGTTGCACTTATTCTGAGACATATTTGCTTGTTCTTTTAGCAGTCCGTGATCTACTCAGCAGTGCTCTTCTCCAACACCACGGTGCAAAGGCATTAATTCTTCTTCTACCACCCTTACTGTCCAACTTTCAGAAGTGTAGGGAGTAACTAAAAAGACCATGACTTAGATCCTGCACACCTTAGTCTTTAAACTGACATCATTACTCTTTAGCACTTTGGAAAGGTCCTTGACAGAAGATTTTCCCAATGTAATACATCTTTTGATTTCTTGGCTGCTATTATAAGAGAGAAAACTTGGGGGTTTCTCAGAGACAAGGATAGTGAGACTTCATCTTATGTATTTTGGTCACATTATCAGGAAAGATCAAACACTAGGAAAAATATCTTGTCTCGTAAAGTACGAGTCAGAGCTAATTTGCCAGCAACTCTCAACAACATATTCAGTGTGTCTTTCCTTTTAAACCAGCTTCTCCACACCTGAGGTCTAGTCTTCCACATACCATAGACTCTTCCACTAGTTAAACACAACAACAACAACAAATAACTACTCTCAAGTGATGTGTTGGTTTATGCTGGAAGTAATGTTCCAGATCTATTTGAAAAGTGTGAAAAATGTTCCTATTTCATTTTTTTCCTATTTGTTTTTTTGATCACCCATGTCTCCATGAAGAATATGTATTCAAATCACAGAAATTGAAGTCACTACTCTAAATTCAGGAGTCATCAATGAGAAGCATTATGCTACAGGATTATATTTCATTTTCAGGCTTTTAAGGAATTACTGTTAAAGTGAAAAGAATTGTGGTTCAAAAAATATGAGTGGGATAATGATGGCATCCTTTCCGGATGAATAATAAATATCCAGTGCATCTTTACTCTGAAGGAGGGATAGGTAAATACACATTGTCTTTGGTACTGGAGCTGCAGGTCAAAAAAAAAATGCTCTGGTATGTGTATCTCAAATACTCAAAGTGCACAGGGTTCACTTGAACTTGCAGAGCTCATCCTGCAAGGTAACCTAGGATCTTTCACATGGTTACAGTGGCAGGGTCCCCAGTGGAGAAAGAGCTACGTTCAAGGTCACGCTTTTGCTTGGGTTGTGGGTTGAATGACGACTCTCCAAAAGATATGTCAAATTCTAAGTCCTAGAACTTGTGAATATGATTTTGTTTGGAAAAATGTGTCTTTGTAGATGTTATTAAGTGGACAGTCTAAAATGATGTTATCTTAGATTATCTGAGCAAGCCTGATAGCCAGAGAAAAATAGAGGAGAAAAGCAGAGAGAGATTTGGTAGAGATTTCCATGTGAAAATGAATCACCAGAAGCTGTGGGGGATGAAGCTTGTCCTCCACGACCTTTTTGAGAGAGTCCAGCCTGCCTATTTCTGCTTTCACAATGGAGAAGATAAATGTCTATTGTTTTAAGCCACCATATTGTTTGTGTATTTTTATGGCAACCCTGAGAAATGGAAACAGCTTGAATTATATTTGCCAATGTCGCACTGGACAAAGAACATCGCATGGCCAAGTCAAGATTCAAAAGGTGGAGAAATAGATTCCACTTCTGGAGAGGAGAATATGTAACCTACACTGCAATGAGGTAAACACACACTTGCCCGGGAAACGTATATAGCCTTTTTGTTGTTAAATATTCCACTAATGAAAAGGAGATTTTCACATGATGGCAAATTTCATCAGGTCCAACAGAAAGGACTGTGGCATTAAAGACAGAAGAGTATTTAAATAAGGAGAAGGGAACACCAAGAGAAAAGGGGGTAGCATCTTCTCAGACATCTTCTCTACTTGATCACATTGAAGCTGATGGTTGTCTTTCTCAGAGCCTGATACAGAAAATAATTCTTGCAGTATATATGGAAAAATCAGTGTGTTTAACATACATCTTCTTATATATCTCAGGTTTTTGTTTGTTTGATTCTGAGATAAAAACAAAACAAAATTAAAAACTGAAAGAGTTGAAAACAACTCAAGTGACCATCAGTGAAAGGAGAATGGCTAAAGAAACTGTGGTGCTGTATAATAATGGAGTATTCATTACATACTTCACAACATAGATGGATCTAGAACAAATTATGCTGAGTGACATAAGTCAAGCACAAAAAGGCAATTATTAAACTCACTGATATAAAAGGCTAAGGAAAGTTTAACACTCAGATGGAATCGATCTTGAAGTGTTAACAGGGATGACAAGGGAGAGAGAGGGGAGTGAGAATTACTGACTAGGTAAGTTAGAGGATGAGAAAGGCAACATTTAGTAAGAGTTTGGTGGTTGTTGTTGTGTACATCAGAACTGACCCGTAGCTGATGCTCCGGTGGGATCTCAGTCAATAAATCTCATGGGAGGAGATTGTCCAACCTTCTCCCACAGAGCAGGTGCAGATTTGAACCTCATTCCTTCAGATTAAACATTGTAATAAGTTAATTACATTAATAAATTTAATTATTGTAAAAGCTGTATTGAAATAGCTGTAATGCTTAAGTGAAAAGACAGTATTACTTTTAAACCTTCTCTCACACACACACAAAAGAAATACATTTTCAAAACCACCACTATAGCACTCCCTGACCTCAAAACCTACTACACGACGATAGTAACCCAAACAGCATGGTGCTGATACAATGATGGACACCTAGATCAGTGAAACAGAACTGAGAACCTAGAAATAGATCTAGCTATCTATGGTCAACTGATATTCAACAAGGAAATAAAACCTATCAAATGGGGAAATGACAACCTCTTCAACAAATGGTACTGGGAAAACTGGACTGCTACCTGCAGAAAGCCGAAACAGGAT
>NW_006399772.1:26007341-26019672 GCF_000299155.1 Elephantulus edwardii
ATTAAATCCCTGTGTTCATCAAAAACTTTTCCCAACAGGGTGAAAAGAAAACGTGCTGACTGGGAACAAACATTTGGCAATACCATCTCAGACAAGAGTCTCATAACGAATGTTTATGGAATACCCCAAGGCCTCCACAAGAAAAAGTCTGATAAACCAATTACAAAGTGGGCAAAAAATGTGAAAAGAATTTTCACAGAGGAAGATATTCAAATGACCAACAGACATATGAAGAAATGCTCCAAACCTCTGGCAATAAGAAAGATGCAAATCAAAACCACAATGAGGTAACATCTCATTCCAGTAGTGGTGGTGAAGTTTAACAGGACAGCAAATAATAAATGTTGAAGAGGATGTGGTGAGATAAGAACTCTTTTATGTTGTTGGTAGGATTGTACAATGGTACAGCCACTCTGGAAGGCAGTTTGGTGCTTCCTCAAAAGGCTGAACATAGAAATTCCATAGGACCCAGCTGTTCCATTGCTTGGAATATACCACAAGAAAATGAGAACTGAGGCTCAAATGGAAAATTATACACCAATGTTCACAGCAGCATTATCCACCATTTTAAGAACATGGAAACAGCCCAGATGTCCAACTACAAACGAATGGATTGAAGGGTTGTGGTGCATTCATACAAGGGAATACTATGCAGCATGCAGGAGCAATGGTTTTGTAAATGACTACCTAACTTGGGAGGGACTGGAGAGCATTATTCTGAGTGAGATAACTCAGTCCCACAAGGACAAATACTGTATAAAACATATTGTAGAATGAGCATAAAGATCCAAGGGTGGAGGGTAGAAATAGAGGAGTGAGGATGGGGGAGGTAGAGTTAAGGAAGGGTGTTAATCATAGGGTTACACAATTCGCTAGGTGGGTGGGGTGAAAGAAATGGGAAGGATCTTTTGTGAAAAACAATGCATTCAAATTTTGTAAATAAATCAGAGTAATATATATAAAAAAAAAAACAAACAAACCCCACCACTAAGTGCAAACAATGTTGAATATTTCAATAAGCATTCGTGGCTAATTAAACTCATGTGTTCCAACACATTTAAATGGCAAAGGACACACTGACAAAGGAGATTAATCAGAACTGGCTTTGACAAGCACTGTGGCAATTGGACAATTAAAACAGATTTTCAAGGGGGGGAAAGAAGAACGAACTGGGGAGAAGGGTAGAGAAAATATTACAACAATGAGTGAATGAAAACCCAAAATCTCTGTAAATGTTAATTAAAATTAATAACATTTAAAAATTTAAAACAAAAACAAAAACAAAAGGATATCTGCTATGCACTTCGCAATGTGGAGGAACAACAATAACAACACAAAAGTTTGTCCTTGCCTTCAATGAACTCTCCAATAAGAGAAGAAAAGTGTTCATAAACTCCAAGTCTAGGCAGAGTCCACTGTCTTGGCATGAATGGGGTTGTCAGTCAGGAGAATTATCCAGCTGAGCAAAGTGAGGTCGCAGCATCAACAGCACATAGGTGATAACTTAGCTGGCGTTGGAAGGAAGAATGCTGTTGTGAGGTCCTGCAAGATCCACTACAACTCACAGAGACCCTCTGAACAGCAGTCTGAGCCTTGGGAATCTTGCTGCCATCCTCAAGGTCTCCGCCCATTGTTACAGGCACTCTGTCAGTCCATTTGCTGGTGAACCCATCATCTTCCTCTGACCCTCCACCTTTCCCAGCATGGTATCTTTCTTCAAGGACTGTTTTCTCTTGACAACATGCTCAAAGTATGTGAGATAAAGTTTCATGATCCTTTCCTCTAAGGAGCAAACAGTTGCACTTTCTCCAAGACAGACTTGTTTATTCTTTTGGCAGTCCGTGAGAGAGTCACAAGAATGTCTTTTTAAGGGAGATAAGATTGGGGAGAGAGGCCAGGATGATGTTTACACTGAGAAGAGAGGAAGCAGGGTTTGTGTTCTCAGCAGTGTGTGCTGTCTGATTTGGCGAGATGGTGTCTGTATGGGACCCGGGAACTGAAGTGGGGTGAGGGTGGAGAAGGAAGAAAGAGAAAAGGATGTCAAAACAGGTTTGTGGAGTGAGCAAGACCAGAAAAGATATATTAAAATTTTGGAGAATCTTGAATTTCATGGAATGGAAGGTGACACTTACCATTTCAAAATGGGAAATGCATTCTCAGATATGGTCTTATTTGATATTGTTACAAAGATTTTATGCTATGGTTTTGTATTGATGCCCACTTTATGGATGAAGAAATGTGACTTACCATTTGACAAAGAGACTAAATGTCAGCTGGAATTAGGACCCATATCTCTAGACAGTAAATTGAATCTTATTTAACTTGTCTCATTAAATCTCACTTAACTTGTCATGTTATCAATGTTCAATACTCCCTCCATAAAACCTACTGACTGCTCCAGGTAGGTTTGCTGTGCCCACATTTCTCTCTATACCAGTGGATTTGTAGAATTACCTAGTCTGCCCTGGTGAACTAGATATTCAAAAAAGAAACAGACCTTTTACAAACACAAAGCTGAACATTTATGAATGATTCAATACAGGGAAATTAAAAGATTGCATGTGGATTACATGTGGGGGGTAACAAATTTTCAGATTTGGGGAGAATCATATAGGAATCTGTCCTCAGATATTTTGCCAGGGTCTTTAAGTTCTTGCTCTATTTAAGTTACAAACCATGTGTTATGGGTGGGTCACTTAGATGACTTAAAATGCCAATCACTCACTTCACCTTGGGCATGCTATAAAAAGATACAGGCATATCATGAGATTGGCAAAGGAATATACATATATCAATTTTACATTAAATGGTTTAAGAGTTACATGCATCGTCTTTTGATTTCTCTTTTAATAATACCTTAATTTGGGATGCCTGCAATAAAAGGACTTTAGTTGCTTATTAAAGAAGCCTAGGGGGTTAGTGCATTTCCTATCAGGCTACCAACTGAAAGGTTGATAGTTCAAATCTACCAACTGCCTCAAGAGAGAAAGAGAAGGCAGGCTTCTCCTGGAAAGATTTACAACCTTAGAAATCCAATAAAGGGTCCCATGAGTTGGAATCGACTGAACGGCCGAGGGTTAACGTTTGTTGTACTGCCTCTATCTATAAAAGCAGAGGGTGAGGGGGAAAGAGGAAGACTCTCAATGAGCTGGGTTGACACAGTGACTACACAATAGCCTAGAGTGTAACAGGGATCCTGATGACAGCAAAAGGTAGAGTCGGAGTCAGATCTGTCGCCCATAGGGTCACTATTTGTTATAGTGGACTTGCCGGTTCCTGACCACAACAATCTAAAACCCAGGGAGTTCTGTCCTTTACGAGCAGATTTCGTGGCAGTTTTTTGCTTAAGACAATTAAAACATGTGAAGTTTCTCAAATGAGCTGCCAGACCCTCTTGACTTAGAGATTTAGAAAAGGTCTGTATTTTAACTATCATGGAAATAGTTTTGACCTACACAAAGACTGGCATTCAAATAAAGAGAAAATATTTACAACTTATGCTTTTGCTTTTTACTGTTAAATATCTGCCCCTTTATGTCCCACTGACAGATCCCAGAAAGGATGACAAAGATAACTTGGCAATTCTATGAGAAGGTTGAGTGTCATGCCATCTAGGGTCTACCATTCAAAGTAAATAATAACATTTTTGTGTTATTCACAGCCTTTTGTATCACTGTTATCCTGCTTCTGATCAATTTTCTAGAATACAGGTGGGATAATTTTTTTTTAATTCAACTATGAAACTGATCGGACTGGATGACTTGATTAAATCACATAGAGTTCTATATTCTGAATTCCTAACTTAATGTATGCTTCAAGCTTGGATTTGTTAAGGATTTACAGATGAGTAAAATGATTCATGTCATTAACAACACAGAATTTATTTAAATGAGTGGCATTTTTGATCTAATTCCAGGGAATGAGTAAAAAGTATCTTAATTTAGGTCCAGTCACAGCCAATTAATTCACTTTTTTCTATGATTTCCCCTAAAGCCAGCCAGTTTTTAACAAGCTAAAACAAATGATGAGGATATTTATATTCTTAAATCATTTGATTTAACATGAAATTTGTTCTTGATCCAGGCAATTTGACTTAAGTTACAAAGAAGTATTCTTCATTTTCCCAAAAGGTAATTAAGCTATATAAATACTCAAGCTGCTGAATTGATATTTTAGATGTGTGGGTATCAGGGCAGATACTTGAGAATTATGCCAGTTTCTAATACATTTTCCATGAAAGTAAAAACATCAGTGATTTATTTCTCTGTATTTCACAGCCTATTCACATTCCTAAATCTAGCCATCATCACAGGCACAAGGACAGAAATAATGCTAGGGTTTTTCCAGACACAAACAGATCATGTTTCATACCCATCTTTATAACCTTCCTAGTTAGGTAACTATAGTTATTTGAATTCTTAAAGCCTTAATTTCTTGACATATAAAGTTGAGATATTAGGTAGAAATCATATAACATTTCTATAAGTATAGACAAAACAACTCATCCACAATGCATGGTGCCCAGCACGTGGTATCAGTTTGGCAAAGCTACCAATTGTTATTAAGTATGGCATGGAAATTATTCAAATACCATAAATACACAAGAAGAAAAATCTATAAGTGCATAGGGTTTTAATTTGGTCTCTTATGTCTTCTTTTCCCAACAAAACTCTTTCCTTCCTATTTTGAAATAGCTGGTAGTTTACAGAAATTATAACTGAATTATGTTCCTTTGGAACACAAAGGAAGCTTCACATTGTCCACAGGGCTCATAGCACTTCCTCTCTGACCAGAGCCCCTGTGGTGTGGTGAATGATAAATGCATTCTTCAGGGCCAGCGGTGTCCAGAGCTGTGATCCCAGCGCTGGGTCATATGCCTCTGAGGTTCATGAAGACTTTTCAAGGGATGTGAACACAGGAAGAATCTGTAAAAGTTCTTGAGTATATGCATTGTTGGTTGTTATTGTTGCCGGAGACTCTCGAGTTGACTACGATCAGCTGTGGCACTAGGAACTGACTACAATTAACTGTGGCACTACGAACTGACTACAATTAACTGTGGCACTAGAAACAGCCCATCTGAACCTTGCATCATCCTCACGACCTCTGACCGGCCCAAGTGCGTTGCCACAGTTACTGTGACAATCCATCTTGTTGGAGGTCTTCTCTTTTGCTGTCTCCCTTTCTCAGCATGATGTCTTTTTCCAAGGACCTACCCTCCTGACAACATGCCCAAAGATTGGAGGTGACAGTTTGTCACCTTAGTTGAACTTCTAAGAGCACCCTACTTGTACTTCTTTCTGCCAAAGAGATTTGTTCATTCTTTTCAGCAGTCCATGGGATATTCAGTTTTCTTCTCCAACACACAGTTCAAATGTACTGAATTTTCTCTTGTCGTTCTTCATCATTGTCTGACTTTCAGATGCATGGGGAAGCAACTGGAAAACTATGGGCAGGATCAGGTGTACCACATTTTTAAAACTTTTGTTGTTGTTGTTGTTGTTGTTGTTGTTTGACACTTTGGAGGGCTCTTGACAGCAGATTTTCCCACCATAACATGTCTTTGATTTCTTCACTCCATCGTTTAACACAAAGATGTTAATTGTAGATCTTGCCAAAATGAGATCATTGACAACTTCACACTCCCCCTCCCCCATTCTATTATGCCACCAATTGGTTCAGTGGTGAAAATTTTTGTTTTCTTGATGTTGAGATGTATCCGTATTCAAAATTGTAGTCTTTGATCTTCTGTACTAAATGCTTCACGTTTCCTTCACTCTCTGCTAAGAGGTTTTGTCATCTGTGTAACATGGTCATTTATGCGGCTTCCTTTAATCCTGTTGCCACATTCTTCCTCATTTTGGTCAGATTCTCAAGTTATTCAGTCTCCAGATACTTGAATTATACAATCCATCTGCTATTCTTGGTAGCTGCCATCCAATCTGTCCCTGAGTCATGGCAACTACCTGCATAAATGAAAGAAAAACCAACCCATCCAGTGCACTCCTCTGGCTACGGATTTTATTATTCTGAGTCACATGGCTTCATGTGGTGTCTTTATTCCTAGGCCATCTTAGTCTGGAGACTGCTGAAAATTATTCAATAAAATAGCAGCAAGCAAGCTGTCATTTACACATGTGGTGGCTACCTCTTCCCTGGCTGGGAACCAAACAAGGGTCCTGCACTGATAGCAGAATTCTACCTCGGAACCGCCACTGCATTTTAACATCTGTGATTTCCTCAAATTGATTCCTATGAGAAAGCAAGCGCCTTCTTTCCCCCATTGCTTTAAAAGACATGAAACACAACGTGAATGAATGTGTGAAATATAATGTATATGAATGAAACACAATGTATGTAAATTTTGTATGCAAACCAATATAAAACAAAAAAGACATGCTTCTGCTTTTAAAAAATTTAGCTCTCTTTCTCTCCCCTAATATTTTATGATGATTCTTCCAGAGGAGAAAAAGAATTTCCCCCAGAAAATAAATAGGAAAAGAGGATATGAATTTTAATCACTGAGTAACAAACGCTTTGCCACTGAGGTCCTATTTGAACTTCCGTTTTTAACAAAATTGAATACTTCATGATAAATCACTGTGCTTTTTTGTTAAGGGTTTTTGTTTATTTGTTTGTTCTCTAAGCCTTGGAAGAAGTTCAAAGAATTGAGTCATATTGCTGTAACAAAATGCTTCCATCCACATCGATAAATCTGTGAACAAATACTCCCTGTGCTTACATTAAATATATTATCGAGACTGATTCTGGGCTTTTCTTGTTCTAGAAACAAGCAATATTCTCTCAATGAATACATAAACTAATTGAAAAAAGGAATCATACTGTCTCAGATGCACATTTCTAAGGCAATTTTCCTTTTTAATTTATGAACATTTTCTAAGATATGTAACATATCTGTGTTGTTCTGACCAGTTGCAACTGCGATAATTGTAATGATAGTTCTCTTTGATGAATGGCATTTAAAGCCTTAGAGCATTATAGTTGCTAAATGTTTTTAAAACAGAAAAATTTCAAGTTTAGTGAAGATTTTTAAGATACTGTTAATTATGAGATGATAAAAATTGACTGCAGGAGAAGGCTGGCCAATCTTCTCCCATGCAATTAACTGCCTCTGAAAACCCACTGGAGGAATAGCGAGGGGTCAGTTCCAACTCGACACTGTACAACAACAAACCCACAGAAACAGACCATTCATATATAAAATATAGGACATCAAGATACAATTCTATGGTGTTTAGAGTCTAATCAACGCATTTTGAAGAGTCCTCCAGAGTTGTTTTTATGTACTGCTGAATGTACTTATTCATAGTTGATTCTCCAGTGTGTTTTCATAGGCAGTTCATTACAAAAGTGGAAATTGCACATCTTTCTCCTTCAGAGTAGCCAGTGGATTTGAACTGCATGCCTTTGGGTTGGCATTTCAACACCTTAACACTGAGTCACCAGAGACGCTGGTTAAACATGCCATCTCTGAAAATCAGAATCTGAGTGAGAGAATATAAGAGATAACCTGCGGATTTCCTGGGCCTGGCTCACTGGGGCCACCATGGCTTTTGGGAAGAGTCCCCGGGATCCCTACGGGACCTCCGTGGGACACCTCATAGAAAAGGCTACATTTGCTGGAGTTCAGACTGAAGAGTGGGGCCAGTTTATGCACATATGCGACATAATCAACACGGCCCAGGATGGGCCTAAAGATGCAGTAAAAGCATTGAAGAAAAGGATTTCCAAAGACTACAACCATAAGGAAATCCAACTTACTCTGTCACTCATAGACATGTGCATGCAGAATTGTGGCCCAAGTTTCCAATCTCTGATTGTGAAGAAGGATTTTGTGAAAGATAGTCTAGGTAAGCTGTTGAATCCCAGATACAACTTGCCATTAGATATTCAGAATAAAATCTTGAATTTCATTAAGACCTGGTCACAGGGTTTCCCAGGAGGCGTGGATGTAAGTGAAGTGAAAGAAGTCTACCTTGACCTGCTTAAGAAAGGTGTACAGTTTCCTTCCTCAAATGCAGAGGCTGAACCAAGACAAGACGCCACTCAGAGCTCATCTCATCCAACAACATGCGTTCCTATTGCACCAGCTCTTTCTTCAGTGGTTGCCCCCAAGAGCTCAACCATTACGTTGGTCCCAGAACAGATTGGAAAATTACACAGTGAGTTGGATATGGTGAAAATGAATGTGAGAGTGATGTCAGCCATATTAATGGAGAACACCGCTGGATCTGAAAACCGTGAAGACATAGAGCTGCTGCAGAAACTTTATAAGATGAGCCGAGAAATGCAGGTGAGGATCATGGACCTGCTGGTGGTAGTGGAGAATGAAGATGTCACTGTTGAATTAATTCAAGTGAATGAAGATTTAAATAATGCCCTCCTTGGATATGAGAGGTTTACTCGAAACCAACAAAGGCTTTTGGAGCAAAATAAAAATCAGGAGGAAGCAACCAATACTAGCAGCGAAACTTCTGCACCGTCCTCTGATCTCCTGGACCTAAGCCCCAGCCCTCCGACTCCTAGAGCCACTCTGGGAGAACTCAACACCATGAATGCTCGGCTTTCAGACTTAAAGTTTAGATCTCCAGTTCCCGTTGTGAACAATTCTGTGAGGCCCAGCCATTATCCACAAGTGGACTTATTAGCCTCAGAAAACACAGAAACACTCCTGTCTCCCCCGAGGACCAGCCAAAACCACCTCTCCAGCCACACATACGACAACTTTGCAGAAGATTCATATGCAGTATTGCTACAGCCAAGCATCCCAACGACTTGGGCAAACCAGACGCCACCAGCGTTGCCTAGCAACCACCCAGCAATGGCAAAGAATGATCTTCAGCCGCCCAATTACTACGACGTGATGGAGTTTGATCCTTTAGCTCCTGCTGGCACTACAGAAGCTACCTATGAAGAAATTGATCCTCATCACGAAAGAACTCAAAATCACACTCACTGTTGAGGCAAAACTGGACTCCCAGCTCACAGGCCAACCGCAGCGCCAACTCTCTAAAGGCTGGCATCTGTCCAGCTCTGAAGCCTGGAAGAGAGAGGAGACCTGGTCGGGACTGGAACATTTCTCCTCTGCTATAAGGAAGTTTAACTAGAATTGTAATAGTTCCAGCATAACATTTACGGTTCTGGACAAGTGCTAAGATCTATCTGAAAAAGAACTTGTTTGTAACATAGACTCACGTAAAACTTTAGCTGAAGAAAAATTTATTATACTTCAGCTATTCAGTTTAATTTCAGGGTCTTAGATTTTAAAGTCATCCAACAGTTGTGATACAAAATTAAATGAAGATTATTACAAAATAATTCAGACTAGATGTAAACATAAAATGTGAGAAACTAATGGTGTTATTCAGGAAGAACACACAGTGCCTTCTTTTCACTAAAATTGAATGTTAAAATCAGTTTGCACTTCTTGATGAATAATAATCTTGTTTAGAACTAAGAATTGTAAAAGCCTTGATGATTGTAAGGATCACTGGACTCTGCATCAAGTTACAGTTAAACTTCGTTCTTTATAATGTTAACATTTTTATAGTAATTTAACATTTCTATTTAGAACCACACTGCTGGAAAACATTCAGAACAAACTGGGTATTAGCTTACACAAATAAAATGACAAATAAATTAGTATTAAAATAAAAAAAGAGATAACCTGCTTCTTCTGACAAAGACAGAAGAATAATATCCATTAAAAGAAATAGACCTAAATTCCAGCTGTATCTAAAAACATTAGATCTGAGTGTATCCCTGCTCCACTTTAAGTAAAGGGGGGAAATTATCAATATATCTTTGTTCCACCTTTAGTTTGGACAGAGCAAATATATGGATGTCATATATTTAATGCTTGTGGACAAAATCGTGCCTGAGCTCATATGTGAAATATCCTTTCAAACCTGAAATTATCATCCCCGGGACTGTTCTATTTCTTTCATTTGTCTTCTCTTCTGGATCATTCTTTTCAGCATTCAAGCATGTAGTGTAATATTTCCCATCCTAATCAAGTAAAAGAAAAGTTCAACAACAACAACAACAACAATCAAGTAAAGGAAAAGTTCAAGTATAAAATACTACTTATGGATAAAGGAAAGACTAAGGTTTAAAATGACTGATACAAGAGAACCTAAAAGGAGCTACAAAAAGAATAAATGGATTATGTCTTAGAGAAAGTGAAGCTGCAGTGCTCCTTGAAGGCAAGGATGATGCAGTTGCATCTCACGTACTTTGGAAATGTTGTTAGGACAGGCTATTTCATAGAAAGGGACGTCATAATAGGAAATGTGGTTGGTCAGCAAAGAAGAGGAAGACCCTCAATGAGGTGGGTTGGCATGGCGACTGCAGTAAAGAGCTCAACTATGTCAGAGTTGATGAGGATGGCACAGAACAGGAAGGACAGGGTTTAGATCTGTTGTCCATAAGGTTGCTATGATTCCATCTAATAACAACAACACAACAAGAAGAGCTGACTAGACTTGGGCTGGTCATTTTGAATCAGGTGATCGTATGGTTGACTATGTCAGGAATGAAACATTCCAAAATCATGATGGATCATCACCAGAATAAATACTTCAATATCAATCCTGACGTACAGCACTGTCAGTGATAGGGTGATATCCACATTCATACAACTATTATCCAAATTTATGCACCAACCAATAAAATGAAAAACTCAAGAATTCTCCCAGCTTCTGTTGTCTTAAATTGATTGCATCTGTAATAAATAATGCATTAATAATAACAACTGATGATTGTAATCCTAAAGTTGTAAGCAAAGAAGAAGGAATAGTTCTTTGGAAATAAGGCCTTTGTGATTAAAATGAGACAAGATCCACGGTATGTTCAACACTCTTCTCCAGCACCAAAACTCAAAGGCATTGATTCTTCTTCTGACATTCGTTGGTCATTGTCTAGCTCTCTGATGCATAGCAAATTGAGAAGACTAGTACCTGGAGCAGGTGCACCTTAGTCTCTAGACTGACACCATTGCTCTTTAGCACTCTGGTGAGGTACCTGACAATCTATTTTCCCCATGTAACTTGTCTTTTGATTTCCTAACTGCTGGTGCCAAAAGTGTTGATTATGGATCTGAACAGGATGAAGTTGATAACAATCTCAATCTTTTTTTCTATCTACCGTGATGCTGCCAATTGAGCCATTGATGCAAATCTTTATTTTCTTAATGTTGAGCTTCAATCCATATTGAAGACTGCAGTCCTTGATTTCTACAGCAAAAGCTTCAGTTCCTTCTCAGTTTTAGCAAGCAAGGCTTTGTTATCTGTATAAAGCTGTAGCTGATGAGTCTTCCTCCAATCCTGATGCCACATTCCCCCTCATAAAGCCCAGCTTTCTAAATGGTCTGTTCTACATATTGATTGAGAAGATATGGAGAGAAGACACATCCCTGAAAAGTGAACACATGATTTCAAAGGACATCTTGAGAAAACAAAGTGTTGTGATGAAATGTGCAGAGACCTGGAGTTAGAAAACCCATAGGGAAGAACATGATCAGATTCCTCAAGCTGGAAGAATTAAAGAAAAAGAAATTAAGCCTCTACTAGCACTACGGAAAATTTTGGTGGGCAAATGATTGCATTATGCAGCAGTCTTCAAAAGAAGTTGGAAGAATTATACAGAGTCATTGTGCCAGAAAGAACTGGTTGACAGGGGACCATTTCAAGAAATAGCATTTTATCAAGAACCATTGAATCCCAAGGGTGATCTCCAGGTTTCTCTAAAGTACTGACAAAAATAAGCCTCCAGGAATTGACAAAAACAACTTCAACAAACAAATGTAACACTGGATGTGCTCAATTGTCATACCAAAAAATTTGGAAGACAGTTATCTAGCCAGCAACTGGAAGAAATCCATATTTGTTTTCATTACAAAAATTAATCCAGTGGAGTACAGAATTTATCCAATAATATCATTATATGACATGAAGTAAAATCTTGGTGAAGTTTATTTTTAAATGGCTTGAATATTACATTCACAGGGAACGTTCAGAAATTCAGTCTGAATTCAGAAGAGGCCATGGCACAAGGGCTATCATTGCTATTATCAGATAGTCATTGGTTGAAAAACGGAATGACATTTTCTTTTCTTTTTTTTTTTTAGTGAGACAAAAGAGTCTATTTTCCAGAATGACATTTTCAAACAATCTAATGATATTTACTTGACATGGACCACCAAGAGAGCAAAGAGGTCTGTCTTGGAGAGGGTGAAACCAAGTTTCTCCTTGGAGGCTAGGATTTTGAAGCTCCATCTTACATACTTTGGGCATGTGGCCAGGAGGGGACC
>NW_006399772.1:26021397-26023603 GCF_000299155.1 Elephantulus edwardii
CCATAGTCATTGTCCAGCTCTCTGATGCATAACAAGCGATTGCAAAGACCATGGCCTGTATCAGGCGCACCTTCGTCTCCAAAGAAGACACCGTTGCTCTTGAGTACTTTAGAGAGGTCCCTAACAGCAGACTTTCCCATCACAATACGTTTTTTGATTTCCTGGCTTCTGGTGCCAAGAGTGTTGACTAGGAAGAAGTATTGGCCATCCACTTCTGAAATAGCAAGCTTCTGAAAACCCTATGTACAACAACATCTGGAAATGTAGAGAGTAAGTAAAAAAGAGGAAGACTCTCAATGATATGGATTGCACAGTCTGAAACAATGGTCTGAGGCCCAGGAAAAATTGCGAGGATGGTGAAGGATCAAGGGTGTTTTCTGTATGTTATATTCTCTAAATTATATATTAATGATACATTATATACGATATATGATTTATTCTTCTCTGTGCTATGAATGAGAACCGACTGGGTGGTCCCAGACAACAACAGTTGAAGGACATAGAGAGAAGAGTGTGAGAACATTTCCACTGTTTGCCAGAACAAGGGAGGATTTTTGTTTTGTCTTCTTGTAGAAATTCCTAGCCATTAAAGGAGCACCCGTTTGGACTTGAGTGTTGCAGAATGTGTCAGTGGTCAATCACGGTCATGGGAGAGAGGGACGCTGGACAAGCATATGCTGGCTTTATGTGCAATAGTCTTCTTGAATTTCAGAAGAAGAAACTGCTTACACAAAACATGAGAAGTTTTTAAAAACTTTAGAAAGGTGCAGTGATAATGAATACTGTCTGAGTTTCAAAATGTTGAAATATGAGTATTCTACTACGACTTCCCAGTTAGTAAAGAACTTTACTTAAAAAAAAAAATCCAATCGTCTCATTTTGGTGAATCTTTCATCTCTTGTTCTAACTCACAGATTAACTTTTTTATCTCAAAAATTCTAACAGCTGTGAGCTTCTATTTTTCAAATGTTTTATTGCCAGCCAGCAGAAAAACACGTATCTTCCCTCTATTGCTCATGAGATGAAAACTAGAGATAAACATTCTACTCTAAAGGGGAAATGATATTATCTAGAAACTAAAGAAAACATTTTCTCTTATCAATGATTTTTCTTTTTTTTTTTTTTTGTAACATCATAGAAAACCCCAGCAATTGCCAACCAGTTGATTGCAAGCACTGATGACCGACATGTGGTAGAACTGTATACTGCAGAGTTTTCCATCCCTTACTTTTGGGTTTTGGGGAGTGGGCTGTTGGGCCTTTTCTAGGCACCTTTGAATAGATTTGAACCTATAACCTTTCAGTTAGCAACCGAGCACATTAACTCTTTGTACAAACACAGGGCTCCACATCAGTGTCAATTTGCTTTATTATTCAAGAATATGTATTGAATATTACACTAAGGACTATTACGACAACAACATTAGAACTTCAAGTCTGAAGCACATGATTTCTGGAAGGCTGTGGAACGGCAGGCCTTTAACTCCTCTCCTGTTCTTAAGATTGTCTCAAACGCCATCCGACTTCTTGACCTGTACCTGCCAAGTAGCTTTGCCTTGAGAAAAATGACACTGGAACCACAACCACTAGACTAGGTTGTCACTGTGCACCCTTGAGTTGGGTCTGACTGATACCTGACTTCAAGTGGGTTTTCAGAAGCAGCAAATTACAAAGGAGTTGATTGGCCATCTTTCTCCCACAGACCATATGTTGGATTTGAACCGTTTGCCTTTGGGTTGACAGAGTGTTTCCTTAGGTTAGAAAGGGGCAATTGCTACTACCATGGTGTTGATTGTGGATCCAAGCAAAAGGAAATAATTGGCAACTTCAGCCTTTTCTCCATCTATCACAGTGCTACCTGTTGGTCTGATGGCAGCATCACTGAGAATGAGAAACAAATGCAAAGATACAGAATTGGAACAAAACTAGCAAAATAAAACAGCAATTTTCTTTTCCATTGTTGTCCTTTTTTTTTTTTTAGTGTCTTTTTTTCTGTTCTCTTTTCTTACTTTGGTGTATAAAGACAGCTCTGTTTCGATTCCTCTGCTTTCATGACTGTGGGTCGATGGTCATCTTTCAGCTGGTTGAGTCCTTCAAGACAAAGGAGAAAAGTCAGTTGTTAGGGTCCTTCAATTCTGCCCTTTCACTTCCGGTGAGAGGCACTCCGAGTTGTCATTTAGCCATTTTGTTTCTCTTTTCCTTTTATC
>NW_006399772.1:26024553-26027240 GCF_000299155.1 Elephantulus edwardii
CCAATTTGAACCAGGCCTGAGGTTGTTTTCTTGTAAAATATTCTTCTAAGTGTTATAGCACTGGTCTGTGCATTGCTGTACAGAGGTAACTCGTGGTTGCCCTGATAGATAGATAGATACGGTGTTTTTTCTTGTTGTGTACCATCAAATCAGATCTGATTGCACAGATTACCACTCCTTCTGCAGCAGAGCATCTGGTGGATTCAAACCACACGCCTTTGGTATGGCAGCACAGCTTCTTGCCACTAGGCCACCAGAGCTCCCTCACAAATAAATTTTAGCACCTTGAGGCAATTCTCATTTTTCACATCAAACCTTTCAGTAAGAGAATCTTTGGTTCAACCAAACTTTTTTTTTTATTATGATTTGAGTGAAAATTTACATAGCATATTAGTTTTTCAATTATCATTCATACACATTCCATTATATAATGGATATCTGATCATCCACTTATTCCATATTCCCTTTCCCTTCCCTATTTTAACAAGTATTAACTTTAACTCCCCTCTCCATCCCTCTGCCTCTCTGATTACCACATTGGAATAGTTTTGTGTGTAAACCTTTCTTTGGGTTTTTTGGAATAGAGGCCTTTAAAAATATTTGGCCTTTTATAATTGAGTCTTTTCCCTCAACATAATTGGAGTCTTTTATATGTGGGGAGTGGTCTTGATTCACTTACAAAAAATAAAAAGAGCTAATAGGCACTGAGGGAGCCATGGTGGGTAAACTCTTGGCTGCTAGGTGAAAGGGTGAGGTCAGGATCACCCAGAAACTCTTTAGAAGAAATACTTGGCAATATGTCTCCCAAAGAATCACTTGTTCACTCTGCCATTCAGTCAGCACCAACTCAGAACTGACCCTTCACTGGGTTTCCGAGGCTGTAAATCATCGAGCAGCAGAGTGCCCGTCTTTTTCCTGGGGAGCTCCTGGTGCATGAGACCCACCCAGGAGAGAGACACAGCCTTGGAGCTAGCAGGGCGTCACAGACGCACCGTGGAACACTCTCCATAAAGATTACTGCCTAGAAATCACTAGGGGATGGTTCTCTTCTGCTACTTGGGGCCACTATGCATCAGAATCGACTGCTTGACACTTAACAACAACATACTGGCCTGTGCTAGGCAGTGGTGTGCCTTCTATACAATTTCTCAGTAGAGCAGATATTAACAGTGATACGCTCAGTGTCAGAGTCTGTTTGGGATTATTTGCTCCTGGGGTCTATGGTCTGACTACAGTGGCATGTACCTCATCTTCCAAAGAGGAAGTGTTTTTCCAAAGGGCTTTTCACATGGTGGATTTCCCATTAAAAGTGGAATGAGATGGAATAGAATCATCGTGTGAGCATATTCAATCTTCACAGTTAAATTTAGAAATTAAGAGAACTCTCTCCATAGCCGAAGAATAAATACAACCCTGAAGCAGTCATGTGCTAATTAGTCTTCCCCACAGAGGACATAATCTCCTAATCAATCTTACATGTCTTATATGCCAAACAGACATTCATTTCCATCTTTTGTATTATTAACCTTAACCTCTGTGACACTCAGAAAATATTAAAATGGGAAAATGCAATAATATCATTAGTAACCTTTTCTACATTATAAAGTGAATATAGTGAAATATAATGACTTATTTTATTTGGGGGAAAATGAAGTTATTTTATCTTGACTCAAGGGTGTTAACATTTTCAGTCTTAGCATTAATTTGTTTTCTTTTGATCATACAACGATTGCACTCATTTTCTTTTGTAAAATGGAAAAACATGCCTATTGCCAAATCCTAATGATGTGTTCTTAGGATCTCAAAATAATACATCTCATTAGGTTTCCATTTCATCTACTGTTAAAACTTTATGAAGTCTTATAAATATTGCCTTCTCTTGGGAGGATTTTTGCTTGTGTATGTTAAAGATACGTTTACCATTTCCTTCACATGACTTGTGCCAATCTCTATAATTATTATAGCAACAACAAAAAATAGTTTTTCACTTTGCCGTAGTCAGCAATTCTGATAAGTTTAGTTTGTTCTTTCAAAAACATTAGCAAAGTCCCTGCTGCGTGTTTCTTCAAAAAATATTTTTTGTTCTTCCTCTTTTCAAGAGTATGCTTATCTGTGTGAGATTTGATTTTATACTTTTAACTCTTTTTTTTTAACTTAGCTGTTTATGCTGAGCTTTCTCAAGTTAGTTTTGCAGTGGGGGTAGCGTTCATATTTGTTGTTGTTGTTGTTGTTGTTGTTGTTGTTATGTACCACTGAGTCAGGACTGACTCATAGCTGACTCTCCAGTGGCTTTTCAGAGGCTGTAAGTTACATAGGAGAAGATACCTGACTTTTTCCTGCACGGTAGATGATGGGTTTGAACTGCATGCCCTTGGGTTCACAGCACAACTCCTTACCACTGAGTCACCAGAGCTTAACTTTTTATTTTTTTTTAAAGACTATCAATTGCTGTGTTCTTCTGAAGGTGTAAACCTGAAACTTCATCCCTCGACTAAAAGTCCTACCACGCAGGGAGGAAAGTGCCCATCCTTCTTCCACAGAACAGCTGGTAGATTTAAACTGCAAGCCTTTGTGATTGCAGTGCTGTTTCTTACCCCAATGCCACCAGAGCTCCCTCTCAAATGTAGCCCTACTCTTTTATCACCAGGCACACAGAATCTTCAAAGTTTAGTAAGGACATTAGGCAC